>NC_083897.1:94828939-95142676 GCF_032452875.1 Bos javanicus
AGAGGATGTGATTCCTGGATGGCATCATCGACTCGATGGACATGAGTTTGAGTGAATTCCGGGAGTTGGTGATGGACAGGGAGGCCTGGTGTGCTGTGATTCATGGGGTCACAAAGAGTCGGACATGACTGCGTGACTGAACTGAACTGAATGTTAATGAGAAATGAAGAAACAAAATACCCATATCTGCAGATGACATTGTCTACACAGAAAATACTAAGAAATCTACACAGACCAAAAAACCCTGTACAAATCCCTTAGCACCCATAAACTCCCAAAACAAAAAGCAAAAAACCAAAATTGAGTTAAATCAAGTCTGTGGATACTAAATCAGCACTTGAAGTCAACTGTGACTTGGTGCCTAGGCCTGAACCTCTTGGTCAAGAGCCCTCAGAACCTGGACAGGACTGCACCTGGTTCCAGTTGTCCTGCTCCCTGCCCCTACTTTTCTCTCTGCTCAGGGGGAGTGCACAGAGTGGGCAGTGCAGAGCCAAGAGGATATGAGGATTTCCTGCCCCTCCCTGGTGCAGTTTCCTGAGCCCAGGTCTATATGCTCTCACAGCATATCTGATCAGGCCCCTAGTGCCTGGGAAGCCCAGCAGCAGGCAGAGTAGCCATGTCTGGTGTGGTGTCCGGAGGTGGCTGCAGGGCCATTCGTCTGCATTCAGGTGGATGCCACCAGGTGGAGCTGGCCTACTGGGAAAAATATAGCTAAGAGGAAATGCACTACCTTCCCCAACACTTGTGCAAGTGACTCAGAACTTATTTACTAGGCATTGTGGTATAGCAAAATGAAATACAAGAAATCAAAAGTAAGATAATTTAAGGCAGTGAAACTTAAATAAAACATAAACATGTCAAAAGACCCACTAGAGACAGCAAAGGATGGGAAATAAAGTGAAACAGTGTTTTGTCCCATGAATTTCAGCAGGCTTTTTGAAATTTAAAAACATGACTACTCTTCTTTAGAGGACTGCTCTTTTCAGTGCCAGTTCCATCAAACCAACAAGCCCCTAGATATCAGCTGTTTTATATTCCTTCTGTATTATTATTATTATACTTGGGAATATAAGATTAAATTCGTCCAGCTAGGAATGAGAAGACAAAAGCAACTATCAGACTTTCATAGTTTTTTTTTGTTTTTTGTTTTGCATTTCACTAACATTTGTCTTTTATTTTTGGTAAACATTTCCATTATACCCTACTTCACAGACTCTTGTACCTTTAGGCACTAGGTTTACTAAATATCACATCTGCCTATTTACTCAAATTATTTCCTTTACTTATGGCTTTTTCTACTATAGTTTTCCCGATTGTTGTTTTAGTTGCTAAGTTGTGTCTGATGCTCTTTTTGTGACCCTGTGGACTGTGAACCCCCAGGCTTCTCTGTCCATCAGATTTCCCAGGCAAGAATATTGGAGTGGGTTGCCGTTTCCTTCTCCAGTGGATCTTCCTAACCCAGGCATAGAACCTGGGTCTCCTGCAATGCAAGCAGATTCTTTACCATACCATCTGAGCCACTAGGAGTCCAGCAATCTACCAAACCCTGAGGGCCCTAAATGTTTATTTTTTTCCATGTCCCTTCTACTTAAGTGTTCATAGTTACTCTCTGTCATTTTCCATGGTGATGGTTATGATTTTATCTCTTGGTCAGAAGTCATTACCTTGGTACTGGCTCTTAGGACAACTTCTTATATGAATGAGACTATTCTATATTTTGTCTTTCATTCTGATAGTTACACTATGAATTCTAAAAAAAGGTATTCCTGACCAAGATAGCATCTGTTTTCTTGATACCTGGTTGCCATTTGTACTACCTCAAGTAACCATCCTTTTATTTAAAGTACACATGCCAGTCTATATTGAGATGAACATTCCCTGGTTGTGTTTTCCCAATAGTTTTCTCATTGTTGCAATTTATTGGTTTGATTGTCACAAACTTAATTTGGGAGACATAACGTTACCGGTAGATCCACATAATCTTGAGCAAACTGAAAAGCCTACACTGAAAATAATTTGTCATATGTCATTCATATTTCAATAAAGCTGGGGAAACTTGTTAATATGTTGTCATGTTGGAACTAAGCAAAACTTACAACTACAAGAATCATAGTTTTACAAACAAGAAGGAATGATGACTATGACATGTGAAAAAATGCTACCAAAACTTCTTGTCCCCTAATTTTCATAACTTTCTGAATGTTTCTTTTGGGGCTATGCTATTATTTATTAAATGGTGATTTTAAAACAAAATAATTCCAGTGTTGTACCTTCTCAGTAACACTGTATATTATAAATACCAATTTGTTATTAATATCAAAACAAAAGACAACATTTTGGCCATATTGATGTTTCTGATACACAAAACACTGCTTGATGCAAACTGTTCTGTACATCTGAGATACACTGCCAACTTTAATATATGACAAATATTTTTATCAAGGTTTAAAGATATTTGCATTTCTGTACAGTAAAAATGATAGTGAAAATCAAAGTTAAATCCACATTATCACTTAAAAATCACCCCCCAAAATGAAACATCTATACATTGATAAAACATATACAGGATTCACAAGAATATAATAATAAGATACAGATGCATGGGCCTAAAGAACACCCCAATAAATCGAGAGGCCTACCATGTTCACAAGTTGGAAGATTCCACAAAAATGAGGCCACTGATCTCCAAACAGCTTTACAGATTTAATGTGATTCTTATCAAAATCCCAGGAAGGTTGTTTTGTAGATATAGATGAACCTATTCTAAAATTTATATGGACATGCAGAGGCCCAAGGACAGTTGAAACAATCTTGATTAAGAGTAAAGTAACTCTGATTGCTGTGGCCAAAACTTCCAAAACTATGTTGAATAGTAGTGGTGAAACTGGGCACCCTTGTCTTGTTCCTGACTTTAGGGGAAATGCTTTCAATTTTTCACCATTGAGGATAATGTTTGCTGTGGGTTTATCATATATAGCTTTTATTATGTTGAGGTATGTTCCTTCTATTCCTGCTTTCTGGAGAGTTTTTATCATAAATCGATGTTGAATTTTGTCAAAGGCTTTCTCTGCATCTACTGAGATAATCATATGGCTTTTATTTTTCAATTTGTTAATATGGTGTGTTACATTGATTGATTTGTGGAATCCAAATTGGAGAAGAAGAAGTAAAACTCTCACTGTTTGCAGATGACATATCCTCCACATAGAAAACCTTAAAGACTCCACCAGAAAATTACTAGAGCTAATCAATGAATATAGTAAAGTTGCAGGATATAAAATCAACACACAGAAATCCCTTGCATTCCTATACACTAATAATGAGAAAATAGAGAAATTAAGGAAACAATTTCATTCACCATTGCAACAAAAAGAATAAAATACTTAGGAATATATATACCTAAAAAACTAAAGACTGTATAGAGCTTCTCCATCTTTGGCTGCAAAGAATATAATCAGTCTGATTTCTGTGTTGACCATCTGGTGATGTCCATGTGTAGAGTCTTCTCTTGTGTTGTTGGAAGAGGGTGTTTGCTATGACCAGTGCATTTTCTTGGCAAAACTATTAGTCTTTGCCCTGCTTCATTCTGTATTCCAAGGCCAAATTTGCCTGTTACTCCAGGTGTTTCTTGACTTCCTACTTTTGCATTCCAGTCCCCTATAATGGAAAGGACATCTTTTTTGGGTGTTAGTTCTAAAAGGTCTTGTAGGTCTTCATAGAACCGTTCAACTTCAGCTTCTTCAGCACTACTGGTTGGGCCATAGACTTGGATTACCGTGATCTTGAATGGTTTGCCTTGGAAACGAACAGAGATCATTCTGTCGTTTTTGAGATTGCATCCAAGTACTGCATTTTGGACTCTTTTGTGGACCATGATGGCTACTCCATTTCTTCTGAGGGATCCCTGCCCGCAGTAGTAGATATAATGGTCATGTGAGTTAAATTCACCCATTCCAGTCCATTTTAGTTCGCTGATTCCTAGAATGTCGACATTCACTCTTGCCATCTCTTGTTTGACCACTTCCAATTTGCCTTGATTCATGGACCTGACATTCCAGGTTCCTATGCAATATTGTTCTTTACAGCATCGGACCTTGCTTCTGTCACCAGTCACATCCACAGCTGGGTATTGCTTTTGCTTTGGCTCCATCCCTTCATTCTTTCTGGAGTTATTTCTCCACTGATCTCCAGTAGCATATTGGGCACCTACTGACCTGGAGAGTTTCTCTTTCAGTATCCTATCATTTTGCCTTTTCATACTGTTCATGCGGTTCTCAAGGCAAGAATACTGAAGTGGTTTGCCATTCCCTTCTCCAGTGGACCACATTCTGTCAGACCTCTCCACCATGATCCACCTGTCTTGGGTGGCCCCACAGGCATGGCTTAGTTTCATTGAGTTAGAAAAGGCTGTGGTCCTAGTGTGATTAGATTGACCAGTTTTCTGTGAGTATGGTTTCATTGTGTCTGCCCTCTGATGCCCACTTGCAACACATACCATCTTACTTGGGTTTCTCTTACCTTGGATGTGGGGTATCTCTTCACGGCTGCTCGAGCAAAGCGCAGCTGCTGCTCTTTACCTTGGACGAGGGGTATCTCCTCACCGCTGCCCCTTGTGACCTTGAACGTGGAATAGCTCCTCTAGGCCCTCCTAGGCCCTCATAGCCACTGCTCCTTGGAGGTGGGGTTGCTCTTCCAGGCCGTGGCCCCTGGCCTCGGGTGTGGGGTAGGTCCTCCCGGCCACTGCCCCTGGCCTAGGACGTGGGGTAGCTCCTCTTGGCCACCTCCCCTCTGGCATGGGGTCCTCCTGGCTTCTGCCCCTTCCCTCGGACGTGGAGTAGCTCCTCTCGGCCATGCTAAGTGCACTGGTCGCAGCCCCTTGCGCTCTTCCAACAGCAATAGAGAAGACTCTACACATGGACGTCACCAGATGGTCAACACTGAAATCAGATTGATTATATTGTTTGCAGCCAAAGATGGAGAAGCTCTCTACAGTCAGCAAAAACAAGACCGGGAGCTGACTGTGGCTCAGATCATGAACTCCTTATGGCCAAATTCAGACTGAAATTGAAGAAAGTAGGGAAAACCATTAGACCATTCAGGTATGACCTAAATCAAATCCCTTATGATTATACAGTGGAAGTGAGAAATAGATTTAAGGGACTAGATCTGATAGATAGAGTGCCTTGAACTATGGATAGAGGTTCATGACATTGTACAGGAGACAGGGATCAAGACCATCCCCATGGAAAAGAAATGCAAAAAAGCAAAATGGCTGTCTGAGCAGGCCTTACAAATAGCTGTGAAAAGAAGAGAAGTGAAAAGCAAAGGAGAAAAGGAAAGATATAAGCATCTGAATGCAGAGTTCCAAAGAATAGCAAGGAGAGATAAGAAAGCCTTCCTCAGTTATCAATGCAAAAAAATAGAGGAAAACAACAGGATGGGAAAGACTAGAGATCTCTTCAAGAAAATTAGAGATACCAAGGGAACATTTCATGCAAAGATGAGCTCGATAAAGGACAGAAATGGTATGGACCTAACAGAAGCAGAAGATATTAAGCAGAGGTGGCAAGAATACTCAGAAGAACTGTACAAAAAAGATCTTCACGACCCAGATAATCACGAGGGTGTGATCACTTACCTAGAGCCAGATATCCTGGAATGTGAAGTCAAGTGGGCCTTAGAAAGCATCACTATGAACAAAGCTAGTGTAGGTGATGGAATTCCAGTTGAGCTATTTCAAATCCTGAAAGATGATGTTGTGAAAGTGCTACACTCAATATGCCAGCAAATTTGGAAAACTCAGCAGTAGCCACAGGACTGGAAAGGTCAGTTTTCATTCCAATCCCAAAGAAAGGCCATGCCAAAGAATGCTCAAACTACCACACAATTGCACTTATCTCACATGCTAGTAAAGTAATGCTAAAAATTCTTCAAGCCAGGCTTCAGCAATATGTGAACCATCAACTTCCAGATGTTCAAGCTGGTTTTAGAAAAGGCAAGGAACCAGAGACCAAATTGCCAACATCCACTGAATCATGGAAAAAGCAAGAAAGATCCAGAAAAACATCTATTTCTGCTTTATTGATTGTGCCAAACCTTTGACTCTGTGGATCACAATAAATTGTGGAAAATTCTTCAAGAGATGGGAATACCAGACCACCTGACCTGCCTCTTGAGAAATTTGTGTGCAGGTCAGGAAGCAACAGTTAGAACTGGACATGGAACACCAGACTGGTTCCAAATAGGAAAAAGAGTACATCAAGGCTGTATACTGTCACCCTGTTTATTTAAACTATATGCAGAGTACATCATGAGAAATGCTGGGCTGGAAGAAGCAGAAGCTGGAATCAAGATTGCCAGGAGAAATATCAATAACCTCACATATGCAGATGACACCATCCTTATGGCAGAAAGTAAAGAGGAACTAAAAAGCCTCTTGATGAAAGTGAAAGAGGAGAGTGAAAAAGATGGCTTAAAACTCAACATTCAGAAAACCAAGATCATGGCATCTGGTCCCATCACTTCATGGGAAATAGGTGGGGAAACAGTGGAGACAGTGTCAGACTTTATGTTTTTGGGCTCCAAAATCACTGCAGATGGTGAATGCAGCCATGAAATTAAAAGACACTTACTCCTTGGAAGAAAAGTTATGACCAAGCTAGATAGCATACTGAAAAGCAGAGATATTACTTTGCCAACAAAGGTCCGGCTAGTCAAAGCTATGGTTTTTCCAGTCATCATGTATGGATGTGAGAGTTGGACTGTGAAGAAAGCTGAGTGCCAAAGAATTGATGCTTTTGAACTGTGGTGTTGGAGAAGAGTCTTGAGAGTCCCTTGGACTGCAAGAAGATCCAACCAGTCCATTCTGAAGGAGATCAGCCCTGGGATTTCTTTGGAAAGAATGATGCTAAAGCTGAAACTCTAGTACTTTGCCCACCTCGTGCGAAGACTTGACTCATTGGAAAAGACTCATTGGAAAAGGGAGGGATTGGGGGCAAGAAGAGAAGGGGACGACAGAGGATGAGATGGCTGGATGGCATCACTGACTCGATGGACGTGAGTCTGAGTGAACTCCGGGAGTTGGTGATGGACAGGGAGGCCTGGTGTGCTATGATTCATGGGGTCGCAAAGAGTCAGACACGACTGAGCGACTCATCTGATCTGATCTGATCTGATTGCTGAGACACACACAGAGGATGGAGCCACCACTGTAGCATCTTTCTCCTGCATACTGGTGCCAGTAGCTGAGCTATAGAAAAGGACTAGTGAGGACTGCCTGGAGAATCCCAGGGACGGGGGAGTCTGGTGGGCTGCCATCTATGGGTTCTCACAGAATAGGACACGACTGAAGCGACTTAGCAGCAGCAGCAGTGAGGACTGCCATTTGAGCACCTGGTGCAATGAGCAATAGAGAAGGAAAGGACAGCATGGCCCTTTGACTGTCTGTTGTTGAAGATAGAAAAGGCTCCTAATAGAGCCATATCTCTTCCACCTGTGGTTGCTGGCTTCTCTGAACACCTGGTGCTGCCTGGGTCCACATTATCCAAGGAGCTGCACCATTTCCAGGCTCTGTCCTCACTAGTGCCGACCCACGTCCTCAAGGGCAGCCTCAAGAGCAGACTCCTTCAAGTAGCCCACATGCACAGGTGAGGATAAGACCACAATTGAGTTCCAGGGACAGGGCAACTAAGGAATAGGATTAAAAACCAGAAACGTTTTCATCAGCTGTATAAGCTGCAAATTAAACCCACACAATCAACTAGGTAGACTCTGTGTCTGTGGATATAAAAAAGGACAATGAGTATTCCCACAAAAGAAAATGCTCTACCCCTGGTAACTGTGGATATTGGAGGCAAGCACATGTGAGAGTAGGGCTAGATTAGAATCTGAGCTATCCTTACAGTAGGTCAAGAGACCAATCCTCTACAGAATTGGAGGGGCTCCTGGGAAGGTGTAGATGGGCTGTGGCTCACAGCAAGGTCAAAGATGCTGGAAACTGAGACCCCAGGAAAACATTTATTATTATTTTTATGTTTTGATTCATTCTGTTGCTGGTTCTTTTTTTCTCCCTGTTTTTTTCTGTTTTTATGGTTGTTATTATTTATACTTAGGCTTTGGGAATTTTTTTTTAAAACCACACTCTTTATTTCTTTTATATCTTTCTACTACTTCAGCTTTCTGCTGTTCTGTGCTTTTTGTCTTTTTTGTTGATCTTTTTATATACTTCTTTTTTAACTTTGCTTTTCTGTTTTTTCCCTATGTTTCTCTGTTCTGTGTTCTTTGCTTAGTGCCTCATTTGGCACATATCTTTCGTTTTGTTTTCTTTTTTTTGTATTTTAGTTGGTTTTGTTTTTAATTGGTTGATTTCATTTTTGGTTTTGTTGGGTTTTGTCTGGTTTTGTCTGGTGGGTCATTCTCCCTTTCTTTGTGTTCATTGGTCTGATTTGGTTCCTTGTGTGTGTGTGTTCCTATTTTTTATTTGTTTGTCTGATTTATTTTATCATTTGCCTGGATTTTGTTTTTTGTTTTCTGGGGTTCTTTTGTTTCTTTTTTAAGCTTTTTATGTTACCAAGACAAATGGCTCATGGGGTCTCAGTTCCCTGAGCAAAAGTCAGGCTTGAGCCTCTGGGGTGATAGTACTGAGTATAGGATGCTAGAACACAAGAGAACTTATGATCCTAGAGAGTATTAACTGTGAGAACTCTCACAATGTCCTCCATCTACATCCAACACCCAGTACCACTCAACTGCCTGCAGCACCCAGTGCTGGATGCTTCAATCAAAAAAGCAAGAAAGGAAAACAAACCCAATTATCAGCACACTGTCTTCCCAGACATCCCAAAGCACACCACCTCACATAGTACTGCCCATCAGAAGGAAACAAAACTCACTTCCATCCACCAGAATGCAGAAACAAGTCCTTCCTAAAATGAAGCCCACACAAGCCACTGACCAACCTCAAGCACAGACTAGAAGCAAAAACTATGTAGCCTAAGGAAAGGAGACTTCAAATATAGTAATTAGATGAAATAGCAGAAAACTATTTTGCATATGAAGGAACAAGTTAAAAGCTTACAAGATCAAAAAAATGAAGAGGAAATAGGCAAACTCTCTGAAAAAAAAAATCAGTGTAAAGATATTAAAGACGACCCAAAATCTTGAAATTAAAATGCAAGAATCATTTAACACATTTAACAAGGACCTAGAAGAGATAAAGAATAAATAGTAGTGAACAACACAATTAGTGAAACCAAAGATACTCTAGAAGGAATGTATAGCAGAATAATTGAGTCAGAAGAATGGTTAAGTGAGATGTTAAATAAAATGGTGGAAACAACTGGCAGAGAGCAAAGAAAAAAAAATGAAAAGAATCAAGGACAAACTCATACACCTCTGGGACAATATTAAGTGCACCAAATTTGAATTATAATAATCCCAGAAGAAGACGAAGAGAGAGAAAGGATCTGTGAAAATCCTTGAAGAGATTATAGACAAAAACTTTCCTGATATAGGAAAGGAAATGGTCAAGCCCAAGAGGTGCAGAAAGTCCCATATAGGATAAACCCAAAGAGAAACATGCCAAGACATATACTAATAAAATGAACAAAAATTAAACATGAAAATATTAAAAGTAATAAATAAAAGCAAAAGAAATGCAACAAATAACATACAAGTGAATCCACACAAGGTTAACAGCTGATCTTTCAACAGCAACTCTGTAGACCAGAAGAGAGTGGCAGGATATAATTAAAGTAGTGTAAAAAAAAACCTGCAACCAAGATTACTCTACCAGCAAGGATCTCTCTGAAATCAAGGAGAAATCAAAAGCTTTACAGACAAGCAAAAATTTAGAGAATTTAGCACCACCAAATCAGCTAAAACCAACAAATGCTAAAGGGACTTATCTAGGCAAGAAACAAAAGAAAAGCATAAGAGCTACAGAAACAAACCTATAACGAGAAAATGCCAGTAGAAATACATATCCTAACAATTACTTTAAATGTAAGTGGATTAAATGCTCCAACTAAAAGATAGAGACTGGCTAATGGATACAAAAACAAGTCTTGGATGTGCTGTTTAGAATAGACCCACTTGAGACCTAGGAACATATACAGACTGAAAGTGAGGGGATGGAAAAAGATACTCCTTGTAAAGGGAAATTTTAAAAAAGCTGGAGAAGCAATTCTCATATCACTCAAAGTAGACTTTAAGTAAATTACAAGAGACAAGGAAGGACACTATATAATGATCACAGGATTAATGCAAGTCAAAGACCTAACAACTGGAAAAATTTATGTACCCAGCATAGGAACATATCCATATGTAAGGCAAATGCTAACAAACATAAAAGGGGAAATCAACGGTGATGCTGTTGTTTAGTTGCTACTTGTGTCTGACTCTTTTATGATTCCATGGATTGTAGCCCACTTGGCTCCTATATCCATGGGATTTACCAGGCAAGAATACTGCAGTGGGTTCCCATTTCCTTCTCCAGGGGATCTTCCCAACCCAAGGATTGAACTTGCATCTCCTGCATTGGCAGGAGAATTCTTTACCACAGGGCCACCAGAAGCCCAACACAATGATAGTGATGGAATTTATACCTCACTTACACCAACGGACAGGTCATTCAGGCAGAAAATTAATAAGGATATGAAAACCTTAAAAGACACATTAGATCAGATGGACCTAACTGGTATCTATAAGACATTCCATCCAACACCAGCAGCATACACTTTTTTCTCATGTTCACTAGGAATATTTTCCAGAATAGACCACATTTTGGGTCACAAATCAAGACTTGGTAAATTTAAGAAAACTGAAATTATATCCAGATGGAGGAAGGTTGCTAGTCGGTAGTGCAGTAGTGTAGGTAGATAAGACTGAAAACGAACAGCAATTCTCCTATGGTCATGAATTTAAGATAAAACACTTCTGTAAGGTTGAAAAGTTTTCTCCTCAATGCTCAGGAACTCAGATACAGGCAAGGAGTGAGTAAGCAGGAAGGTGCAAGGAGCACAAGAGGTGTGTTTGCGGGGGACAACTTCCAGCCCCAGCTCAGGGAGTGAGTAGGGGCCTGGTGGATGGTGTAAATGGATGTGTGGTCGGTGAGCTGGAGGTCTCCAGGAGGTTGAGACTATCAATCCACTGGCACTAGAGCTAGGGAGCTTGAGGACAGGACATCACATTGAGGGTGATGAGAGGGAGGAAAGCTAGAAATGCACACCATGAGGGGTGTGGTCTTTGCTGATGCCCAGAGTGGGACCATGGGCAGGGGGATGCTCAGATGGGGAGGAAGAGAACATCTATGAGGATGGAGGGACCCCCTCCTGACCCACCCCCACTCCAACCCCCAAAACCAGGATTTCCTGCCCCTGTTGCTATGGTTACAGGGGCGGAGCTAGGGAAGCCTGCCATGTGGGGATGGTCTGTCAGGGCTACTTTGGCCTGTACCCGTCCATCCTCTTGTCCTCACTGTTATCCTGCTTGGCTTCTTCTCCCAGTATTGCCTGGGCCACTTCAGACAGTACTAGTGTATTCTGTGGTCTTAATATGAAGATATGTTACTGGAATTAGGAACACAGTCACTGGAGGATAAGTGGTATGTAGGAATGAAGTCTGAACGGATTGCAATGATCTTTTTCTTACCAAGTCCAGCTAACATTTCTGAAGTTTCCTTGGAACGCTCACACATCTGAAAACATACCACGTATTTTCTACCAAAAAGTTTTCTTTTAACAGCACTGGTGATAGCACCCCACTCCAGTACTCTTGCCTGGAAAATCCCATGGATGGAGGAGCCTGGTAGGCTGCAGTCCATGGGGTCCCGAAGAGTTGGACACGACTGAGCGACTTCACTTTCACTTTTCACTTTTCACTTTCCACTTTTCACTTTCATGCATTGGAGAAGGAAATGGCAACCCACTCCAGTGTTCTTGCCTGGAGAATCCCAGGGATGGGGAGCCTGATGGGCTGCCGTCTATGGGGTCACACAGAGTCGGACACGACTGAAGTGACTTAGCAGCAGCAGCACACAAATTATCTGAATTAATTTATACTGATAACTTCTTTCATCAAGACATTGTATCATAAAGACATCATTTGATTGGACGTGCAGTTCTTCACTGAAATTTTCCTTTTGTAGGACTTTGTGAAGGGCCAGGGCTCAAGAGAACTTTGAGAAGCCCAGGGCTCAAGAAAACTTCCCTTCCAGTTCCAGCTCTACCAGCCTTACTTATCTTACTCTGAATCACTTTTCTTCTTTAAGCTTGCTCTTTGCTCAGTTTTAAGAAGAGTCAGACTGAGGCAAGAGGCAGATTACTCCCCACAGGGTAAAGCAATTGGAGATTCATTCCCTGTTGACTGAAACTCCAAGATGAGAATGGCAGGACAATTAAGGGAGAAGGCTGGCCCCTGCTCAGACCACATATTTCTTATTCTTGAAGTCAGGAGACCTCCCTGGCCACATGTGTGCAGAAAAGGCTCTTTGGAGGCCAAAGGGGAGTTGCATCAAGGGATATTCTTTACTCAGACATCTTTTCAGTAAAACCCATCTTGGCTAAGATATGTATGTGCATACATGGGAGGTTCCTGATATATACTAAATACGGACTGTGAAACAGGCAAGTCAAAATGATTGGCCAAAGGACACCCAAAAGGAATGCCCTTTAAAAGTAATTCAAACTGCCATAAGGGCTTGACTCACCACCTTTCTGTCTCCCTAAGTCTGCCTGTTTGCCTATCCACATGTACTTTTTTTTTTCCCCTCTTAATAAATACTGTACTACCTTTGCTACTTCCCATCTTTGTGGAAATTCTTTTCTGGAAAGCTATAGGGCCAGGGCCCTTGTCACTGACCACTGAGCCACTGGTCTAGTGGCTAGGATCTGGTGCTTTAACCACTGCCACCCAGCCCAATCTCTGACTGGGAACCCAAACCCTACTCCAAGCTATTGCAGGCCAAGGCCATCCAAGATCAAGCCTAAGCTAATGGGTGGCACAGGGAGAGGGATCCAGAGAAAGGTGCAGTTAAAGAGCCTGTGTTCTCAATACAGTGACTCCTCCTTTTTCTCTGATTTATTGATTTTTTTTTTTTTTGGTTAAGAAAAGTCACTGGTTTATAGGATCAGTACTCAGTCTCCCAGAGATGGGAGGAAGATTGAAGAGAAATTAAATTAAATTAAAAAATGAGTAGACTCAGCCATCCTCTGTCCGTGGGATTTCCCAGGCAAAAATACCAGAGTGGGTAGCCATTTCCCTCTCCAGGGTATCTTACCAACCCAGGAATCAAACCCATGTCTCCAGCATTGCAGGCGGATACTTTACCAATTGAGCCACCAGGGAAGCCTGTTATCATGTGGAAGGGGTTAAAAATCACTCAACCTGGAATTGTAACTTCAGGGAATGATGACAATGAAGCTAATTAGGTAGATTTTGGAAATGTAGCTATTAAATTCTTCCTGCCCTCATTTTATTCCCAAGAGTCATTTAAAATTATGAAGCTAATGTTCAGAAGTGGAATTTACAGCTTGACTTCTCCTAGAGTTCATGTCTAATATTTTCCTTCTTTATGCCTGGTGATGAATGCTTCCAACTTAAAATTATTAGAGTAGCAGATGAGGACTTGTCTTTTCTCTGACAAGATTTCAAATATGTTTGTGACACTGGTTCACAGTTTAAGTGTCCAATTGTTGGGTGATATTTTTTCCTCCCTTTCCTTTCCTGAGCAAAGAATGAAATGATTATTGATTCCTGTCATCCTCCTGGAACCTGTACACAAGAGGTGATAGTCCCAGATCCTGGGCAGTTACTTGGGTGGGTAAATTGTAGCTAGGTATAACTCATGTAACTTGCTCTGTTAGATGATGACCTTTTTGTTGAATGTACATGTACAGTATTGCTCTTTTTTGTTTAGCCTTATATCTTTACAAATAACATCACCATTTTCCCTATAAATCTGTGCCCTTGTACATAAGTATGAGCCTCCAAGAAAGTGCAAACACAAAAACACAAGCACAAAAACACAAACACAAAAAGTGTTTTTTTGTATGAGTCCGTCTTACTTAACAAGACTATTCATTATATATTTCAGATTGCCAAGTAGTAGCAAGAAATGGAGTGAAAAAATGTGTAGATATAAACAGAATTGGTTTATCTGGAACATATCTTTGCCCTTTTCTCTTCTGTACCTTCATTGGAAAACATTTGATAGCCTAATGCTAGAATTCCAAGGGAACATCAGAAGCAAAACAAATGAGAGAAAAACAGAATGAGGAGTCCAGCCTACATTTGAAAATTAGAATTCTGTAACATCCACTCCAGTCCCTCCCTTTTTTTTTTATAGTGGTAGGAACTGTCAAGTTATTGTTTAAAGTAGTGTCAATTCATGTGACAACTAGAACATTTGGCATAATTTTTGAAAAATGTTTTCCTTAGGTTGATTGTAGATTTCAGTCATTTACATCACCTTTATTTGTACATTCTAAGACATAGTACTGCTTTGGGAGACCTTATTTTGGGTGAAACTGTCACTGAACAAAACAATGGTTGTTAGTCCTATTTTTTTTTAATTTTATTTTTTAAATTTACAATATTGTATTGGTTTTGCCATACATAAAAATGAATCCGCCACAGGTAAACATGTGTTCCCCATCCTGAACCCTCCTCCCTCCCCCTCCCCATACCATCCCCTCTGGTCGTCCCAGTGCACCAGCCCCAAGCATCCAGTATCGTACATTGAACCTGGACTGGCAACTCGTTTCATATATGATATTATACATGTTTCAATGCCATTCTCCAAAATCATCCCACCCTCTCCCTCTACCACAGAGTCCAAAAGACTGTTCTATATATCCATGTCTCTTTTGCTGTCTCGTATACAGGGTTATTGTTACCATCTTTCTAAATTCCATATATATGCGTTAGTATACTGTATTGGTGTTTTTCTTTCTGGCTTACTTCACTCTGTATAATAGGCTCCAGTTTCATCCACCTCATTAGAACTGATTCAAATGTATTCTTTTTAATGGCTGAGTAATACTCCATGGCGTATATGTACCACAGCTTTCTTATCCATTCATCTGCTGATGGACACCTAGGTTGTTTCCATGTCCTGGCTATTATAAACAGTGCTGCGATGAACATTGGGGTACACATGTCTCTCAATTTTGGTTTCCTCGGTGTGTATGCCCAGCAGTGGGATTGCTGGGTCATAAGGCAGTTCTATTTCCAGTTTTTTAAGGAATCTCACAACTATTCTCCATAGTGGCTGTACTAGTTTGCATTCCCACCAACAGTGTAAGAGGGTTCCCTTTTCTCCACACCCTCTCCAGCATTTATTGCTTGTAGGCTTTTGGATCGCAGCCATTCTGACTGGCGTGAAATGGTACCTCATTGTGGTTTTGATTTGCATTTCTCTGATAATGAGTGATGTTGAGCATCTTTTCATGTGTTTGTTAGCCATCGGTATGTCTTCTTTGGAGAAATATCTATTTAGTTCTTTGGCCCATTTTTTGATTGGGTCATTTATTTTTCTGGAATTGAGCTGTAGGAGTTGCTTGTATATTTTTGAGAATAGTTGTTTGTCAGTTGCTTCATTTGTTATTATTTTCTACCATTCTGAAGGCTGTCTGTCCACCTTGTTTATAGTTTCCTTTGTTGTGCAAAAGCTTTTAAAAATTCCAACATATGCAGGCTGAACAACACGCTGCTGAATAACCAACAAATCACAGAAGAAATCAAAAAAGAAATCAAAATATGCATAGAAATGAATGAAAATGAAAACACAACAACCAAAAACCTGTGGGACGCTGTAAAAGCAGTGCTAAGGGGAAAGCTCACAGCAATGCAGGCATACCTCAAGAAACAAAAAAAAAAGTCAAAAAAAAAAAAATAACCTAACTCTACACCTAAAGCAACTAGAAAAAGAAGAAATGAAGAACCCCAGGGTTAGTAGAAGGAAAGAAATCTTAAAAATTAGGGCAGAAATAAATGCAAAAGAAAC
This sequence comes from Bos javanicus, assembly GCF_032452875.1. Taxonomy (NCBI): domain Eukaryota; kingdom Metazoa; phylum Chordata; class Mammalia; order Artiodactyla; family Bovidae; genus Bos; species Bos javanicus. Next base: position 94,844,943 of record NC_083897.1, read on the forward strand.
AAAAGCGACCATAGCAGAAATCAACAAAGCCAAAAGCTGGTTCTTTGAAAGGATAAATTAAATTGACAAACCATTAGCCAGACTCATCAAGAAACAAAGGGAGAAAAATCAAATCAATAAAATTAGAAATGAAAATGGAGAGATCACAACAGACAACACAGAAATACAAAGGATCATAAGAGACTACTATCAGCAGTTATATGCTAATAAAATGGACAACGTGGAAGAAATGGACAAATTCTTAGAAAAGTACAACTTTCCAAAACTGAACCAGGAAGAAATAAAAAATTTTAACAGACCCATCACAAGCACAGAAATTGAAACTGTAATTAGAAATCTTCCAGTAAATAAAAGCCCAGGTCCAGACGGCTTCATAGCTGAATTCTACCAAAAAGTTAGAGAAGGGCTAACATCTATCCTACTCAAACTCTTCCAGAAAATTGCAGAGGAAGGTAAACTTCCAAACTCATTCTATGAGGCCACCATCACCCTAATACCAAAACCTGACAAAGATGCCACAAAAAAAGAAAACTACAGGCCAATATCACTGATGAACATAGATGCAAAAATCCTTAAAAAATTCTAGCAATCAGAATCCAACAACACATTAAAAAGATCATACACTATGACCAAGTGGGCTTTATCCCAGAGTCACAAGGATTCTTCAATATCTGCAAATCAATCAATGTAATACACCACATTAACAACTGAAAAATAAAAGCCATATGATTATCTCAGTAGATGCAGAGAAAGCCTTTGACAAAATTCAACATCAATTTATGATAAAAACTCTCCAGAAAGCAGGAATAGAAGGAACATACCTCAACATAATAAAAGCTATATATGACAAACCCACAGCAAACATTATCCTCAATGGTGAAAAATTGAAAGCATTTCCCCTAAAGTCAGGAACAAGACGAGGGTGTCCACTTTCACCACTACTATTCAACATAGTTTTGAGTGTTGAGTTTTAAGCCAGCTTTTTCACTCTCCTCTTTCATTCTCCTCAAGAGGCTCATTGGTTCCTCTTCACTTTCTGCCCTTAGAATGATATCATCTGCCTATTTGAGGTTGTTGATATTTCTCCCAGCAATCTTGATTCGAGTTGTGAGCCATCCAGCCTGGCATTTCATATGATGTACTCTGCATATAAGTTAGATAAGCAGGGTGACAATATACAGCCTCGATGCACTATTTCCCCAATTTTGAACAAATCCATTGTTTCATGTCTGGTTCTAACTGTTGCATTTTTACCTGAATACAGGTTTCTCAGGAGGCAGGTAAGGTGGTCTGTTATTCTTATCTCTTGAAGAATTTTCCACAGTTTGTAATGGTCCACACAGTCAGAGGCTTTAGTGTAGTTAATGAAACAAAAGTATATGTTCTGGAACTCTCTTGTTTTCTCGATGATCCAATTTGATCTCTGGTTCTCTGCCTTTTCTAAATCCAGCTTGAACATCTGGACTTTCTCGGTTCACATGCTGTTGAAGCTTAGCTTGAAGGATTTGGAGCATTACTTTGCTAGCATGTGAAATGAGTGCAATTGTACAGTTGTTTGAACATTCTTTGGCATTGCCTTTCTTTGGTATTGGAATGAAAACTGACCTTTTCCAGTCCTGTGGCCACTGCTGAGTTTTCCAAATTTGCTGCCATATTGAGTGCAGCACTTTCACAGCATCATCTTTCAGGATTTGAAATAGCTCAACTGGAATTCCATCACCTCCACTAGCTTTGTTCATAGTGATGCTTCCTAAGGTCCACTTGACTTCGCATTCCAGATGTCTGGCTCTAGGTGAGTGATCATACCATCGTGATTATCTAGGTCGTGAAGATCTTTTTCTGTATAGTTCTTCTGTGTATTCTTGCCACCTCTTCTTAATATCTTCTGCTTCTGTTAAGTCCATACCGTTTCTGCCCTTTATTGTGCCCACCCTTTCATAAAATGTTCCCTTGGTATCTCTACCTTTCTTGAAGAGATCTCCAGTCTTTCCCATTCTATTTTTTTCCCTCTCTGTCTTTGCATTGTTCACTTAGGAAGGCTTTCTTATCTCTCCTTGCTATTCTCTGGAACACTGAATTCAGATGGGCATATCTTTCCTTTTCTCCATTGCTTTTCTCTTCTCAGCTATTTGTAAGGCCTCCTCAGACAACCACTTTGCTTTCTTGCATGGTACGCATGTAAGTAATTATTTGGATAGTGGTAGGGCATCAAGATGACCTGTGCCTCCCTGAGATAGCCCCTCAAGGCCCTGGCAGGTACATGGGAATCAAACTAACAAAAAGCCCCAGAGGTAGTCCTTATGTCTATTCCCATACATAATGTGTTATGAAAAAAAAATCTCTGCTTGGTTCAGCTGAAGCTTTTTTGGATACAGTGTAAATAGGCAGATTTCTATATGACCCAAACTAATCTAAAATTTTGCCTTTTCACACAATCTAGACCCCAGCACTTCTGTGTTGTGCTTTTGTGAATATCATTTAGTGAGAGACCCCTGGTCATTTAATAAATGTAATTTTATTTTGCAATGTGCTGGAATTTACAAGGGTTTCAGTTTTGCAGAGTGTGGGCCTGTTCTCATTTTGTCTTTCACAGGTATCAGCACTGAATTTATATTTCCTCTGAATGATGAGAGGAAAAAGAATGAACTTTGTAATTAATAAGTAGGATAAGCATTCTAATGAGAAGTTTCTTTGAGGTGTCAGTAGGATGGTGAAAAGGATTTACATTTTATGGTTCTTGCTCAATCCTGAAGCATTTAAAATCTCACATCTCTTCTGGGAAAAGAATTAGGTCTCTTTCTAAAATCAAATGCAGTAAGTAAGATGCTTCTGCAGTCAGATGGCTGTTTCAAGAGTCAAAACCATACACTCTCCAGGAGAAACCTTTACATCCCAAGCACTCTGACACTAATATATCTCATTAACTGAGATATCTCATATGAAGTATGTTCAAAAGGGTTAAGGTCCAGGGTTGTATAATGTTGTTGTTCATTGTTCAGTCACTAAGTCTTGTCAGACTCTTCACAACCTTATGGACTGCAGCACACCAGGCTTTCCTGTCCTTCACTCTTCTCCCTGAGTTTGCTCAGACTCATTTCCATTGAGTTGATGAAGCCATCCAACCATCTCATCCTTGGTCGCCCCCTACTCCTCCTGCCCACAATGTTTCCCAGCATCAAGGTCTTTTCCAATAAGTTGGTTCTTCATATTAGGTGGCCAAAGTATTGGAGCTTCAGCTTCAGCATCAGTCCTTTCAATGAATATTCACGTTTGATTTCCTTTAAGATTGACTGGTTTGATCGCCTTGTTGTCCAAAGGACTTTCAAGAGTTTTCTCCAGCACCACAGTTTGAAAGCATCAATTCTTTGGTGCACAGCTTTCTTTATGATCCAGCCCTCACATCCCTACATGACTACTGGGAAAAACCATAGCCTTGACTCTATGGACCTTTGTCAGCACAGTGATGTCTCTGCTTTTTAATATGCTATCTAGTTTTGTCATAGCTTTCCTTCCAAGGAGCAAGTGTCTTTTAATTTTGTGGCTGCAATCACTATCCACAGTGATTTTGGAGCCCAAGAAAATAAAACCTATCACTATTTCCACTTTTTCCCCATCTATTTGCCATGAAGTGATGTAGGCTATATTTACCAGATAATCAGCATTTTTGGCCTATAAAATGCTAGTGGATAGGACATTTTAGAGTTCTTTAGTAGTTTAAAGGCATTCTCACTTATGGCATCATTTAAAGTTTTTGTTTTGAAGTCAAAAGTAACTGAATCCAAAAGCAAGTGATGTGCCTTGGTCTTGTAGTAGCATTCTTTAAGATACTTATTTGCAAATAAAATAGTTGTTTTTTACAAAATAAATACAATTGTTATGAATTATTTAGAAAGTGAAAATATACAAAAAATTTAAAAATAAAAATAAAAAGGATCTAGAGCCTCAAATTTTAAACATTTATACATACATCTGTAAAGTCTTATGGACTCTGTGGGAGAGGGAGAGGGTGGGAAGATGTGGGAGAATGGCAATGAAACATGTAAAATATCATGTAGGAAACGAGTTGCCAGTCCAGGTTCGATGCATGATGCTGGATGCTTGGGGCTGGTGCACTGGGACGGCCCAGAGGGATGGTATGGGGAGGGAGGAGGGAGGAGGGTTCGGGATGGGGAACACATGTATACCTGTGGCGGATTCATTTTGATATTTGGCAAAACTAATACAATTATGTAAAGTTTAAAAATAAAATAAAATTGGAAGAATAAAAAAAAAAAAAAAATCAAATGATGTCCAGGACATCAACCTATATCAGTATAAATACAACTGTATCATTATTGTTAATGGCTGACAAAATTGCATTGTATGAATGGATGTGCTATAACTTAACCACTTTCCAGTTTTTAAAATTAATTTTTAACTAATTTATATATTTTAACTGGAGGATAATTACTTTACAGTATTGTGATGTTTTTTGCCATACATCAACATGAATCAGCCACAGGTGTACATGTGTCCCCCCCCACCATCTGCTTTTGGACATTTAATTGTTTCTGATTTTCAGTTATAAGCAACAATGCTGATATTATAAACAGTGCCATTATGAACATTTGTATTTATGTCTGTATGCAACTGAGCTTGAAAATGCTTTAAATGAACTAGCGGCAGTTCTATTTTTTCTATTGGAGGCAGATCTATTTTTTCTTAATGATTATTCTACAGAAATCTCTTCTAGCTTGTTAATTTTAATATGCCATTTCATAGTGTAGCATTACTTAGTGTTACACTATAGTAGAAAATAGATATGTTATCATTTGAGATGAAATTTGATTCCTAGAAGCTAATTATAGTTCTTACTTTGTTTTTCAGACAGTACCTGTATAAGGAAGGCCAACTAAGAGGAACCCAAGTGTGTACTGTGGGTTTCTGATTCAATGTAATACCTACTTATTTTTGAATATTCATAACTTCACTATTTTATGCTACTAGAAGTTTCAGATATTTACCCTTGAGCTAGAAAAATCATCTTTTTTGATATATTTTAATTGACCTTGACATTAAGTCCTAAAGTCAATTTGATTGCTGTTTGTAATAAACTTCATATCTGGTTTCTGCTGACTCACCCTAATTCTTTTTGGATGATTCTTTTAATATATGTTTCTAGTTGCATAAAGATGGGCACAAGTTGTCTATTAGGACCTGTGGGCAGTGTGATGGATGGCCTATGTTGAGAAGCTCCAAATGACCAATGAGCCATGACCATTCTTGGTTTAAGTCTTATTAATGTTACCTGAGGTAAAGATTGCCTTGTAAGAAATGCAATACCTGCCATTTGAGGAAAGCATCTTAGGAAATTGTTTAGAAAACTGGGAATTTTTGAAGAAAGCATTAACCATTCTGTCTCTAGAACCCCTGCCCCACAATCCTGATTGGCAAGAGCCAATTACTTAATATCTATCCTGTTGCTCCTGTTTGCCCTGAATTCAGTGGTTTCTGTGTACTGGCAGATTCTTTGGTTTGTCTCGAGGCTGAAGTCAAGGGGAGATTCTCTTATCAGCCAAGGACCTCTATGTTCAGTCCTGAATGGGTTTTTCCTCCAGTTGCAGGGCTTGTACCTATACTGTGCCACTAAATGTATAAAGGTATGTAGTTATACCTGTTGCCCTAATGGTCTGGAAGCAAGCAATGAGAATGAAGACAGAACATGAAATCTGGTGCAATGGGCCAGGGGATCTGCAGCCTCTATTGGCCTGAGGTACAGAGTCTACTCTGGGTCCAGCTTTTATTCCTAATTGCAGACTAAAAGACTTTTTCAGATCTTACCTTTCTCAAGACACATGCTGTGTTAATCACATACTCCTAAATGTCATGGACTACACTGACATAGTCCAGATCGCCTTGTGTTTACCCCAGGCCATTCCCTTCTGGGCTAGTCTTGGGAACAATTAGCAAGTGGGTAGGCAGCATTCATGCCTGGTGCCAACCTGGTGTTCCAAGGTCCATGCTTTCATGATCCCAGTCATACTCTCTTCTGGGTCTGGCCTTGGGGTTTGTAACAAGGAGGTTGTTCTTAAGAAAAACATGAAAGATAATCATTAACACAGTTTCTTAATATATGCTGTTTTTCCAGGTTCTATTTCTGTGAAATTTTTCGACTGTGAAAGTACATTATTAGGAATTCCCACCACATACACCACCCCTTAGATTTTCATTGTTGAATATATTGTGCGATGTTGAATACATTGCACCCTTAAAGCCATCAGACCATTTAAAAAATCTGAACAAAGGGCCAGCATATACTTGAGCTCAGTGTTTGGTGATATTTAAATGTAAATAAAATAAAAATGATAACACATCCCCACAAAAAGCAATATCAAAATTGTTAAATACTGTGGTTCAGATGCAGATCCTTGTCATTACTTTTTCCTTTGAGAATCCTAACACTGGAAGGGAGGAAATTCTTAACAATGACTGCTTTCAGGAATCCGCTAGTAGCTTCTCCAATATGACAATGACCCTGAGTCATATTAGTTCAATTTAAAAAGGAATGTTAGGTGCAAACACCCACACATACACCCCATATAAAATCCATATTTATTGAACAGCAATAAATACTAGTCTTAAAAGTGCCAATAATTAACATACAAATTTCATTTAAAGTGTGCCGAGTACCTTTCAGAATCTGTATGTAGCCTTGCATTGATATAGGAGGACCATGTATGCCCACTATCAGGGGATAAGTATGAAGTCATCACAGGATTGTATATATGCATGCATGTATGTTGTTGTTCAGTCACCCAGTCATGTCTGACTCTTTGCAACCCCATAGGCTGCAGCACTCCAGGCCTCCCTGTCCCTCACCATCTCCCAGAGTTTGCCCAAGTTCATGTTCATTGCATAGGTAATGCTGTCTACCATCTCATCCTCTGATGCCCTCTTCTCCTTCTGCCCCCAATCTTTCCCAGCATCAGAGACTTTTCTCATGAGTAGTCTGTTAGCATCAGATGATGAAAATACTGGAGCTTCAGCTTCAGCATCAGTCCTTCCAGTGTATGTTCAGGGTTGATCTCCCTTAAGATTGACTGGTTTGATCTTCTTGCTGTCCAAGGGACTTTGAGGAGTCCTTTCCAACACCACAGTTTGAAAGCATCAATTCTTTGGCGTTCTGCTTTCTTTATGGTCCAGCTCTTACAACCATACACGACCACTGGGAAGACCATAGCCTTGACTATATGAACCTTTGTTGGCAATCTCTGCTTTTCAACCCACTGTATAGGTTTGTCATCACTTTCGTGACAAGAAGCAATCATCTTCTGATTTCATGGCTGCAGTCACCATCCACAGTGATTTTGGAGCCCAAGAGGAGGAAATCTGTCACTACTTCCACCTGTTCCCCTTTTACTTGCCATGCAGTAATGGGGCTGGATGCCATGATCTTAGTTTTTTTAATATTTAATCTTAAGCCGGCTCTTTCACTCTCCTGCATATGTATGCATAAATAAATGTATGCATGTAACAAAATTTATTTGTTTTATTTTAGTGTGTGCCCAGAATCCATTTTATTCTTTATGAGCATACTTCTACTACATTTTAGTGTTGACTGATGCTTTCCCTTAGAGGGTGAGAAGTTATTTTTCTGATGCAATTGAAATAAGGGCTGCAAGCAAGAACAGTGGATTTATGAAGGGATTTGAAATCAGAAGGCCTGTGTTTGAATCTTCACCCTTAGACTTTTCAGCTACGAGACACTGGGGAAGTCAGTTGGTCCCAGTTTCCTTGTCTGTAAAATGGTGGATGTTAATCCCAACTTAAATCATGGGTTGCTGTTTTGTGAGCAGAGATTGAAGTATTTTAAGTGGCTGTAGTTTCGAAGCCATTAAGGCTTCAAATAGTGTTTGATGCTGCTATTCCCCAAGATGAATAGGAAAAATAGTGTAATAGCATAATATTCATCCTGTTTCTGTTTTCATCCTTCCAGTCTTCAAGCAATGATAATGACAGGAGCAGCAGCACTGTTAATACTCCAGAGAGAATAATTGGACCAGAAAGTGGTTTAAATCAGATTGTTGCTATACTCAACAAGAGTACACCTCAGTCCTTATATGAGGAGTATGCCCCTATGCCAAGGTTCTTATTCCCACATCAACCAAATATTAAGGGAGGCACACTTCAACCGCCTACGACAAAGAGGACAGTCTCAAAAGTGATGAACTAAGGGTTCTTTATTCTAACCTAGAATTTGTTTGTAAAAGCAATTGCATATGCAAAAAATAGTCTGTTGGGTTTTCAGTCTATATTTTATTGTTTTTTCCTCAGTCTGTTTTTTAAATAACAGGTTGATGCACAACTGTTTTAACTTGGGGTTCTGTTGCATGTTCGCTGTTTCAAAGGGGGCTTTGAAGCAATTTTTATAAAATTCTTTTCAGGATGGATGTCAAATCTATGAAGAAACTTCACCTGCAGGTTGAATCTGTAGAATGTCCAATTCAGATTGGTGTTCAAGTCTGTTGTTTAGACACTCAGGTCAAATATTTTTTTAAAATGAAAGATCCTAAGTTTCAACAATTAACAGGCTAGTGAAGAACATGATGTTTTCATAAAAAAAAAGATGTTTCTATTTTATATTTCAAAGTATAGATAGCTTGATTCAGTCTTGCACTGAACTGAACTTCCATACTGCTTCTCAGAAGGCAAATACCTTATTGAAATCACTCTCAACTTGGGGAGACAATTAAATCGAATTTAGACTATATAAGTGAAATCTGTCTAGTAACTGTTTCCATGCATTGTATTTCTAGAAAGAATGTTTCTAAAATTCCTGTATACTCAGGTAATTTCTATATCATGAATCCTCCAGAGAGTGCATTTCAGACTTAGTAGAAAACATTGCACACTTCGGTCAATCAATAAGTATGTAACAACTTTCTGATGTGCACAAAAACACCGTTTAACTATTAGTTTATGTGATCTCATTTATGTGATCTATTATGTCTAGAGTTAGTGCTGATAAACTGTAAGCTACCTGGCATGCACTCATCTCACATGCTAGCAAAGTAACACTCAAAATTTTCCAAGGCAGGCTTCAACAGTACATGAACCATGAAATTCCAGATGTTCAAGCTGGATTTAGAAAAGACACAGGAATCAGAGATCAAATTATCAACATCTGCTGGATCATCAAAAAAAAAAAACAAGAGAGTTCCAGAAAAACATCTAGTTCTTCTTTATTGACTATGCCAAAGCCTTTGACTGTGTGGACCAAAACAAACTGTGGAAAATTCTTCAAGAGATGGGAATACCAGACCACCTGACCTGCCTCCTGAGAAATCTGTATGCAGGTCAGGAAGCAACAGTTAGAACTGGACATGGAACAACAGACTGGTTCTAAATGAGGAAAGGAGTACATCGAGGCTGTATATTGTCACTCTGCTTATTTAACTTATATGCAGAGTACATCATGAGAAATGCTGGGATGGAATAAGCACAAGCTGGACTCAAGATTGCTGGGGGAAACATCAATAACCTCAGATGCGCAGATGACGCCACCGTTATGGCAGAAAGTGAAGAAGAACTAAAGAGCCTCTTGATGAAAGTGAAAGAGGAGAGTGAAAAAGTTGGCTTAAAGCTCAACATTCATAAAACTAAGACCATGGCATATGGTCCCATGACTTCATGGCAAATAGATAAGGAAACAATGGAAACAGTGATAAACTATTTTTTTTGGACTCCAAAATCACTGCAGATGGTGACTCCAGCCATGAAATTAAAAGACGCTTGCTCTTTGGAATAAAAATTATGACCAACCTAGATAGCATATTAAAAAGCAGAGACATTCCTTTGCCAACAAAGGTCCATCTAGTCAAAAAGCTATGGTTTTACCAGTAGTCATGTATGGATGTGAGAGTTGGACTATAAAGAAAGCTGAGCACCAAAGAATTGATGCTTTTGAACTGTGGTGTTGGAGAAGACTCTTGAGAGTCCTTTGGACTGCGAGGAGACCCAACCAGTCCATCCTAAAGGAAATCAGTCTTGAATATTCATTTGAAGGACTGATGCTGAAGCTGAAACTTCAATACTTTGGCCACCTGATATGAAGAGCTGACTCGTTGGAAAAGACCCTGATGCTGGGAAAGATTGAAGGCAGGAGGAGAAGAGGATGACAGAGGATGAAATGGTTTTATGGCATCAGCGACATGAGTTTGAGTAAGCTCCATGAGTTGGTGATGGATACGGAGGCCTGGTGTGCTGCAGTCCATGGGGTTGCAAACAGTCAGACATGACTGAGTGACTGAAGTGAACCTGGCCTGATGTCTAAAGTAGCAAGAGTTGTTAAACTGGTTTAGCCAACCCTCCACTTTATGTTACAGGGACCTCTTCATGGAGACTAGGAAGCCAGTTTCTGACACTGAAACTGCAAAATTTGGTGCAGCTTACAAACAATGGTTGAGGCACCATTAGAAGAAATAGACAATAGTTGTGCTTGTTTACGGAAAGTTGGATATGTTCCCATGTTCTTTAGTTATACTAAAGGAGTCAATCAGATTTGAAGAGTGATTTCATAGACATACCTGATTTTTCAGTGATGAACTGTGTTGACAAGGTTCAGTGAAGAACTGTGTCCATAGGGAGCCAGAATGTATCCAGTCATCTCTCTGCCCTGTCAAGTGCCAGAGGTACAACGTGTCACTAGATTTAAAGAAAGTGCCCCAGTGTCTAATAAGAATCTCTTACATGTTCACATCATTTCCTACTCACTATATTGGACAGCTCACACAGCAGAAACAAGTGGATATGAGAATTAAAGATAGGTCTAGTAAGAGGTCTTTGCCATTTGCCAAGATTTGGAAAACATATAAAATAACAGATTGACTAAAAGTAGAATAAGACTTTTATGAAGTCACAGAACTAATATTTGAAAAGGAAAACTATCCTGTGAAAAGGAGAAAGCACACAGAGACACTCACACATGCCCCTCATTTACATGGCTGATTCCTTTAGTATGGACAGGATTCTAAGGTCAGACACTGGTAGTGGAATTTTAGTGTTAAGGGGGAAAAGTTACAGCACCATTGGCCTCAAACTTGTGGAGTAGGCATGGGTCAATTAGGGTCAATATTTTTTTTTCCCCTCAATTGTGCAGTTTGTATAAGAGTGTTTTTTCTTTTTTTCTATCACTACTGTCTCCAAAGTTGGAAGACCAGGTGTTTGACAGGAAGAATTAAGAATTTTTACTTTTTGGCTATCATGTTCTCTGTAACACAAAACAAACAAACAAATATTAAAGAAGATAACCTGTTTGAACTTCCAAACCACAGGTACACACATGTTAGAAATGCCCAGGAAGAATGCTGCAAGCTTAAATACATGGTATCAAATGGTAACAGCTTATATGAAAAATGCAGTGCCACTGAAAAATTTGAGAAATAAAATTTCCTTTCATTCCCCATCCATTTAATGATATGAGCAATGAAGCTATCACTGAGACCAAACATTACTATTGTTTTCAATGGAAGGAAAATTCTAATCTAAGGCTACCACTGCAAATCTCTTATCCTAGTAAATGCCATTGAATGGGATTATTTCCTTAATTTTTCTGTTTTTTTTTTTATTGTTAGTGTATAGGAATGCAAGAGTTTTCTGTGTATTAATTTTATATCCTCCAACTTTATTATATTCCTTGATTAGCTCAGTAATGTTCTTCTGGCATCTTTAGGGTTTTATGTGTACAGTTTCATGTCATCTGCAAACAGTGAGAGTTTTACTTTTTCTTTTCCAATCTGGATTCCTTTTATCTCTTTTTCTGCTCTGATTACTGTGGCTAGGACTTCCAAAATGATGTTGAATAGTAGTGGTGACAACGGGAACCCTTGTCTTGTTCCTGATTTTAGAGTAAATGCTTTCAAGTTTTCACCATTGAGGATAATGTTTGCTGTGGGTTTATCATATATGGCTTTTATTATGTTGAGGTATGGTCCTTCTATGCCTACTTTCTGGAGAGTTTTTTTTTTTTTAATCATAAATAGGTGCTGAATTTTGTCTAAGGCTTTTTCTGCATCTAGTCATATGGTTTTTATCTTTCAATTTGTTAATATGGTATATCACATTGATTGGCTTGAGAATACTGAAGAATCCTTGCATGTTTGGTATAATGCCCACTTGATCATGATGTGTGCTTCCCTGGTGACTCAGCTGGTAAAGAATCTGCCTGCATTGTGGGAGACCTGGGTTTGATCCCTGGGTTGGGAAGATCCCCTGAAGAAGGGAACAGCTACCCACTCTAGTATTCTGGCCTAGAGAATTCTATGGATGTATACTCCATGAGGTGGCAAAGAGTCAGACACGATTAAGTGACTTTCACTTCACTTCACTTCACTGATCATGATGTATGATCTTTTAAATATGTTGTTGGATTCTGTTTGCTATAATTTTGTTGAGGATTTTTGCATCTATGTTCATCAGTGATATTAGCCTATAGTCTTTTTTGTGGCCCTTCATCTAGTTTTGGTATCAGGGTGGTAGTGGACTTGTAGAATGAGTTTGGGAGTTTTCCTTCCTCTGCAATTTTCTGGAAGAGTTTTAGTAGGATAGGTGTTAGCTCTTATCTAAATTTTTGGTAGAATTCACCTGTGAATCTAGGACCAGACCTACCATCTGGTCCTGGGCTTTTGTTTGTTGGAAGGTTTTTTATTATACTTTTGATTTCTATGCTTTTGATTGGTCTGTTCAAATTTTAGTACACTTTCTAATGCCATACACAAAAATAAACTCAAAATGGATTGAAGAGCTAAATGTAAGACCAGAGACTAAAGGCCATATACACACACCCACAGCAAACATTCTCAATGTGGAGAAACTGAAAGCATTTCCTCTAGTAACAGGAACATGACAAGGATACCCACTCTGTACATAGAAAACCTAACGATACTATCTGAAAATTACTAGAACTAATTAGTGAATATAGTGAAGTCACAGAATACAATGGTAATACACAGAAATCACTTGCATTCCTATAAGCTAACAGTGAAAAATCAGAAAGGGAAATTAAGGAATCAATCCTACTCACCATTGCAATAAGAAGAATAAAATACCTAGGAATAAAGCTACCTAGGGAGAAAAAAGACCTGTGTACAGAAAACTATAAGATATTGGTGAAAGAAATCAAAGATGACACAAACAGATGGAGAGATATTCCATGTTCCTGGGTAGGAGGAATCAATATTGTGAAAATGGCTATTCTACAAAGGCAATCTACAGATTCAATGCAATCCCTATCATATTGCCAATGGCAATTTTCACAGAGCTAGAACAAAAAATTTCACAATTTGTATGGAAATACAAAAGATCCCAAATAGTAAAAGCAATCTTGAGAAAGAAGAATTGAGCTGGAGGAATCAACTTACCTGATTTCAGACTATACTATGAAGCTACAGTCATTAAGACAACATAATACAAAGTGGTCCTAAGATGGTGGAGGAATAGGAAGTGGTGACCACTTTCTCCCCCACAAATTCATCAAAAGATCATTTGAATGGTGAGCAACTTCCACAAAGCAACTTCTGAACACAGGCGGAGGACACTATGCACCCAGAAAGGCAGCCCATTCTCTTCAAAAGGAGGTAGGACAAAATATAAAATACAAAAAGAGAGACAAAAGAGTTAGGGGTGGAGACCCATCCTGGGGAGGGAGTCGTGAAGGAGGAGAAGTTTCCAAGCACCAGGAAACCCTCTCACCAGCAGGTCTGTGGGAAGTTTTGGAATCTGAGTGCAAAATAAATTGGAGGGGCGAAAAAAACCTCTCAGAATATGTGCCTTAACCACAACTCCCAGCATAGCCCAGACCCTCGCATCTGCCATCAGTGAACGGGGGAGGTGCGGGTTGCATGCTTAGGGTAAGGACCAGACCTGAATGCCCTGAGGACAATCTGAGGGAGTTAAATGAGATAGCAACCCAAACTGTGGGATAGCCGGAGAGAGAGAGAGGAAAAACAAAGAGAGACAGATAACTTTCCGACAAAAAGCTCTAACCTAAGGCACAGCCTGGCCAGCTCACAGAACAAAGGAATGAGCGAATACCAAAGGAGAGCTAGCCAGCTGTGCACTGGCCCATCCTCCCACCTGAGGCAGAGACAGGCGACAGCCAGAGCTGGAAGGAGAGAGGCAATCTCGGCCCAAGAGATGACATCCTTCACCAAACTGTGAGCAGGCTCCCAGTTGCTAACCATGTTTTTCTGGGATCCTGGATGGTTGACATCTGCCAGGAGGTTGCAGTCTGAGATTAGCCCTCCAGAGGAGACACACCACACACCTGAGACAGTGCTCTTGTGGCGCAACCAGGAAACCAGGCAGCTGGGACCAGGGAGGTGGTAATATGCACTGTACACTGGGATAGTGTGCTAGCCAAGCACCTGGTTGCCTGAGCTCCTTGGACCTGGGAAGGGCACAAAATGCAGGCCCAACCAAGTCTGTGCCTTTGTGAAATGTCTGAGAACCTGAGCCTGAGCAGCTTAGACCTGGGAAGTGCATGCAACACAGGGGCCACTTTGGACAGTTCCTCTTCGGAGCAACCTGGAGCCTGAGCAGTGTAGACCAGGAAAGCACAGGTGCCGTGAGCTGGGGCAAAGCCAGTGTGGTCCATACACTGTGTGCACTCCCCACACATGCCAGTGATACTTGTTTTCAGTGTTCCTCCCTCCACACAGCACAACTGAACAAGTGAGCCTAAATAAGTGACCACCTTCACCCCCTTGTGTCAGGGTGGAAATTAGACACTAAAGAGACTTGCAAACAGAGGACTCCAAAATAAACAAAGAGGAGGGAACTGCTCTGGAAGTGACAGGTGCAACAAATGAAAACCCTGTAGTTAGCATTGACTAAGCATTCAGTTCAGTTCAGTTCAGTCGCTCAGTCGTGTCTGACTCTTTGCAACCCCATGAATCACAGCAAGCCAGGCCTCCCTGTCCATCACCAACTCCCAGAGTTCACCCAGACTCACGTCCATCGAGTCAGTGATGCCATCTAGCCATCTCATCCTCTGTCGTCCCCTTTTCCTCCTGCCCCCAATCCCTCCCAGCATCAGAGTCTTTTCCAATGAGTCAACTCTTCGCATGAGGTGGCCAAAGTACTGGAGTTTCAGCTTTAGCATCATCATCATTTCTTCCAAAGAAATCCCAGGGCCGATCTCCTTCAGAATGGACTGGTTGGATCTCCTTGCAGTCCAAGGGACTCTAAAGTGTCTTCTCCAACACCACAGTTCAAAAGCATCAATTCTTTGGTGCTCAGCCTTCTTCACAGTCCAACTCTCACATCCATACATGACGACTGGAAAAACCATAGCTTTGACTAGCTGGACCTTTGTTGGCAAAGTAATGTCTCTGCTTTTGAATATGCTATCTAGGTTGTTCTTAACTTTCCTTCCAAGGAGTAAGCGTCTTTTAATTTCATGGCTGCAGTCACCATCTGCAGTGATTTTGGAGCCCCCCAAAATAAAGTCTGACACTGTTTCCATTGTTTCCCCATTTATTTCCCATGAAGTGATGGGACCAGATGCCATGATCTTAGTTTTCTGAATGTTGAGCTTTAAGCCAACTTTTTCACTCTCCTCTTTCACCTTCATCAAGAGGCTTTTTAGTTCCTCTTCACTTACTGCCATAAGGGTGGTGTCATCTGCATATCTGAGGTTATGGATATTTCTCCCGGCAATCTTGATTCCAGCTTGTGCTTCTTCCAGCCCAGCGTTTTTCATGATGTGCTCTGCATATAAGTTAAATAAGCAGGCAGGGTAACAATATACAGCCTTGAAGTACTCCTTTTCCTATTTGGAACCAGTCTGTTGTTCCATGTCCAGTTCTAACTGTTGCTTCCTGACCTGCATATAGGTTTCTCAAGAGTCAGGTCAGGTGGTCTGGTATTCCCATCTTGTGAGGAGCCGCTTTAGGCATTACTGACAAAATGGAGACACAGCCCCAACTCCCCTCTCTTTGTCCCGCAGGCTAGGACCCAGGATGAAGGAGTTAGGCCTTGTGATTCTGACTTGTTTTTTCCTCTCCTCAGCTGAGTTGACTGAAAAGAATATTAGGGTGCTTATTGTTCTTGAGAGGAGCACGAGAAGGCACAAAGCCTTCTGCAGCTGTGCTCAGAGAATAATTCATAAAGTTAATCCTTGACCTTTGTTCAAGGACTTTTACAGAAGAGTGTTCCAGGGTGAGCACGTAGGCCGCAGCTTGAGGCCATTGGAGGGATTGCTATCTGAAGCCTATTTGTGAGGAAAGTGTTTATGGCAAAAGAATTTGCCGAATTTAGGGCTTGGGAATAATTAAAATAGTTAGAAGCTAAAGATTTAAGAAATGTTATAATGTTAGCATATTCTACTATAGCTTATAGAGATCAGGAACTTTAGATATATTAATAGCTAGAAGCCCTTTTTAAGAAATAGTTAGCTTAGGATACTAGGGGCAAACAGGACTTAGAAAGATAAGAAATAAGCTGAGGTTTGTGGTATGCAGCCCAGACTTAAGCACGAGTTACAATGTAATCATGAGTTAAAGTAAACACTATTCTGAGAGAACTGCTGGAGCAGCAACTCTGTTTGAAGGGCAACGATGATTTATGGAGACAATAAATCTGGGTGAGGGGAAATTAAAAATGTCAAACCTCTGGCCTAATGCTTTTGTCAAAGTATAAAAGAGAATCTAAAGCTTGAAATAAATATGCGGTCCAAAAAAGTAAATGAGAGGCTGCATCATTACTCGCCGACACCGCCCATCACTTCAGGTTGATTTCCTGGCTGCTGGAGCTGGACTCCAGCACCATCTCTTTCAGAATTTTCCACAGTTTATTGTGATCCACACAGTCAAAGGCTTTAGCCTAGTCAACAAAGCAGAAATAGATGTTTTTCTGGAACTCTTTTGCTTTTTTGATGATCCAGGGGATGTTGACAATTTGATCTCTGGTTCCTTTGCTTTTTCTAAAACCAGCTTGAACATCTGGAATTTCACGTTCATATATTGCTGAAGCCTGTCTTGGAGAATTTTGAGAATTATTTTACAAGCGTGTGAGATGAGTGCAATTGTGTGGTAGTCTGAACATTCTTTGGCATTGCCCTTCTTTGGGATTGGAATGAAAACTGACCCTTTCTGGCCACTGCTGAGTTTTCCAAATTTGTTGGTATATTGAGTGCAGCACTTTCACAGCATCATCTTCCAGGATTTGAAATAGCTCAACTGGGATTCCATCAACTCCACTACCTTTGTTCATAGTGATGCTTCCTAAGGCACATTTGACTTCACATTCTAGGATGTCTGGCTCTAGGTGAGTGATCACACCATCGTGATTAACTGGGTCATGAAGATCTTTTTTTGTACAGTTCTTCTGTGTATTCTTGCCACCTCTTTTTAATATCTTCTGCTTCTGTCGGGTCCATACCATTTCTGTCCTTTATCGAGCCCATCTTTGCATGAAATGTTCCCTTGGTATCTCTAATTTTCTTGAAGAGATCACTAGTGTTTCCCACTGTGTTGTTTTCCTCTATTTCTTTGCATTGCTCCTTGAAGAAGGCTTTCTTATCTCTCCTTGCTGTTCTTTGAAACTCTGCATTCAAATGGATTTATCTTTCCTTTTCTCCTTTGGTTTTGGCTTGTTTTCTTTTCACAGCTAATTTGTAAGGCCTCCTCAGACAGCCATTTTGCTTTTTTGCATTTCTTTTTCTTGGGGATGGTCTTGATCTCTGTCTTCTGTACAATGTCACACACCTCTGTCCATAGTTCATCAGGCACTCTTTCAGATCTAGTCCCTTAAATCTATTTGTCACTTCCACTGTGTAATCATAAGGGATTTTATTTAGGTCATACCTGAATGGTCTAGTGGTTTTCCCCACTTATTTCAATTTCAGTCTGAATTTGGTAATAAGGAGTTCATGATCTGATCCACAGTCTGCTCCAGGTGTTGTTTTTCCTGACTGTATATAGCAGTGCTATTTACAATAACTCAGACGTGCTTATCAACAGATGAACGAGTAAAGAAGCTGTGGTACATATATGCAGTGGAATATTACTCTGCCATAAGGAGGAACACATCCGAGTCAGTTCTAATGAGAAAGATGAACCTAAAGCCTATTATACAGAATGAAGTAAGTCAGAAAGTGAAAAAAAAAAGTCATATATTAGCACATATATATGGAATCTAGAAAGATGGTACTCATGAATCTATTTGCAGAGCAGCAGTGGAGACACAGACATAGAGAACAGAGTTGTGGATACAGTGGGGGAAGGAGAGGATGGGACAAATTGAGAGAGTAGTATGGACTTATATATATTACCATATGTAAAATAGATAGGCAGTGGGAATTTGCTGTATGATGCAGGGAACTCAAACTGGTGCTCTGTGACAACCTAGAGGGATCTGATAGGGTGGGAGGTGGGAGGGCAGTTCAAGAGTGAAGGGACTTATGTGTACATAATTCATGTTCATATATCACAGAAACCAATACAATATTATAAAGCAATTTTCTTCCAATTAAAAATAAATTTTAAAAAGGTATAAGAAAGAAGCTACAAAAAATAAGACGATTCAGGCAGTAATTGTGGAGAAGACTCTGGTCTAATGGAATGAATCCTGAAGTATATATGAGAGACCTAGAAATCTTTTGAGAATATTATGCCAGCAGAAATACTGCCATTTTAAGCTAAAAGGACAGAGAAGAATGAAGTGAAAGAAAGTTTTTAGACTTCAAAAACTCAACAAGGATGAAACAAGCAGATGAAACTACTCAAGTGTAAACATTTGTTACCCTTTCTGGAAAAAAAAAAAAATTACTTAGAGGGAAGAGCCAGCAGCCCAGAAGGCAAAATCGCCAAGTCCAGAGAATAGAGCTGTGGGCCAAGAATTTGTCATAATTTAGTAAAGCAGCAACAGGAATCTAATACCAAATCAAGAACTGATCATTTTTTCATTCATTTGTTCAATATCAGTTTCCTTCTTCTCTTAGAAAATAAGTTCCATGGGAATCAAAGACCTTACATGCTTTGTTTACCTTGATAGCTCCAGTACCTCGAGTAATATTCAATATATTGTATATACTCAAAAATATTGTCAAATAAATAACTTATATATTTAGAAAAAGTTAACAGTTGAAAGAGAGAGGTTGAGTAGGCAAATTGGGAAAAGTAAAACAAAAACAAAAATCAACAATGTTCCAATCTAGCTCTCAGGAGGCAGTTCTGCCCTGGGCCCTTCCTACCTGGTGCTTATAGATGCCTTCCCTCAACGCTTTATGTGGTTACTCCACACCAAGTCTAATGCTGGGAACCTCACATGTTTGACTTCAGTTAATTCCCACAATAGCTCCAACAAGTCAGTACCTTCATTAGCTCCAATGAGGTTTTTCTTTTCTTTTCTTTTTTCTATTGGCAGCTCAGCGGATAATAGGTTTGCTTAAGATCTCAGACAGTTGGCAGGACAGACCTTATCAGGTCTCAGGAGAGTGTAGTCTGGGCTTTGATGCCTCATTCTATCCTACTCCAGGCAATGTGGATATGAAAATGACTAGATTCTCTAGAATGAGGCTCAGACCACTCATCTTTTTAAATTTCACTTTTCCTAGATCTAAAAATGAAATGGCAAACAGGAAGGGGACTGTTGATCTCATGAGCCTCAGGCAACCTCCCAGCCTATGTTCCAGGATCAATGAGAAATTCCCTTCACCCATTAATGATAACACTGACTGGCCCTGGCTTTATGCTGCATATCATTTTATATCACCATACCCACCCCTGCATGGTAGATATTACTATCATTCTCCTCCTTTCAGAGACAAGAGAACTGAGGCATGGAGAGCTCTGGTGACACCCAAAATTACATAAACAGCAAACTACTACTTGCTGGCAAACAGCAGTTCTGCAAAGTGGACTCGGACAGACAGACTCCAAGAAAAGGTGTCTCACCTTTACAACATGCTATTTCATCTTGATGCAGCATGCTTTCTTACCCATGATCTGGGGTAGGTACATTTCCTGTCTGCCAGGGTCTCCCAGTCATAAGTACTCAGCCTAATTCCTGGAATGTGGTGATGCTTCTCTGCTCTACCAGGCCAAGACATTGTGGTTTGACTCAGGTTCTACCCTATGCCTCTGCCTTCTTCTTCCTCTCCCTGTTACTTCCCTGTGGAAAGATGAATGACAGGAATAATTTATAGGACTTCCCTCTGTGTCTCTGGTATCTAACCTGTGACAAGTATCACTGTTTGATAAGGAAACAAAGAAGGGAGCAAGGGACAGGGCAGATCCTTTCAAAATTTGGGAGTTTGGGTGATTTACTCAAAGTCACCCAGCTGTTAAATGGAAGAACTGAATTTGACCTTATATCTTTCATTATATGAATAAAACTCAATGACCAGTTCTGAAAGAGGCCAGATTGTTTCTTCTAGAATCTCCAGCCCTGTTTCCTGTCTCATCTCTTGAAGTCTTATTTTACAACATGATTGAACCATCTTACTATTTAGTAAAACTGTCAGAACAAGCAAATTTGTGCAATGTACATGGTTTTCTTTTCCCTCTCCTTTCTTTTGAGATTCAATAAACCCCAAAGTTGTTCCAAGAAGACAAGAAAGTGATGGGGAGTATAATTAACATGGCAAGACAATGGAGTTCATACAGGCAGGAGATGCATAGTACAAACAGCATCTAAATCCCAGCAAAGGAAAAGTAGAAAGATGAGTGTATGTAGATATCAGGCCGTCAAGTCAGTATCTTCAAGGCATACCTTGCAGATATTTCAAGTTTGGTATTGGATTACCTCAGTAAAGTGAATATTGTTAAAGTGAATCACAAATTTTTTTTGTTTTATCAGTGAACATAAAAGTCATGTTTATAGTGTACAGTAGACTATTAACTGGGCAAAAGCATTATGTCTAAAAATGTATGTACCTTAATTTGAAAACACTTTATTGGTAAAAAAAAAAGATGCTAACCATCATCAGAGCCTTCAGTGAACTGTAGTTTTTTGTTTTGGGGGGTGGTTATTTTGCTAGTAGAGAGCTTGAAATATTGGCAGAATTGACAAAATGTGACACAGAGACATGAAGTGAGCAAATGCTGTTGATAAAAATGGTTTGAATAGACTTGTTTGATACAGGGTTGCCACAAACTTTCACTTTGCAAAAAATGCATTATCTGTGAAGTACAATAAAATGAGGTATGCCTATACTGTAGTGGACATCCATGGGTTTCATTTGCCTAATATCAATGCCCTCCCTTTTTGAATACAGCAATCTTAGTGGGGAAGTAATTTAAAATGCTTACTGTCCTCTGGCCAATGTGTGGGACAATTACCTATGCAAGGATGGGCAGATACTCATCATTGAAATTTGAGTCTTGATTTAAACAACTTGATAACTGAAAATGGTTGGAACTGATGTGTGCCATTGACCTAGACTTTAATTCTGTGAGTCTCTCATTCCCATAGCTTTTCAATACATTTATTTTTTTGCTTTGATTATCCAGAAGTAGTTTTAGTCATTTGCAAACAATGTTAGTTTTGTGCTCTACCTGAAATTTTGTTTTAGAACGTTTCCTCATGGCACAGATGCAGAGGCTGGCTTGGAAGCTGAGTAGCTGGACCGAAGAATGCCTATGAGGAGACTAGTGTAATTAGCTGTGCAAGTATGATAAGTCAAGGTTTGAACTGGAGAATTGGCCACATAAGAGGGAATGTAAGAAAGAGACTGAGCCAATGAGGTAGAATCCATAAGACATGGAGGTGGAAGATGAATTGAGAGTTGTCCAGGCTCATCCGGACAGTTGTCCAGGCTTAACTGTGACTTTCTAGCCTGCTTAGTGGTGGATATGATGTTGAAGTCACTCAACCCATTAGGAGGAAGGACATGCCTGAGCGCTCATCAAGGGAGAATATGTGCTCAGATTCTTTTGAAACATCCAAATACTAAAAGGAGTACAATTGTGAGGGATCTGGGCTGACCTTAGGAGCAGAAGGCTCTCATTAGTGTGTGAATAGCATCTGAGTCCAGGGAGAGGGGAAAGAACTCCTAGGTTGAAGGAGACTGAAAGCAAAGAACTGGACTTGAGGAAATCTAGCATTTAGGAGCTGGGGCAGGGGAAGCCCCAGCACGATCCAGTCATCACCAATGGCCCTCATTCTACTCCAACAGCTGTGGTTTCTCAGTACTAACCTGTGTAAACATCCCATGGTATCTCACCTTGGCAGGTTGTGGACAGGACTTAGGTATCTGTGTATTTAACAAGCATTCTGAGTGATAGTCTTAGGACTGCACTTGAGAAATACAGCCCCACAGGCTAAACTCAAGCTGGCTTGATGTTCTAGTTCCTTCTAGCCCTTGCCTCCCTCTTCAGCTTCTTCTGCCTCCACCTATATGTGCCTCGCTTCTCAACTTGATGAATACAAATGCACTAAATTTATGCCTCTATGCCTTTGCACATCCTTGTCAGAACATCTTCAATCCCCATCCCTAACCTAACTCCTACTCATCATTCAGGACATGGTTTGAATGTCACCTCCTCAGAGAAGATTTCTAAGATCTCTTAAGATCTTAGGTAGCTTCATCATACCTCCATAGTCTTCATGATTCTATTGTACTAGTATGTGATTTCTATGAGGGGGATGGGAGCGTTTTGTGTACTGTGTCTGAGGCCTTTGTCAACTCTGAAATAATACATATAGCAATAATTATATACATGGAATAATTACTTTAATTATAAATTGACTAAAAGTTCTAATCAGAAAACATAGAGCAGATGATTGGATACAAATGCAAGACCCACATATATGCAGCCTACAAGAGATTCACTTCAGATTTAAAAACATACAGACTGAAAGTGAAAGGATGAGAAAAAGTATTCCATGCAAATGAAAATCAAAGGAAAGCTGAGATTACAATACATATATCAGTCAGAGGAGACTTTTATCAATTTTTAGTTGGAGGATAATTGCTATACAATATTGCATTAGCTTCTTCCATACATCAACATGAATCAGCTTCATGTTGGAGGGTATACATATGTTCCCTCCATCTTGAGCATTCCTTTCACCTCCCATTCCATCCCACCCTTCTAAGTTGTCAGAGAGCACCGGGTTTGAGCACCCTGTGTCATACAGAAAATCTCCACCGGCTATCTATTTTATATATGGTAATGTATATGTTTCAATGCTACTTTTTAAAATGTCCCTCCCTCACCATCCTCCACTGTGCCCACAAGTCTGTTAATCTATGTCTGGATGTCCTTTGGCAAATGGTTAAAGAAGTTGTGGTGCATATATACAATGGAATATTGTGTCAGTGTTAGTGGCTCAGTCATGTCTGTCTATTTGCAACCCCATGGACTGTAGCAATCCAGGCTCCTCTGGCCCGGAAATTTTCTAGGTAAGAATAATGGAGTGGGTAGCTTATTCCCTTCTCCAGGGGATCTTCTCAAATCAGAGATTGAACCTTGGTCTCCCACATAGCAGGCAGACTCTTTACCATCTCAGCCACCAGGGAAGTGGTGAAGCCACCAGTGAAGCCCCCAGTATTCTTGCATGGAGAATGTCATGGACAGAGGAGCTTGGTGGGCTATGGTTCATGGCATCATAAAGAGTCAGATCAGACAGAAAAGAATATTACTCATCCATAAAAAGGAATGCATTTGAGTCAGTTCTAATGAAGTGTGCAAATCCAGAAGAGAGTTTAAAACAAAAACTGTAGTAAAGGACACAGAAAGACATTTCATAATGATTAAGGGATCAATCTAAGAAATGCAACAATTATAAATATATATACACCCAATATAGGAGCACCTAAACTCATGAAAAAAATTCATGAAATAAATACTAACAGACATAAACAGAAAAATTCACAATAACACATAAGAACAGTCAAAACCTTAAACACCACATTTATATCAATGATCATGCTGACAGAAAAATCAATGAGGAAATATCATTCTTAAATGGCACATTAAACCGTATGAATGATACAGCAATATATATAGATAGATAGATGATAGAGAGAGAGTATTTCATGCAAAATCAGCAGAATACACTTTCCTTTCAAGCGCACATGCAACTTGCTCCAAGATAGATCACATGCTAGGCCACAAAACATGTCTCATTAAATTTAAGGAAGTTGAAATTATATGAAGCATTTTTTCTAACCATAACACTATGAAAATAGAAATCAATTACATTAAAAAGAAAACTGAAGAAATCACAAATACTTGGAGGCTAAACAATATGCTCGAAGAAGGCAATGGCACCCCACTCCAGTACTCTTGCCTGGAAAATCCCATGGATGGAGGAGCCTGGTAGGCTGCAGTCCATGGGGTCGCTAAGAGTCAGACACGACTGAAGCGACTTAGCAGCAGCAGCAGGAGCAAACAGTATGCTACTGTATAATCATTCAATAACTGAGGAACTCAAAGAAGCAATTAAAAAAAAAAAAAAACACCTGGAGACAAATGAAAACAAAAACACAGCAATCCAAAATATATGTGACATGGCAAAATCAGTTCTAAGAAGAAATATTATACTGACACAAACCTAAGTCAGGAAACAAGAGAAATCTCAAATAACGTAACCTTAGGCCAAAAAGAACTAGGAAAGATGAACAAACAAATCCAATGTTAGTAAAAGGAAAGACATTGTAAAGATCGAGCATAAAAAAGTAATTGAGACCAAAAGGTAATAGAAAAGATCAATGAAACTAGGAGCTGGTTCTTTGAAAAGATAAACAAAATTGATAAACATTTAGCCAAACTCATCAGGAAAAAAGAAAAAAAGGTCAGAGTCAATAAAATCAGAAATGAAGGATCAACTAAAATGCCACAGAAATAGTAGGATCACAAGGGATTCAGATCAGATCAGATCAGATCAGTTGCTCAGTCGTGTCAGACTCTTTGCGACTCCATGAATCACA
The DNA here is from genome assembly GCF_032452875.1 of Bos javanicus. NCBI lineage: Eukaryota > Metazoa > Chordata > Mammalia > Artiodactyla > Bovidae > Bos > Bos javanicus. Next base: position 94,869,859 of record NC_083897.1, read on the forward strand.
GCACACCAGGCCTCCCTGTCCATCACCAACTCCCAGAGTTCACTGAGACTCACGTCCATTGAGTCAGTGAGGTGATTACTATGAACTAATTAATTAGAGCTCATTAAAAGGGCAACCTCAAAGAAATATGCAAATTCATAGACACGTGTGGTATTTCAAGATCTAACCAGGATGAAATAGCAAACATGAGCAGACCAATTACCAGTAATGAAACTGGAATAGGAAAAAACACAAAGTTCCAAGACTAGATGACATCAGAGGGGAATTATATCACACACTTAGAGAAGTGTTTACACCAAACATTCTTGACTATTAAAAAAAAATTGCAGTGAAAAGAATTCATTCTCTGAGGCCAGCATCACCCTGATACACAAAGCAAACAGAAACAGCACAGGAAAAGAAAAGTACAGGCAAGTGTCACTGATGGACATACATGCAGATATTCTCAACTAAATATTAACAAATTGAATCCAACAAGATATTCAAAAGACCATACACCATGATCAAGAATGATTTGCCCCAAGAATGTAAGGATACACCACCACATCAACAAATTGAAGAGTAAAAATCATACAGTGATCACAGTAGATGTGAAAAATGCTTCTGAAAACATTCAACATTGATTTATGATAAAAACTCTCCAGAAAATGAATTTAAAACGCATAATTGAACATAATATAGGCTATATATAAAAGTCCACAGCTAACATTATACTCAACACTGAAAAAAGTGACATTTTCCTCTAACATAAGGAACAAAGCAAGGATTCCCAGTTTCATCATCTTTATTCAACATGTATTGGAAATCCCAGCTACAGACAAGAAAAATGAAGGGAATCCAAATTGAAACAGAAGTAAAACAGTTACTGTGTGCAGATGACATCATGCTCTACACAGAAAATTCATGAAATGCCACCAAAAAACTACTAGGGCTCATTCAACAAAGTTGTAGAATGCAAACTTAATACATAGAAATTTGTTGCATTTTTATAAACTAACAATGAAATATCAGAAAGAAATAAGGAAACAATTCCATTTACAATAGAACCAAAAAAGAATAAAATATTTAGGAGTAAATCCACCTAAGGAGATTAAAAAAAAAAAAAACCTGTATTCAGAAAACAATAGGACATTGATGAAAGAAATTCTAAAGGATGCAAACACATGAAAGATGCATAGTATTCATACACTGCAAGAATTAATATTGATAAAATAGTCATATTACCCACAGAAATATACAGATTCAATGCAACCTCTATCAAAATCCCAATTGCATTTTTCACAGAACTAGAACAAATAATTCTTAAATTTGTATGGAAACAGAAAAGATTGTGAATAGCCAAAGTATTCTTGAGGAAGAAGAACAAAGGTGGAGTTATGCTCCCTGATTTTAGCCTATGCTACAAAGTCACAGTAATAAAAATACTCTACTGGCGCAAAACAGACACATAGATCAATAAACAGAATAGAGATACCAGAAATAAACCGATGCACTTATGGTCAATAAACCTATGACGAATGAGGCAAAAGTATATAGTGGGGGAAATGGCAGTCTCTACAATCAATGGTGCTGGAGAAAACTGCATCTATAGATAAAAGAAGGATATTGGAACATTTTCTCACACCATATACAAAAGTGAACCCCAAATGGATTAAGACCATAAACCATAAAATTCCTCAATGAAAATATAGGCAGAACACTAATTGACATAAGTTGAAGCAAAAATTTTTGGATCTGTCTCCTAAGGCAAAGGAAACAAGAACAAAATATATAAATCAGACCTAACTAAACTTAAACACTTTTTCACAGCAAAGGAAACCATCAGCAAAACAAGACAACCTACTGAATAGGATAAAATATTTGCAAACGATATGACCAATGAGGGGTTAATATTCAAGTTATATACATACATATTCTGGTGTCTCATCAGATTAAATAAATCTTGCACATTTTACTAAATATATCAATAAGTCACACAAATCAATATCAGAAAAACTAACAACTTGATTAAAAAATTGGCAGAAGACCTGAACACTCATTTTTCCAAAGCCATGCAGATGTCCAATAGTCATATGAAAAAATGGTCAACACTGATAATTATCAGAGAAATGCAAATCAAAACTGCAATGGGATACTGCCTGACACCTTCCAAATCAAAATAATCAAAAATCCCCAAAATAACAAGTGCTGGCAAGGATGTAGAGAAAGGAGGGCCCTTGGACACTATTGATAGAAATGCAAATTGGTGCAGCCACTATGGAAAACATATTGAGTTTTTTTTTTTTTTTTTTTAAGTAAAAGCACAACTTTCAATGCAAAGAAATAGAGGAAAACAATAGAATGGGAAAGACTAGAGATATCTTAAAGAAAATTAGAGTTATCATGTGAATATTTCATGCGAATATGGGTACAAAAAAGGGAAGAAAGGGTATAGACCTAACAGAAACAGAGGATATTAAGAAGAGGTGGCAAGAAAACACAGAAGAACTATACAAAAAAAGATCTTAATGACCCAAATAACCACAACAGTGTGATTACTCACCTAGAGCCAAGCATCCTGGAATGCGGAGTCAAGTGGGCCTTAGGAAGCTTCTCTATGAACAAAACTAGTGGAGGTGGTGAAATTCCAGTTGAGCTATTTCAAATCCTTAAAGATGATGCTGTGTAAGTGCTGAACTCAATATGCCAGCAAATTTGGAAAACTCATCAGGGGCCACAGAACTGGAAAAGGTCAGTTTTCATTCCAATCCCAAAGAAGGGCAATGCCAAAGAATGTTCAACTACCACAGAATTGCACTCATCTCACACGAAAGTAAAGTAATTCTTAAAATTCTGCAAGCCAGTCTTCAAAAGCGTGTGAATCCAGATGTTCAAGCTGGATTTAGAAAAGGCAGAAGAACAACAGATCACACTGCCAACATCCATTGGATCATAGAAAATGAAAGAAAATTCCAGAAAAAACATCTACTTCTGCTGTATTGATTATGCCAAAGCCATTCACGGTGTAGATCACAAAAAACTGTGGAAAATTCTTCAAGAGATGGGAATGCCAGACCATCTTAACTGCTTCCTGAGAAGTCTATATGGCAAGTCAAGACGAAACAGTCAGAACCAGACATGGAACAATGGACTGGATCCAAATCGGGAAAGGAATATTTAACTTACATGCTTATTTAACTTATAAGCAGAGCACATCATGCAAAATGACAGGCTGGATAAAGCACAGTTGTAATCAAGATTGCCAGGAGAAATATCAACAAACTCAGATGCACAGATGACACTACCCTTATGGCAGAAAGCAAAGAGGAACTAAAGAGCCTCTTGATTCAAGTGAAAGAGGAGAGTGAAAAAACTGGCTTAACACTCGACATTCAGAAAACTAAGATCATAGAATCCAGTCCCATCACTTCATGGCAAATAGTTGGGGAAACAATGGAAACAGTGACAGACTATTTTTTTTGGGTTCTAAAATCACTGCAGATGATGACTGCAGCCATGAAATTAAAAGACGCTTGCTCCTTGGAAGAAAGGCTATGACCAACCTAGACAGCATATTAAAAAGCTGAGACATTACTTTGCCAACAAAGGTCTGTATAGTCAAAGCTATGGTTTTTCCAGTAGTCATGTATGAATGTGAGCTGGGCCATAAAGAAAGTTGAGCACTAAAGAATTGATGCTTCAAACCGTGGTGCTGGAGTAGACCCTTGAAAATCTCTTGGACTGCAAGGAGATCCAACCAGTCTATCCTAAAGGACATGAGTCCTGAATATTCATTGGTAAGACTGATGCTCAAGCTGAAATTCCAATAGTTTGGCCACCTAATGCGAAGAACTGACTCACTAAAGACACTGATGCTGGGAAAGATTGAAGGCGGGAGGAGAAGGAAATGACAGAGGATGAGATGGTTGGATGCCATCACTGACTTGATGGACATGAGTTTGGGTAAACTCTGGTAGTTGGTGATGGACAGGGAAGCCTGGTGTGCTGCAGTCTATGGGGTCGCAAAGAGTCAGACATGACTGAGGGACTGATAAGAACAGGGATAAGAAGAGAAATCGACAGCCACACAATAATAGTAGGAGACTTTAACACTCCAGTTTCACCAACGGACAGATCATCAAAACAGAGAATCAATAAGGAAACACAAACCTTAAATGAAACATTACACAAAATGGGCCTAATTGATATCTTCAGGATTTTCCATCCAAATGCAGAAGAATACACTTTCTTCTCAAGTGCACATGGAACATTCTTCAGGATAAGCCACATCTTGGGCCACAAATCAAGCCTCAGTAAATTTAAGAAAATTGAAATAGTGTCAAGTATCTTCTCTGACCACAACGCTATGAGACTAGATATCAACTACAGGAGAAAAGCAGAAAAAAAAACACAAACACATGGAGATTAAACAATACACTACTAAATAACAAAAGAGGTTACTGAAGAAATAAGAAAAGAAATCAAAATATTCCTAGAAAAAAATGACAGTGAAAACATGATGACCCCAAACATATGGAATTCAGCAAAAGCAGGTCTAAGAGGGAGGTTTATAGTGATACAATCATACCTCAAGGAACAAGAAAAGCATTGAATAGACAGCCTAACTCTACATATAAAACAGCTGGAAAAAGAGGAACAAAAAACCTCCAAAGTCAGCAGAAGGAAGGAGATCATAAAAATCAGAGCACAAATAGATGAAATAGAAATGAAGAAAACAACTAAAAGTTGGTTCTTTGAGAAAAGATAAAATTGACAAACCACTAGCCAGACTCATCAAGAAAAAAGGGAGAAAAATCAAATCAATAAAATTAGAAATGAAAAAGGAGAGGTTACAATAGACAACACAGAAATACAAAGGAGGATCATAAAAGACTATTATGAGTGACTATATACTAATAAAATGGACAACCTAGAGGAAATGGACAGATACTTAGGAAAGATCAGCCTCCCAAGACTGAACCAGGAAGAAACAGAAATTATGAACAACCTAATTACAAACACTGAAATTGAAACAGTGATCAAAAATCTCCCCACAAACAAAAGCCCAGGGCTTCACAGGGGAATTCTATCAAACATTTAGAGAAGACCTAATGCCTATTTTTCTGAAACTCTTCCCCCAAATTGCAGAGAAATGAACACTTCCAAACTCAATCTACAAGGACACAATCACCCTGATACCAAAACCAGGGAAACACAACACGAAAAAAGAAACTTACAGGCCAATGTCACTGAGGAACATAGATGCAAAAATCCTCAACAAAATTCTAGCAAACAGAATCCAACAGCACATTAAAAAGTTCATACCCCATGATCAAGTCGGGTTTATTCCAGGGATGCAAGTATTCTTCAACATATGCAAATCAATCAATGTGATATACAATATCAACCAATTGAAAGATAAAAGCCATATGATCATCTCAATAGATGCAGAAAAAGCCTTCAACAAAATTCAGCATCCATTCATGACAGAAATGCTTCAAAAAATGGGCATAGAAGGAACCTACCTCAACATAAAGGCCATATATGAAAAGCCCACAACAAACATTATTCTCAGTGGTGAAAAACTAAAAGCTTTCCCTCTAAGATCAGGAACAAGACAAGGGTGGTCACTCTCACCATGGTTATTCAACATAGGTTTGGAAGTCCTAGCTATGGCATGGTTATTCAACATAGGTTTGAAAGTCCTAGCTATGGCAATTAGAGAGGAAAAAGAGATAAAAGGAATCCATATAGGAAAAGAAGAAGTAAAACTCTCACTGTTTGCAGATAACATGATCCTATACATAGAAAACCCAAAAGAAACTTATCAGAAAATTACTAGAGCTAATAAGCTAATTCAGCAAAGTCACAGGATACAATGTCAATACAGAGAAATCACTTGCACTCCTATATACTAACAATAAAAAAATCAAAAAGAGAAATTACAGAATCAATCCTATTCACCATTGCAACTAAAAGAATAAAATACCTAGTAATAAACCTACCTAAGGAGACAAAAGACCTGTGTACATAAAACCATAAGATACTGGTGAAAGAAATAAAAGACGACATAAACAGATGGAGAGATATTCCATGTTCGTGGGTAGGAAGAATCAATATTGTGAAAATGGCTATTCTACAAAGGCAATCTGCAGATTCAATGCAATCCCTATCAAATTGCCAATGGCATTTTTTAACAGAACTAGAACAAAAAATTTCACAATTCATATGGAAACACAAAAGACCCTGAATAGCCAAAGCAGTCTTGAAAAAGAGGAATGCAGTTGGAGGAATCAACCTTCCTGACTTCAGACTATGCTACAAAGCTATAGTCATCAAGAAAGTATGGTACTGGCAGAAACACAGAAATATAGACCAAAGGACCAAGATAGAGAACCCAGAGACAGACCCACGCACCAATGGGTGCCTTATTTTTGAGAAAGGAGGCAAGAATATACAATGGAGCAAAGGCAGCCTCTTCAATAAATGGTGCTGGGAAAGCTGGACAGCTACATGAAAAAGAATGAAATTAGATCACTACCTATGCCATACAAAAAAATAAACTCAAAATGGGTTAAAGACCTAAATGTAAGATGAGAAAGTATTAAACTCTTAGAGGAGAACATAGACAAAACATAAATCAAATGACATAAATCAAAGCAAGATGTTCTATGACCCACCTCCTAGAGTAATGGAAATAAAAACAAAAATAAACAAGTGGGATCTAATTAAACTTAAAAGCTTTTGCACAGCAAAGGAAACAACAAACAAGATGAAAAGACAACCCTCAGAATGGGAGAAAATAATAGCAAAGGAAACAACTGATAAAGAATTAATTTCCAAAATATACAAGCAGATTATACAACTCAATACCAGAAAAACGAACAACCCAATAAAAACTGGGGAGGGACCTGAAGAGATATTTCTCCAAAGAAGACATACAGATGGCTAACAAGCACATGAAAAGATGCTCAACATCACTCATTATTAGAGAAATATAGATCAAAACTACGAGATACCACCTCACACCAGTCAGAATGGCCATCATCAAAAAGTTTACAAACAATAAATGCTGGAGAGGGTGTGGAGAAAAGGGAACACTCTTGCATTGCTGGTGGGAATGTAAACTGATACAGCCACCTAGGAAGACGGTATGGGGAATACATTTGAATCAATTCTAATGAGGTGGATGAAACTGGAGCCTATTATACAGAGTGAAGTAAGCCAGAAGGAAAAACACCAATACAGTATACTAACGCATATATATGGAATTTAGAAAGATGGTAACAATAACCCTGTGTACGAGACAGCAAAAGAGACACTGATGTATAGAACAGTCTTATGGACTCTGTGGGAGAGGGAGAGGGTGGGAAGATTTGGGAGAATGGCATTGAAACATGTAAAATATCATGTATGAAACGAGATGCCAGTCCAGGTTCGATGCACGATACTGGATGCTTGGGGCTAGTGCACTGGGATGACCCAGAGGGATGGTATGGGGAGGGAGGAGGGAGGAGGGAGGAGGGTTCAGGATGGGGAACACATGTATACCTGTGGCAGATTCATTTTGATATTTGGCAAAACTAATACAATTATGTAAAGTTTAAAAATAAAATAAAATTAAAAAAAAAAAAAAGCTAGGAATAAAACCACCATATGACCCAGCAATCCCATTCCTGGGCATATACCCTGAGGAAATCAAAACTGAAAAAAACATATGTACCCCAATGTTCACTGCAGCACTTTTTACAGCAGCTAGAACATGGAAACACCCTAGATGTCCATTGACAAATGAATGGATAAAGAATCTATGGTACACATATACAACGGACTATGACTCAGCCATAAAATGGAATGCATTTGAATATGTTCTAATGAGATGGATAAAACTAGAGCCCATTATACAGAGTGAAGTAAGTCAGAAGGAGAAATATAAACATCATATACTGACACACACACACATATATATGGAATCTGAAGAGATGGCACTGATGAATTTATTTTCAGGGCAGCAATGGAGAAACAGATGTAGAGAACAGACCTATGGACAAGGTGGGTGGAGAGGAAGGAGAAGGGAAGATGTATGGTGAGAGTAACATACAAATTTACAATACCATGTGTAAAACAGATAGCCAATGGGAATTTGCTGTATGACTCAGGGAACTCAAACAGGGGCTCTGAAGGGTGGGATGGGAAGGGAGATGGGAGGGAGGGCAGGGAGGCAGGGGACATGGGTGTACCTATGGCTGATTCTTGTTGATGTGTGACAGAAAACCACAGAAGTCTGTAAAGCAATTATCCTTCAATTAAAAAATAAAATAAATAAAAATACATCAACAAAAAAGGAAAGTAAATGCCTTTTTTTAAAGGCCTTTTTGAATGAACAATGCAAAGAAATAGAGGGAAACAATAGAATGGGAGAGACCAGTGATCTCTTCAAGAAAACTGGAGATATCAAGGGAACCTTTCATGCAAGGATTGGCATGATATAGGACAGAAACAATAAGGACCCAAAAGAAGCAGAAGAGATTAAGAGGAGGTGGCAAGGATACACAGAAAAACTATAAAAGAAAGGTCTTAATGACCCAGATAACCATCATGATGCTTTCTCTTACCCAGACCCAGACGTCCTAGGGTGTGAAGACAAGTGGGCCTTAGGAAGCATTACTATGAACAAAGCTAGTGGCCACAGGACTAGAAAAGGTCAGTTTTCATTTCAATCCCAAAGAAGGGCAATGCCAAAGAAAGTTCGAACTAGAGTACAATTGCCCTCATTTCATATGCTAGCAAAGTTATGGTCAAAATCCTTCAAGCTAGGCTTCTGCAGTATGTGAACCAAGAACTTTCAGATGTATAATTGGGCTTCAAAGAGGCAGAGAAACCAGAGACCAAATCGCCAACATTCATTGGATCATGGAGAAAGCAAGGGAGTTCCAGAAATGCATCTACTTCTGCTTCATTGGCTATTTATAAAGCCTTTCACTGTGTGTATCACCATATACTATGGAAAATTCTTAATGTGATGGGAGTACCAGACCACCTTACCTGCCTCCTCAGAAATCTGTATGCAGGACAAGAACTAACAGTTAGAACCAGACATGTAACATGCACTGGTTCAAAATTGGGAAAGAAGTACATCAAGACTACATAGTCTCACCCTGCTTATTTAACTTATATGCAGAGTACATCATGCAAAAATGCCAGGCTGGGTGACTCACAAGCTGGAATCAAGATTGCTGGGAGAAATATCAACAACCTCAGATATGCAGATGGTACCACTCTAACGCCAGAAAGCAAAGAGGAACTAAAGAGCCTCTTGATGAGGGTGAAAGAGGAGAGTGAAAATGCTGGCTTCAAACTCAACATTCAAAAAACTAAGACCATGGCATCCAGTCCCATCACTTCATGGCAAATAGATGAGAATAAAATGGAATCAGTAGCAGATTTTATTTTCTTGGGCTCCAAAATCACTGCAGATGGTGAATGCAGCCCTGGAATTAAAAGACACTTGCTCCTTGGAAGAAAAGCTATGACAAACCTAGACAGCATATTAAAAAACAGGCATCACTTTGATGACAAATGCCTGGATAGTCCAAGCTATGTCTTTTCCAGTAGTCATGTATAGGTGGGAGATTTGGACCCTAAAGCATGCTGAGTGCTGAAAAATCGATGCTTTCAAACTGAGGTGCTGAAGAAGACTCTTGAGAGTACCTTGGACAGCAAAGAGACCAAACCATTCAATCCTAAAGGAAGTTAACCCTGAATATTCATCGGAAGTACTATTGCTGAAGATGAAGCTCCTATACTTTGGCCACCTGATACGAAGAGCAGACTCATTGGAAAAGACCCTGATGCTAGGAGAAAAGGGCAGCAAAGTATCAGATGGTTACATAGCATCATCGACTCAATGGACATGAATTGGAGCATACTCCGGGAGGTAGTGTAGGACAGAGGAGTCTGGCATGCTGTAGTCCATGAGGTTGTAAAAAGTGGGACATGACTTCTTGATTAAATAACAACATTATATAGTAAAAATAATTCAGAAAGTTTACAGATGATGTTTGTGAGAGGAGTATTACAAGCACTGAAAGGGGGAAAAGTCCAAAATATGTTCACACTAAGCCAGATTTATCTTGAACCCTATGATGATATAAGGAATTCAGTATAATCAGTGGGCTAAGCTACCACATTGACTATAGAACCTCTTTTATGCACACCATTTTTAATCACATTCTTCTGATAAAAACATTATACTCTCCCCTCCTTGGTCAAGCCACCTTGGAATTCATTTCCAAGTATATCACTGAGATCATGAACATAGCAGTTAAAGTATTCCAGTTATTTTTTATATAATAGTCTACTTTAGGATATAATTCATGGAACCATCTCTCCCTTGAATCTTGGTGGGCACCACTATAGTTATAGGTTTGGAGGTAATAGGGATTGCTGAGGCATGAGTAGAATTGAGTTTTATGTGCAAGGTGAAACACAGAAATAGACTCTTCAGACAAAAGAAAAGCGGCTGTTTAAGGCCAGCAAGGAAGACTCAGTTTGGTTTGGGATTGGAGAGACTTCAAATCTTCTAAAGCCTCCCACAATATGGCCCTAATAATTTAAGTGAGATATTGACTCACAAACCTGGTTTGAATAAAACTTCAAAAGTCTATTTTTTGGATCCTTTCTATTATTTTGCACCAGCAACAATTTAGTTTCCCTTTCCTTACCCTAAAAGAAAACTCACTCCGTGGACTACTGGTTTTAATCACAATAGTTCATAATCAAAAACTTCTTTTCATTTTATGTAAGAAAAATACCTTGTGGTTTTCAAGTCCCACTGTAAGTAAATAAGTGAAGTCGCTCAGTCGTGTCCGACTCTTTGCCACCCCATGGATTGTAGCCTACCAGGCTCTTCTGTCCATGTGATTTTCCAGGCAAGAATACTGGAGTGGGTTGCCATTTCCTTCTCCAGGAGATCTTCCCGACCCAGGGATTGAACCTGGGTCTCCCACATTGTAAGCAGACGCCTAACCATCAGAGCCACCAGGGAAGTCCCACTGTAAGTGAATGCTAATAAAAACTATAAAAAAGGTCAACATAAGGGACAAATTAAAGATAAAACATAAAGACAGCATCAGACACATACAAAAGTACACACACATGATCATATCTTGCATCTATAGGAAGAGACAGTAGGAAATAATTGGGGCATTAACAGGGAAGATGAACAAGAAAGCCCCACCGCTAATCAGATTTTTTTCCTCATAACCTGGGGATTCCACAAATAAGTTTGCTGTGGTCAAACGTCTACAGTAAAGCTAAGTCAATTTAAACTGTGCTGAGAGTTATTTCAAATATTACATAGAAAACTATATAGCAATGAACTTTATTCTGATCAGGACCTAATCCATCATCCTCAGCAATGGCTGGTTAGATGGCCTTAGGTATTTGTCCAATTCCCCGGTGACTCAGTGGTAAAGAATTCTCCTGCAGTGAAGGAGAGGTGGGCTCGATCCCTGGGTCAGGAGGATCCTCTGGAGAAGGGCATGGCAACCCACTCCAGTATTCTTGCCAGAAGAATTCCATGGACAGAGGAGCCTGGTGGGCTGCAGTCCATGGGGTCACAGAGTCAGACATGACTGAAGCAACTGAGCACTCTAAAGTAGCAATCTTCAAAATTTTTTATTGAAAAATGTGAGAAAAATGCATATTATACCTGGTGGTCCAGTGGTTAAGAATCTGCCTGTCAGTGCACGGGACACAAGTTTGATCCCTGGTCAGGAAGATTCCATGTGATGTGGGGCACATATGCCTGGGTGCCACAACTACTGGGCCAGTTAGCTTCAACTACTGAAGACTGCACCTTAGAGCCCGTGCTCTGAAGGAAAAGAAGCCACCACAATGAGAAGCTTGTGCATGGCAACTGGAGAATAGGACTTCCTCGCCGCAACTAGAGAAAACCTGTGCACAGTGACAAAGACCCGGCACAGCCAAAAATAAATAAATTTTAAAAATGAACTCAGTAGTTATATTAATATATGTTTGCATATGTGCACACATGTGTAGTCTAACTATATACTCTACACACAGGGCACACTGATATTTTTATTTAATTGTATTTATCTGAAATGCTATTTTGTGGCCCACTACATTAATCTCATGACCTACTATGGTTTTCATACCACAGTCTGAAAAACATTAAAGTCTTTCACAAAATATCCCCAATGATAATTAAACACTGCACTCATCTCACACGCTAGTAAAGTAATGCTCAAAATTCTCCAAGCCAGGCTTCAGCAATACGTGAACCATGAACTTCCTGATGTTCAAGCTGGTTTTAGAAAAGGCAGATGAACCAGAGATCAAATTGCCAACATTCACTGGATCATGGAAAAAGCAGGAGAGTTCCAGAAAAACATCTATTTCTGCTTTATTGATTATGCCAAAGCCTTTGACTGTGTGGATCACAATAAACTGTGGGAAATTCTGAAAGAGATGGGAATACCAGACCACCTGACCCGCCTCTTAAGAAACCTGTATGCAGGTCAGGAAGCAACAGTTAGAACTGGACATGGAACAACAGACTGGTTCCAAATAGGAAAAGGAGTTCGTCAAGGCTGTATATTGTCACCCTGCTTATTTAACTTATATGCAGAGTACATCATGAGAAATGCTGGACTGGAAGAAACACAAGCTGGAATCAAGATTGCCGGGAGAAATATCAATAACCTCAGATATGCAGATGACACCATCTTTATGGCAGAAAGCGAAGAGGAACTAAAAAGCCTCTTGATGAAGGTGAAAGAGGAGAGTGAAAAAGTTGGCTTAAAGCTCAACATTCAGAAAATGAAGATCATGGCATCTGGTCCCATCACTTTATGGGAAATAGGGGGGGAAACAGTGGAAAGAGTATCAGACTTTATTTTTGGGGGCTCCAAAATCACTGCAGATGGTCACTGCAGCCATGAAATTAAAAGACGCTTACTCCTTGGAAGGAAAGTTATGTCCAACCTATATAGCATATTCAAAAGCAGAGACATTATTTTGCCAACAAAGTCCGACTAGTCAAGGCTATGGTTTTTCCTGTGGTCATGTATGGATATGAGAGTTGGACTGTGAAGAAGGCTGAGCGCCGAAGAATTGATGCTTTTGAACTGACTCTTGAGAGTCCCTTGGACTGCAAGGAGATCCAACCAGTCCATCCTGAAGGAGATCAGCCCTGGGATTTCTTTGGAAGTAATGATGCTAAAGCTGAAACTCTAGTACTTTGGCCACCTCATGCGAAGAGTTGACTCATTGGAAAAGACTCTGATGCTGGGAGGGATTGGGGGCAGAAGGAGAAGGGGACGACAGAGGATGAGAAGGCTGGATGGCATCACTGACTCGATGGACATGAGTCTGGGTGAACTCCGGGAGTTGGTGATGGACAGGGAGGCCTGGCGTGCTGCGATTCATGGGGTCGCAAAGAGTCAGACATGACTGAGCGACTGAACTGAACTGACTGACTGATAGAAGTACATGTATGTACACATTAAAAGCTCCATTTCATTCCTTTTCCTTTGAAGTTCAGTGTTTAAAATATAAAGGACATATTTGATATGGGTTTTAAGAGCTACTGCAAGATGTATAGCTGCTGATGAAGTGTAGATTCCATCTGCAAAACTGCACATTAAAGTTCAGATAACAGTGTATGTTTTGCACAAGCCATGTGTCACATGGCGCAGACTGGAACTAACAGGTAAAAATGTCAGTAGATGCATATGGCCTCTCATTCTCTTGGCATCCTGTCTAAGCTGTGCTTGGGCTGAGGTGTAGCTGAATGCCATGAACTGTTGTGTTGCAGCAAATATCAGTATATCTCATCTCTCCACTATGTTTCCATTTTGAGACAAATGTGAGAGTTTTATTTCACATGGCAAGGTATAAACAATTTGACCTCAAGCACCAAGCAATTTGAGCTTAGATGTTGGCTGTCCAGGGGTCCCTGGAAAACGCCAGCTGTTCAGAAGCTGGAGACTTTTCCCTTGCTCTCCTCGTTAGTCCTGTGAAAATTTGTTTGTTCATAGATTCTCCTGTTTGGACAAAGGGAGGCTATTGGTCATGTGGAAATACGTAGCCTCTGCACAGTTAGAGGAGCTGTTAACAGCACCAGTTCTAGCTCCTTGCTTATCAGCCCAGATTGAGTTCTAGAAAAAGGCTATTTTTCTGTCTCTATAATGTCTTTCATATCAATATGTTCTGCTGTTTTCTGTGTGTCCCAAGAGACATTCCATAACTTGCTTCCATCCAAATTCAAGTATGGTCCTATGAATTTATCTTGTTCATCAGGGGTTAAATTCCACAGGCCCAATAGAAAGAAGCTGAAGACCGACATCAGGTTGAAGAATGACCTCTGAGGCTGGAGTGGAGCCATTCAGGAACCATAAATGCTCAGGTCCACAGCCATCCAGCTATCTGATGACATGAATGTGGTTATTTGGTGGTTAGGTGTTAGAATGAGAAGTCACATATTTTCCTTTGAGCACTTCATGAATGCACTGCACTGACAACTGGGATTAGGAGGGGAAAAAAGGAAAGTAAAATTTGGTTGTACTTTTGCTGATTAAGGGGGAAAGGGTAAAAAAAAAATAAACTAAATAAAAGATCAGGTCTTTTATTGCTTTTTAGTGCTCTCACTCTAAAATAATGATGATAACTTCTCAAACCACTTTTGAGAAGGACAAAGACATAGAGGAAGGAAGAAACCTCCTGTTCCCAACTTCAGGTATTTCCATCAAAGCAGCTCAGCTATGTAGAATATATAGGAGTCTGTTTAAAACTATATTCTAATTTACTTACAAAACGCTAATTTCTCATCATAGCCCCCATTCTCTTCTTCCCCTCCATATACCACCTCCCCAAATAAACTGATGAGTTATGTAAAAATAAGTATGAGAATAGGAACCATGCACATAGATCACTTTCTTCACTAACAAGTATTGTCTTTACCAACATAACTTTACTATTCCAGGAAGCTCTTGCTCAGGAAGGTAAAAGTTGTAAATGACTTCATTGTTCATTCCTGGCCTAAAAAACCCATAAACTATTCAATGAGAAGTGCCAAACAATATTTTCAACCCCAAGACTCATGAAAAACTTGTTTCAAAGTCCTTTGCCTTGCTGTGTCCACCAATCCTAAACCATTATATAATAATCTTTATCCAATCCTAATAATACCAGCCCCCCTGCCAACTGAAGGAATTGTTTTCCACTAGATCTCAAAATATGCATAAATGTCAATTCTGCCTTCTTACTTCTGAAGTGTAGCTCTCCATTACCATATTGTACAATAAAGTCAGTTTTGTCTTATCAATAGGCTACATGGCTGATACTTTGGGGAACATGTTAGTCATCATTGCTTTGTACCATGTAACAATAGAGTAGGCCTAGACCCTAGATCCAATATCTATGCGTATTTCTGAGCCATGTATCTACCTAATGGGAACAGGTATATTCAGTGAAAGCAGCAGTAGCCCAGAGACTTTCCAGAAAATGCTTTCTAAGGAGGTCTCTGCAGCATGTCTCTGCTATGAGACTTGCTGAAATGTCCCAAACTTCTTTCAGGTCACCTCAGAGGAAGAAGACAATTGAAGACCTCCTCTCTTCATGTCTTCTTGTTTAACTACTGTGAAGATTCTATGAGAAGAAAATATCTAGTGTTTTCTTATATGTAAATAACATCAAGTTAGAAAACACAGTAGAGAGGAAAAATGTCTATAACAGCAATACAGTACAATAATAAAATGCATAGGAATAAACAATACAAGTTTGAAAAACTAATATGAAGAAAATAATGCAAGCCTTTGGAAGGACATGCAAAAGGCTTGAAGAATTGAGAAGTGATTTTTCCCCCCCTTGGATAGAAAGACTGGAGTAGAAAGATGGCAATTCTCAGTCAAGATCAAAATGGTAGATTAGGAGGATGTGAAACTCACCTCCCCCAGGAACACTGAAAAATATATCTGCATGTAGAGCAATTCTCACTGAAAACTAACTTGAGACTAGCAGAAAGAATCTTGTACAACCAAGGATATAAAAAAGATTCACACGAAGTCATATAGGAAGGGAAGAAAAGCAATCAGGTTGGAATCTGTGCCTCTGGAAGGGAACAAAGAAGAAGAGGGGGATCATCTATGGGGAATGAGCAGTTAGAGACACAGATTGGATGCCCAAGACCTGGGGCCTGACACTGGAAAGACAAGTTCCCATAGTTGGTTAGAAAACCAGTGGGACTAACAGGAGGGCTGTAAGAAACCTAGACTCTGCTTGTGAAGAGCATACACATACTTATTTACCCCTGAAACAGATGGAGAAAGCAGATTGAAACTGCACCAGACTCTGGTCAGTCTCCTGTGACTACTTCACAGTGCACCCCAGCCTGAGCCAAGTGCCTGCTCTGTCCTTATTTGCTTCACACTAGCATGAGGGCTGCTCAGGCCAAACAAGAGTTCAGTTGTGTGGGATAGAATGGATGTGGATTTAGAATAAATTTGAATGGGGACAAGAGTAGCTATTAATAGTGCTTATAGAAGCAGCACATCAGGAGTGACCTGGGACTCTGACCAGGGCACTGCAACAGCCAGTGCCCAGATACATGCAGAACAAATGCTCAAGACCCTCTTGCTTCCCTCTGGGACAAAGATGCCAGTGCTGGGAAGGGGGAGAGCACACACTTAGAAGGAAGGGAGCCAGCTCAAATCCTTAGGTTTTCTGACCCTTAGGTCTTCTGCTCCAACAACTTGGGACCCACCCAAAGAGGATGATGTTGGTCACTGAGTAGAGGAGAAGTTCCAGTTCACATTTGAGTCTGGCTCTAGCTTCTCTAGATGCAGCTCCTACCAAGGTGCTAGGTTTCAGAACACCCTGGGGGAAAATGTGACTCATGCTCATATCAGATCCAGCTCTCTCACCAAAGCCACTGGGCACACAGATTGTATAGCGATTCTCCCATGCAAGGACACAATTTCAAAATTACAGGTT
This sequence comes from Bos javanicus, assembly GCF_032452875.1. Taxonomy (NCBI): domain Eukaryota; kingdom Metazoa; phylum Chordata; class Mammalia; order Artiodactyla; family Bovidae; genus Bos; species Bos javanicus. The sequence continues at coordinate 94,886,854 of NC_083897.1, forward strand.
GGTTACAGTTTCAGAAACCTACAATTGGTCACAGTTACAAAAATCTGTTACTTTTCTATAGACTAATAATGAAATAGGGACTTGGAAGGAAGGCTATGACAAACCTAGACAGTGTATTAAAAAGCAAAGACATCGTTTTGAATCTTCATTGGAATGACTGAGGCTGACGCTGAAGCTCCAGTACTCTGGCCACCTGATAAGAACAGCCAACTCACTGGAAAAGACCCTGATGCTGGCAAAGATTGAAGGCAAAAGGAGAAGGGGATGACAGAGGATGAGATGGTTGGATAACATCACTGATTTAAGGGACATGAACTTGGATGAACACTGGAAGATGGTGAGGGACAGGGAAGCCTGGTGTGCTGCAGTCCGTGGGGTCACAAATAGTCAGACATGACCTAACGACTGAACAGCAACAAATAATGAAATATCAGAAGAGAAATCAAGGAGGGATCAAGATGGCAGAGGAGTAGGATGATTCACACAGAGTACCTACTGAACGGGAGCAGAAGACCCCAGACTTCTGAAAGGGCAAGGCGACTTCGATGTAAATGAGTAAGACAAAAGGAAAAATAAATAAAAGAGAGAGAAAGGAATCTAGACTGGACTTGATCCCCAGGGAGGGAGCTGTGAAGAAGGAAAGTTTCTCACACCTGGGGGAGTTGCCTTACTGGTGAGAAGATCAGCCTGGATGGAGGTGGAGCTTTGGAGTTTCAGAGGAGAGTGAAGCAACTGGATTGCAGTAGGAAAAATGGATAGTGACCTGCATAGGTGGTGGATACTGCTGCCCTGGGCTCTTAGACTGAGGTTCATCTATCGGTGTGGGCAGGGGCTAGATGCTGAAGCTTGGGCTTTGGAGGTCAGACCCAGGGAGAGGACTTGGGTTGGCTGTGTGGAGACAGCTTGAAGAGGCTGGAGTGTGGCAATGAGGTGTACTCAGAAGAAGCCTGGGCCCACTATAGAGGCAAGGTGCCACTGTTGGGGGTCCCACAAGGAGAAGAGTGGGACTGCCATAGATGCTTATTTCCCTTTGTATGCTCTCAGGCCACAGGATACTACTTACACAAGCTCTGCGGGTGGATGTGAGCCACTGCCACCATCCTGGACTGCTACTATGAGACCCGCATGCAGGGGCCAAGCACTACCTCCATTGTCCCTAGCACGTGCAGGCTGCTGCTGCTGCTATAAAACCTGTAAGCAGGCACCAAGCACTCCCCTTGCTGTACCAGGAGGACATCCAACACCTCAACCCCCTACCAAGACACCTATGAGCATGAGCCAAGCACTGCCTCTGCTGTATTGGTGGAGCACATGGGTCTTGAGCAGGCACTAAATGCTACCCCTGCTGTCGTGGGAATGCATGAGCCACTGCTGCTGCTAAGAAACCCATGAGCAGGCAATGACCTGTCCCTGCCATCCTGTGAGTATGCAAGAGCCACTGCATCTACACACCCCATATCAAGGAGATAATGCCCAGCACACAGTAAAGAAAGATAGAGCAAGAATCCAAACTAAAAGAGCCCTTCGATTCCAGACAAGATGACAGAGTAGGACTTGAGCTCATCTCGTCTCACAAAAACATCAAAATCACAACTACGGGCTAAATAACCATCAACAAAAAAGACTAGAACACACCAAAAAAAGATATTTTACAACTAAAGGCATAGAAAAAATCACAAGACAGTAAGATGGACAATTTCAGGGCATAATCAAGTACCATAGCCACCAGGTGGATGCCCCACAAAGTAGAAAATAATTCTTTCACAGAGTTTCTTCCCCAGCAGTGAGAGTTCTGAGATCCATCTCAGGCTTCCCAGCCTGAGGGTCTGACACTGGGAGGTAGAAACCCCAGAGCATTTGGCTTTGAAGGCCAGCAGGGCTTGAGTGCAAGAGTCCCACAGGACTTGGGGAAGCAGAGAGTCCATTTTTGGAGGGCACACACAAAGTTTGGCAAGCACTGAAACTCAGCACAAAACAATGACTTCATAAGAGCCTGGTCTGGACCAGTCTGTGGATCTTGGTAAGTCTCCTGGGGAGACAGGAGTGGTATGTGGCTCACTATGGAGAGCAAGGAAACTGGTGATGAAGGCCTCAGGGAATATTGACTGGCGTGAGCTCTCCTGGAAACCACCATTTTGACACCAAGACCTGGCCACACCCAATAGCCTGCAAGCTCCAGTACTGGTATGCTGGTCAAGCAACCAGCAGGGTGGAAACACACCCCACCCATCATCAGACAGGCTGCCTAAAGGGATACTGAGCTCACAGACACCTCTAAACATACACCTTGGCATGGCTCTACCCACCAGAGGGACAAACTTGGATCCAACCAGCAATGGGTAGGCAACAGTCCCTTCCACCAGGAAGCTTGCACAGGCCCTGGACCAAACTCATCCATGAGGAGGCAGAAACCAGAAGTAAGAGGAACTGCAACTCTGCAGCCATCAGAGAGGAGACCACAAACAGAAATTTAGACAAAATGAGACAGCAGTAAATATGTTCCAAAGGAAGGAGCAAGATTAAAACCCCAGAAGGACAACTAAGTGAAATGGAGATATGGTGTGGGAATATTTGTCTTGTTCCTGAATTCAGCAGGAAAGTGTTCACCTTTTCACCATTGAGTATTGTGTTGGCTGTGGGGTTGTCATTAATGCCCCTTTTTATGTGGAGATAAGTCCCCTCGCTTGGAGGAGAGCATAGCAAACCACTCCAGTATTCTTTCCTGGAGAATCCCATGAATGGAAGAGCCTGGTGGTGGCAAAGAGAGGGACATGACTCAAGTGACTTAGCATGCAAGCACGTACATGTCTTCTCTAAAACCACTTTGGTGAGAATTTTAATTCTGGATGAATGTTGAATTTTGTCAAATACTCTCTCTGCATCTATTGAGATGATCGTGAGGATTTTGTCTTTCCCTTTGTTAGTGTGGTGTATCACACTGATCGATTTGCATATGTTGAAAGATCCTTGTGACCCTGGAAAGCATACAGCTTGATCATGGCGTATTATCCTTTTTATGTATAGCTGGGTTCAGGTTGGTCAATTTTTGTCGAGGATTTCTATATCTATATTCATCAAAGATATTGACCTATAAAGTTCCTTTCCTGTCATGTCTTATTTCAGTTTCAGGGTGATGGTGGTATCATAGAAGGAATTTGGGAGGACTCGCTCTTCTTCAGTTTGTTGGAATAGTTTGAGAAGGATGGATATTGGTTCTTTTTTTTTTTTCCCCCATGTTTGGTAGAATGCCCTAGTGAAGCTGTCTGGTCCTGGACATTTGTTTGCAGTGAGTTTCTTTTTAAATTATTACACTGTTGGTGGGAACGCAAACTAGTACAGCCACTATGGAGAACAGTGTGGAGATTCCTTAAAAAACTGGAAATAGAACTGCCTTATGACCCAGCAATCCCTCTGCTGGGCATACACACCGAGGAAACCAGAATTGAAAGAGACACGTGTACCCCAATGTTCATCACAGTGCTGTTTATAATAGCCAGGACATGGAAGCAACCTAGATGTCCATCAGCAGATGAATGGATAAGAAAGCTGTGGTACATATACACAATGGAGTATTACTCAGCCATTAAAAAGAATACATTTGCATCAGTTCTAAAGAGGTGGATGAAACTGGAGCCTATTATACAGAGTGAAGTATGCCAGAAAGAAAAACACCAATACAGTATACTAACGCATATGTATGGAATTTAGAAAGATGGTAATGATAACCCTGTATGTGAGACCGAAAAAGAGACACAGATGTATAGAACAGTCTTTTGGACTTTGTGGGAGAGGGCGAGGGTGGGATGATTTGGGAGAATGGCATTAAAACATGTATAATATCATATAATAAACGAATCACCAGTCCAGGTTCGATGCAGGATACAGGATGCTTGGGGCTGGTGCACTGGGATGACCCAGAGGGATGGTACGGGGAGGGAGGTGGGAGGGGGTTCAGGATGGGGAACATGTGTTTACCCATGGCAGATTCATGTTGATGTATGGCAAAACCAATACAATATTGTAAAGTAATTAGCCTCCAATTAAAATAAATAAATTTAAATTAGAAAAAAAGTATTACTGCAGTTTCTATATCACTTCCAGTGAACAGTCTGTTGAAACTATCTGTTTCTTCTTGACTCAGATTTGGCAGGCTGCAGTTTTCTGTTAATAGGAACTTGTCCATTTCTTCCAGGTTGTTCAATTTGTTTGCATATAACTTTTCATACTGTTCTCTTACAAAGTTTTGCATTTCTGCAGTATTGGTTGTTATTTCTGCTCTTTCATTTCTCATTTTCTTTATTTGGGCCCTCTCTTGTTTCTTCTTGGTGAGCTTGGCTAGAGGTTTGACAATTTCATCTTTTCAAAAAACCAGCTCATGGTTTGTTGTTTTATTGACCTTTTCCTTTTTTTAAATTTTAAATCTCAGTTTTATTTATTTTACTTTACAATATTGTATTGGTTTTGCCATACATTAACATGAATCTGCCATGGGTGTACATGTGTCCCTTTTCCGTTGTTGTTTTCTTTTTTAATCTCAATTTTATTTCCTCTCTGATATTTATTATTTCCTTCCTTCTGTTGACTTTGGGTTTTGTTAATTCTTTCTTTTTTCTAATTCTTTTAGGTGATAAATTAACTTGTTTATCTGAGATTTTTCTTGCTTCCTGAGGAAGGGCTGTATCACTATGAACCTCCTTCTTAGAACTGCTTTTCCTGTATTCCATAGGTTTTGTAAAATTGTGTTTTCATTTTCATTTATCTCAAGGTATTTTCTAACTTCTTTGAGCTCATTTTCACCCACTGTGTGTGTGTGTTTTGCTTTGTTTTTAGTATTATATTGTTTAGTCTTTGTATGTTCATTCTTATCCCATTTTCCTTCTGTAGTTGATTTCTAGGTTCATACGGTTGTGGTACAAAAAGATGATTGAAATCATCTCTATCGTCTTAAATTTGGTCTATCCAAGAGAACATTCCATGAGCACTCAAAAATATCTTGTATTCTTGCTTTGAGGGGATGTTAGTGTCCTGGGGATATCAATTATGCTCAACTGGCCTGTTGTGTCATTTAGAATCTCTGTTGTTTTATTGATTTTCTGTCTGGATGATCTGTCCATTGATGTCAGTGGGGTGTTAATGTCTCCTACTATCACTGTATTATTTTCAGTTTCTCCCTTTATGTCTGCTGGCATTTGCTTTATATAGTTAGGTGCTCCTGAATTGGATATATATATGTTAACAGGTATAATATTGATCCCTTTATCATTATATAATGCCCATCTTTGTCTTCCTTTACAGCCTTTGTTTTAAAGTCCATTTTTTTTTTCTGATGAATGTTGCTACCCTTGCTTTCTTTTCATTTCCGTTTCTATGAAATATCTTTTTCTACGTGCTCATATGCCATCTGTGTGTCTTTCACCATAAGTAAATCTCTTGTAGGCAGCGTATTGAAGGTTACTGTTTGTTTTCTCTTAATACATTCTGTCACAGTGTTTTTTCCAAATTAAATTTGTTTCTTTTTAATTGAAGGACAATTACTTTGCAATAGTGTGTTGTTTTCTGCCAAACATCAACATGAATCAGTCATAGGTAAACCTATGTCCCCTCTCTCTTGAACCACCCTCCAGCCTCCCTCCCCATCCTACCCCTTTAGGTTTTTACAGAGCCCTGGTTTGAGTTCCCTGAGTCATACAGCCAATTCCCATTAGCTATGTATTTTACATATGGTACTGTATGTTACTCTCTCCATACATCCCACCCTCTCTTTCTTCCCCCACCCTGTACCCATAAGTCTGTTCTCTAGGCCTGTATCTCCATTGCTGCCATGTGAATAATTTCATCAGTACCATCTTTCTAGATTCCATGTATGTGTATTAGTATACCATATTTGTTTTTATCTTTCTGACTTACTTCACGCTGTATAATAGGTTCTAGGTTCACCCACCACATTAGAGCTTACACAAATGTGTTCCTTTTTATGACAGAGTAATATTCCATTGTATATCTGTAGCACAATTCTTTTATCAATTCATCTGTCAATGGACATGTACATGGCTTCCAGATCCTAGCTAATGCAAATAGTGCTGCAGTGAACATTGGGGTATATGTGTCTGTTTCAATTTGGTCTCCTCAGTGTGTAAGTCTACTAGTGGAATTGCTAGGACTTCCCTGGTGGCTCAGAGGGTAAAGCGTCTGCCTGCAATGTGGGAGACCTGGGTTCGATCCCTGGGTTGGGAAGACCTCTGGAGAAGGAAATGGCAACCCACTCCAGTATTCTTGCCTGGAGAATCCCACGGACAGAGGAGCCTGGTGGGCTACAGACCACAGGGTCGCAAAGAGTCGGACACGATTGAGAGACTTCACTTTCACTTCGACTTCACTTTCACATGGCACTTTTATTCCTAGTTTTATAAGGAATCTGTATTCTGTCTTTCATAGTGGCCGTATCAATTTACATTTCAACCAATGGGGCAAGAGAGTTCCCTTTTCTCCACGTGCTCTCCAGCACTTATTGTTTATAGATTTTTTGATGATGGCCATTCTGTCCAGTGTGAGGTGATATCTCATTGTAGTTTATATTTGCATTTCTCTAATTTTCATCGGAGAAGGCAATGGCACCCACTCCAGTACTCTTGCCTGGAAAATCCCATGGATGGAGGAGCCTGGTAGGCTGCAGTCCATGGGGTCGCTAAGAGTCGAACAAGACTGACCGACTTCACTTTCACTTTTCACTTTCATGCATTGAAGGAAATGGCAACCCACTCCAGTGTTCTTGCCTGAAGAATCCCAGGGACGGGGGAGCCTGTGGGGTCGTACAGAGTCGGACATGACTGAAGTGATTTAGCAGCAGCAGCTTCTGTGTATTCTTGCCACTTCTTAATATTGTCTGCTTCTGTTAGGTCCATACTGTTTGTCGTTTATTGTGTCCATTTTGCATGAAATATTCCCTTGGCATCTCTAACTTTCCTAAAGAAATCTCTAGTCTTTCCCATTCTATTGTTTTCTTCTGATTCTTTGCATTGTTCACTTAGGAAGCCTTTCTTATGTCTCCTTGCTATTCTTTGAAATTCTGCATTCATATGGGTAAATCTTTCCTTTGCTTCTTTGCCTTTTGGCTCTCTTCTTTGCTCAGCTGTTTGTAAGGCCTTCTCAGACAACCATTTTGCCTTTTTGCATTTCTTTCTTGGGGATGGTCTTGATCACTGCCTCCTGTACAATGTTACGAACCTCTGTCCATATTTCTTCAGGCACTCTGTCTATCAGGTCTAATCCCTTGAATCTATTTGTCACTTCAAGTGTATACTCTTAAAGGATTTGATTTAGGTCATACCTGAATGGCCTAGTGGTTTTCCCTACTTTCTTCCTTTTAAGTCTGAATTTTGCAATCAGAAGTTCATGATCTGAGCCACAGTCAGGTCCTGGTCTTGCTTTTCCTGACTGTGTAGAGCTTCTCCATCTTCTGCTGCTTAGAATATCATCAATCTGATTTTGGTATTGGCCCTCTGGTGATGTCCATGTGTAGAGTTGTCTCCTGTGTTGTTGAAAGAGGGTGTTTGCTATGACGAGTGTGTTCTCTTGGCAAAACTCTGTTCACCTTTGCCCTGCTTCATTTTCTACTTCACAGCCAAACTTGCCTATTACTTCAGGTATCTCTTGATTTCTTACTTTCACATTCCAATCCCTTATGATGAAAAGGGTATCTTTTGTTGCTGTTGTTGTCAGTTCTAGAAGGTTTTGCAAGTCTTCATAGGACCGTTCAATTTCATCTTCTTCGGCATTAGTCGTTGGGGCATAGACTTGGATTGCTGTGATGTTGAATAGTCTGCCCTGGAAATGAATAGAGATCAAGTAAATTCTAGGATCCAAAAACACTACTTTAGGTAGGGGATAGAGCAAAAGTGTGAGCTCCCAGTTGTGTAGTGCTGGAGAGTCAGATAGTTATGCAAGTAATTACAACAAACTGATGTGCCCTACTAACATGTGCTTTAGGAGAATGAAGGTGGGCCAAGAAAGAACCTGGTAGGGAAAACGTAACCCAGTTGTGGGGAGTCAGACAAACCTTGCCTGAAGAATTGCACAGCAAGCCGAGACTTGAGGGATGACCAGGAGATTCTCAGGGGAAGGCAGAGTGGGAGTTTGAGAGGGGGAATATTAAAGAAAGCTGGAACTAGATGAGCGAGGTTGTGGGAGCCAAAGGCAGCACAGAAGGCCTGGTGGCCTCAGTGCTCTTAACCCCTTCTCAGCAAGGGCCATGTTTCATTTCTTGGATATGACCTGAAGATCTCAAGGCCCATGCAGAGTTTTAAATATGTTAAATTCCAGTGCATGTATGTGATTCAGTGTGTTCAACCAAGTTCTTCCTAATGGGCACTTCTGTCATTTCCAGTTTTCTGTTGTTACCGTAGAGCCAAGGTAATACTCTTGTTCATAAATCTTTGTATATCTGTCCAGCTACTTCCTAGGAATAAGTTTATTGAAAGAAAGCTTCTGTATCTGAGGTTTGCATGTTTTTACTGTTGAAGCTTATTCCCAGCCTGTACAGTCAGTCTTACCTGCAAGGGTATCCTGCTGGTTCACAGCATCCTCACTGTGGTAGGTGGCAGGCATTCTCTAAACATAGCCACCGTCAGTAGCTTCCCTGACTCTATGCACATGTTGATCCTCATACCACACGAAGGAGTCTAACGCACCCCACCTCCCCCAAATAGAGGCTGTGTTTGCACAACAGAATGTAGCAGAAGTGATGTATTTTCCTTCCAAGCATAGGACATAAGACGACTTAATTCCACCCATGTCTGCTGGATGAATATAAAACAAGACCCATATATACCATGCTTACAAGAGACCTCCTTCAGACCTAGAGACACATACAGACTGGAGGTGAGAGGATGAGAAAAAGATACCCTGTGCAAATGGAAATGAAAAGAAAGATGGATAGCAATTATCATATCAGACCAAATAGACCTTAAAATAAAGAATATTACAAGAGATTAGGAAGGACACTACAAAATGATCAAGGGATCAATCAAATAAGACATAACAGTTGTAAATATTTATGAACCTGACATCGGAGCACCTCAATGCATAAGGCAAACACTAACAGACCTAAAAGGGGAAGCTGACAGTAACACAATAGTGGTACGGGACTTTAACACCCCACTTACACCAATGGACAGATCACCCAGACAGAAAATTCATGAGGAAACACAAGCCTTAAGTGACACATTAGATCAGATAGACCTAACTGATATCTACAGGACATTACATCAAAATGCAGAAGAATACACTTCCTTCTCAAGTGCACATGGAACGTTCTCCAGGATAGATCACATTTGGGTCACAATTCAAGCCTTGGCAAATTTAAGAACATTGAAATTGTATTGAGCATCTTTTCTGACTATGCTGCTATGAGCTTAGATATCAGTTACAGGGAAAAACCTAAAACAACACAAACACATGGAAGTCAAACAATACTCTTCTAAATAACCAGCAGGTTACTGAAGAAATCAAAGAAGAAATAAAAAATGCCTAGAAACAAATGACAATGAAAACACAATGACTCAAAACCTATGGGATGCAGCAAAAGCAGTTCTAAGAGAGAAGTTGACAGCAGTAAAATGCTACCTCAAGAAACAAGAAAATCATCAAATAGACAGCTTAACCTTACACATAAAGCAACTGGAGAAAGGAGAGAGAGAAAGAGAAAAAAAAAAACTCAAAATGAGCAGAAGAAAAGACATCATAAAGATCAGAGCAGAAATGTAAAAGAAATCAAAGAAACAATAGCAAAGATGAATAAAACTAAAAGCTGGTTCTTTGAAAAGATTAAAAAAGAATTGACAAACCATTAGCCAGACTCGTCAGGAAAAAAGAGAGAAGACACAAATCAACAGAATTAAAAGTGGAAAAGGAGAGGTTGCAACAGACAACAGAGAAACACAAAGGCTCATAAGAGACTAATATGAGCAACTATATGCCAATAAAATGGGCAAGGTGGAAGAAATGGACAAATTCTTAGAAAAGTTCAACATTCCAAGACCGAACCGGGAAGACATAGAAATTATGAACAGACCAATCACAAACACTGAAATCGGAACTGTGATAAAAAAAAAATCTCCCCAAAAACAAAATCCCAGGGTCAGATGGCTTCATGGGGAAATTCTATCAAACATTTAGAGACGAGCTAATGCATATCCTTGTCAAACTCTTTCAAAAATTGTAGAGAAAGGAACACTTTCTCACTCATTCCGTGAGACCATCATTACCCTGGTACCAAAACCAGACAAAAACATCACAAAAGAGAAAATTATAGGCTAATATCACCGAAGAACATGGATGCAAAACTCCTCAAAATAATCCTAGCAAATAGAATCCAACAAGACATGAAGAGGATTATATGCCATGATCAAGTTGAGTTCATCCCAGGGATGCAAGGATTCATCAATGTATGCAAATTGATTACTGTGATACACCATAGTAAGAAACTGAAAGATAAAAATCATACAATGATCTCAATAAATGCAGAAAAAGCTTTTGACAAAATTCAGCACCCATTAATGATTTTAAAAAAAGCTCTTCCAAAAATGCACATAGGAAACCTATCTCAACATAATAAAGGCCATATATGAGAAAGTCACAGCAAACGTGATTCTCAATGGTAAAAAATTGAAAGCATTTTTTTTTCTAAGATCAGGAACAAGACAAGGGTGCCCACTCTCACCACTATTATTCAACATAGTTTTGCAAGTCCTAGCCATGGCAATCAGAGAAGAAAAAGAAATAAAAAGAATCCAGATTGGAAAAGAAGATGCAAAACATGATACTCTACTTAGAAAGCCCTAAAGATGCCAGCAGAACTACTAGAGCTAATGGAAGCATTTAGTAACGTCCTAGGATAGAGACAAAATCAATACTCAGAAATCCCTTGCATTCCTATTAATAGTAAGGAAAAATCAGAAAGGGAAATTAAGTAATCAATCCCATTCACCATTGCAACAAAAATGATTAAATATCTAGGAATAAACCTACTTAAGGAGACAAAAGACCTGTATACAGAAAACTCTAAGACACTCATGAAAGAAGTCAGAGACAACACAAACAGATGAAGAGACGTATCATGCTTTTGGACTGGAAGAATTAATATTGTGAAAATGACTATACTACCCAAAGCAATCTACAGATTCAATGTGATCACTATCAAATTACATTTGATAAGGTAATGTCAAATGTAATGTAATGTCAAATGAAAAAAAAAATTTTTTTTTTACAGAAGTGGAACAAAAAAAAAAAATTCACAATTTGTACGGAAACGCAAAAGACCCCGAAGTGCAAAAGCAATCTTCAGAAAGAAAAATGAAGCTGGAGGAATCAACCTTGCTGATTTCAGACTATACTAGAAAGCTACAGTCATCAATACAGTAGGGTAGTGACACAAAAACAGAAATATAGTCCAATGGAACAAGATGGAAAGTCCAGAGATAAATCAGGGCACCTTTGGACATCTTAATCTTTGACAAAGGAGGCAAGAATATACAATGAAGAAAAGACAGTCTCTATAATAACTGGTGCTGAGAAACTGCACAGCTGTGTCTAAAAGGATGAACTTAGAACACTCCCTAACACCATACACAAAAATAAACTCAAACTGGATTAAAGACCCAAATGTAAGGCCAGAAAATACACAACTCTTAGAGGAAAACAGGCAGTTATGTCAAACCCTTTGATATAAATCACAGCAAGATCCTCTATGACCCACCTCCTAGACTGATGGAAATAAAACCAAAAATATACAAATGGGACCTAATTACACTTAAAAGCTTTTGCACAGCAAAAGAAACCATAAAAAAGATGAAAAGACAACCCACAGAATGGGAGAAAATAATTGCAAATCAAGTAATTGACAAAGGATTAATCTCCAGAATATACAAGCAGCTCATGAAGCTCGGTTTCAGAAAAACAAACAATCCAATGAAAAAAAATGGGCAGAGGACATAAACAGACATTTCTCCAATGAAGACATACAGAAGGCCAATAAACACATGAAAAAAAAAAAAGCTCAATATTGCTCTTTATTAGATAAATGCAAATCAACACTATCAATACCATGAGGTATTACCTCACACTGGTCAGACTGGCCATCATTAAAAGATGTACAAATAATAAATGCTGGTGAGAATGTGGAAAAAAGGGAACCTTCTTGCACAGTTGGTGGGAATGTAAATTGATACAGTCACTATGGAGAACAGTATGGAGATTGCCTAAAAAAACTAGGAATAAAACTAACATATCACCCAGCAATCCCACAACTGGGCATATAACTTGAAAAATCCATAATTCAAAAAGGCACATATGCCCCAATGTTCATTACAGCACTATTTACAATAGCTAGGATGTGGAAGTTGTGGTACATATATACATTGGAATATTATTCAGCCATAAAAAGGAACGAATCTGAGTCAGTGCTAGTGAGGTGGATGAACCTAGAGCTTGTTAAACAGAGGGTATAGTGAGTAGTGCAGTGAGTCAGAAAGAGAAAAGCAAATATTAATATTATTATTAATGCATATATATGGAGTCTAGAAAAATGGTACTGATGAACCTATTTTCAGGGCAGGAATAGAGACACAGACATAGAGAAGAAACTTGTAGGTGCAACACGGGAAGGAGAGGGTGGGACGAATTGAGAGAGTGGTATTGAAACATATACATTACCATGTTTAAAGCACAGAGGTAGTGGGAAGGGAAGCTGCTGTATAACACAGGGAGCTCAACCCAGTGCTCTGTGACAACCTAGAGGGGTGAGATGATGTGGTGGGGGGAGGTGGGGATGGGAGTGGGAGCGAGGTACTCTGGGGAGGGGACATATGTACACTTATGGCTGATTCACAATGTATGGCAGAGACCAACACAACATTGTAAAGCAATTATTTCCAATTAGAAATTTTAAAAAAGGAGGATCAGATTTTAACCTGTGTGTACAATGTCTCTTATGCATTGTCTATAAGAGAAATGAAACCCAGGCAATCCTACTGTTTAGGTTTTAGGTGGTACATATAATAATGAGTCAGAAAGTGCCGTTCGTTGTTCAGGTCCCCAGAATCAAGCACTAGAATCTTCTAACACAGTTTAGCATTCTAGGAAATAAGACCTTAGGGCACAGGGGTTAATAACACTGGCTTGGGAATGAAGCAGATTTGAATTAGAATCTGACCTCTAGCACTTACTAGTTGTGTGAACTTGGGCATGTGTGCATGTTTATTTGCCCAGTCGTGTCCACCTTTTTGTGACCCCATGGACGGCGGCCTGCCAGGCTCCTCTCTCCATGGGGATTCTCCAGGCAAGAATACTGGAGTGGGTTGCCATGCCCTCCTCCAGGGGGTCTTCCCAACCCAGGGATAGAACCCAGGTCTCCTGTACTGCAGGCGGATTCTTTACCGTCTGAGCCACCAAGTTGCTGTAACTCTGTGTGCCATTGTTTCCTGATCTGTTGACTGTGAATGATGGGATGAATTGTTTTGCATTCTATGAGGTAGGTGGCTGCACAACCTCTGACACTCTATCTGGTACTTAAGTTCATTCAGTTTAGTTCAGTTGCTCAGTAGTGTCTGACTCTTTGCGACCCCATGAATCGCAGCATGCCAGTCTAGTCAAGGCTATGGTTTTTCCAGTGGTCATGTATGGATGTGAGAGTTGGATTCTGAAGAAAGCTGAGTGCTGAAGAATTGATGCTTTTGAACTGTGGTGTTGGAGAAGACTCTTGGCAGTCCCTTGGACTGCAAGGAGATCCAACCAGTCCATTCTAAAGGAGATCAGTCCCGGGTGTTCTTTGGAAGGACTGATGCTAAAGCTGAAACTCCAATACTTTGGCCACCTCATGCAAAGAGTTGACCCATTGGAAAAGACTCTGATGCTGGGAGGGATTGCGGACAGGAGGAGAAGGGGACGACAGAGGATGAGATGGCTGGATGGCATCACCGACTCGATGGACACGAGTTTGAGTGAACTCTGGGAGTTGGTGATGGACAGGGAGGCCTGGCCTGCTGCAATTCATGAGGCCGCAAAGAGTCAGACACGACTGAGCAACTGAACTGAAATGAACTGAACCATCACTAATTGGAAGGTTGTTGCTCAGCTGTGAAGGACGTCGGGATTCTTGGCCTCCAGAGGAGAAGAATTCAATCTGGGGCCAATGACAAGGCTTGATTGCTCAGAGCTTTTGTGTAATAAAGTTTGATTAAAGTATAAAAGAGATAGAGCAAGCTTCTGACATAGACATCAGAAGGGGGGCAGAAAGAGTGCCCCCCTGCTAGTCTTTAGCCAGATGTTATATAGCTACTAGCAGGCTGCTAATTAGAGAAAGGAGATGTCTCAAAACTCAGAAACTGGCACCAGGCCCCTCACCCACAACATGCATTTTGAGATAACATTGGCACAAGGTGAGTTATCCTGGGCCATAAAATGATTGACATGGATCTTGAAGAAAGGCAGGTTTTCAAGCAAATACAGTCTCATTAACATAGCTTAAGAACATTTGCATGAGTAAAACATACTGGTTTGACTTGAAGACAAGGGTCTAGGGTAAATACATAGTTCATTAACATAGCTTAAGACAAACATTTCCATAAGAAAAACGCATTGGTTAGCTCAAGGCTTAAGAAAACGTTAAGTTCAGGTGGAGCCAGGTGTCATCATGTCAACACAGAATTTTAAAAGAAACCCCTTTTTACATTTGTATAGAGAGGGGGGAATAAATCTAACACTTGTCGTTTGTTTCCTCCTGCCACTTAAGAGAGAGAAAAAATGTCTGACACTTGCAGCCTATGTCCTCCGTTTGGAGACCCCTGGCCTTCCTGCCTGTTACCCTCTCATAATCATCAGGAAAATGCAAATCAAACCCATGATGAGAGACCGCCTCAAACAAAGATAAGAAATAAAAAGTGTTGACAAGGATGTGGAGAATAGGAAACCCTCATGCACTGTTGGTGGGAATGTAAATTGCTGCAGCCACTGTGAAGACAGATAGAGATTCCTAAAAAAAACTAATACTAGAACTACCATATGATCAAGCAATTCTACTCTGGGTATTTAGCTGAAGGAAATGAAGACACTAACTCAAAAAGTTATCTGCCCTCTCATGTTCATTGTAGCCTTATTTACAATAGCCAAGACATGGAATCAATCTAAGTGTCCATTGATGGGTGAATGGATAAAGAAAGAGTTATATTTACACACACACACACACACACACACACACACGAGTGCATGTACATGAGCAATGGAACATTATTCAGTCATAAAAAATGGAAACCCTGCCGTTTTCAATGACATGGATAGACCTCCTTGAGGGCATTGCTGCTGCTGCTGCTGCTGCTAAGTCGCTTCAGTCGTATCCGACTCTGTGCGACCCCATAGATGGCAGCCCACCAGGCTCCCTCGTCCCTGGGATTCTTCAGGCAAGAACACTGGAGTGGGTTGCCATATCCTTCTCCAACGCATGAAAGTGAAAAGTGAAAGTGAAGTCGCTCAGTCCTGTCCGATTTGTAGCGACCCCATGGACTGCAGCCCACCAGGCTCCTCCATCCATGGGATTCTCCAGGCAAGAGTACTGGAGTGGGGTGCCATTGCCTTCTCCACCTTGAGGGCATTATGCTAAGGTGAAATAAGTCAGACAGAGAAAGACCAATGCCCTATGATCTCACTGATATGTAGGATGTAAAACAAAATAAAACAAAAGTGAGCTCGTTAGACACAGAGAACAGGTTGTTAGTCACCAGGAGGCAGCGAGGTGGGTGTTCCTCCGGGGTAGTGGTGAAATGGGTGAAGGTGGTCAAAAGGTACAAACATCCAGTTACAAAGTAAATAAATCCTGAGGATATAATTTTTAAAAGGCTATTTAAGTCACCATCCCTATGACATTGTAAAGGGACCAAGCTATTTCCATATTGCTGCTCTTTTATCTTCATTGGGCGATTCCAGGATACAGTCTCAAAAATAACAATTTACAGTGAAAAATACAGAGCAGATTCGTCCCATGTATTTCCTGTTAAGAGCTAAGAATCCTTTCCTAGAATCAACCTGCTCTTTCAGAGTGTGTTTCCACTGAGCTTATTCTGAGACTGAATAATACACCAGTCCAGTTGGGAAATGTATAAAGAGCTTCCATCACGTTCCATTCAGTGGAAGTTTCATATCCTTCCCCATTGCCTCTTCATGCAGATATAGCCTTCATTGGAGGATTAGGAAACTGATATTTGTTTTCATATCTGCCCACTATCCCCATCCCAACATCTTGATCTTCACCTGTGATTCCATTTATTCCAAACAGGGTGCCAGATCCTATACTGGTCTCTTGGGATTCAGAGATCCTGCCCTCATGGAGCTCATAAACTGTTGGAGACTATGTCAAGGAAACAAGCACTCACTATTAAAAAGGCAAGAAATAGAAAGTGTTGGTGGGGATGTGGAGAAAAGGAAACCTTCCTACAATGTTGGTGGGAGTGTAAATTGGTGCAGCCACTATGGAAAACAGTATGGAGATTCCTCAAAAATTTTAAGACTAGAACTACCATATGTGATCCAGCTATTCTACCTCTGCGTATTTATACAAAATACAAAAACATGAATTGGAACTGATACATGCAACCTTAGGTACATTGCAGCATTATTTACAATAGCCACAATACAGAAACAACCCAAGTGCCCACTGATAGGTGAATGGGTAAAGAATATAGATACCAGATAGGCAGATCTATCATTTGCAACGACGTGGATGGACCTTGAGGGTACTATGCATAATGAAATAAGTCAGACAGAGAAAGACAAATACTGTATGATTACACTCATATGTGTAACACACAAAAACAAATCCCAGACAAAGAAACAAAATAAATAACCAAACCAAACTAAGCAAAAACAAACATATAGATGCCAAGAGCAGAGTAGTGGTTACCAGAGGGGAAGGGGTGGGGTGGGAGGAGGGCAGAAAGCATTAAAGGGGGTCAACTGTATGGCGATGGGTGAAAACTACATTTCGGGTGAGCACACTCTAGAGTATATACACAAAAGTAAAAATATACTGTTATACACATTAAACTATAGAATATTATAAACCAATGTCACTTCAATTTTTTTAATAATTAATTTTTTAAAAAGAAAAGGAAACAAGCAATGACACAACCTGAGAAGAGGTTTATCACAGGGCCACTGAGAGGGCTCTGAGAGAGTTTAGCCAGGAAAACTCACCTAAGGTCAGTACAAGTTAGGCAGGTGAAGAGAAGGGGTAGAGTGGGGTAAAGTTGAATTGGCAGGCCATGTGATTGATTGGATGTGTTAGGGTGTGAGAACAGTGGAGAAGACTGAGATGGCTTGAGCAGCTGCAAAGATGGTGGTGTCTTTCAGAGAGGCACATCTTTCACACATCAGAGAAGGCACACATTTGCCAGTGGTGGGAGATGATAAATTCAGGTGAGTGTCAGGTGTCAGATAAAGATGCCTAAGAGGCCACTGGATAGATACTCAGGACTGTCACCAAGGAGAGACTGAGCTGAAGATATGGATATGAGAGTCATCAGTGAATGGCAGCACAGCATAGTGGTTAAGATACAGAATGATCCTGAATCTAGGCTCCAACACTTAGTACTTCTGTTACTTTGTGTAGTGTACTCAAGCCCTCCGTGTCTCAGTTTCATAATCTGAGGATAACATAATTGTTTTCAGTAGTCACTTAGGTCTGCTGTGACCAGTTAGTATAACATAATGCTCCATTTTGTAAACTTTAAATGGCTGTTCACGTGTTAGTTATCCCATCGACAAAAGGGGAATGAATGAATCGTTTTTACCTGCTTAAGTATGCATATAAGATATGTTGAGGATTTTAACATGTGTATGTGTTCCTATCAGAAAGAGATACAAATAAATACAAAATTTATTCTTTGATGTGTACACTAAAAGAAATAATACCCTCCCTTCAATCTCTCTACCCATCATCTGCCTGGACTCACCCTACTCTCCCCTCCAGCGCCACCCCTTCCACCAGAGGGATGGAGTTTATGACCTGTTTCTCTATTACTTCACTGCTAACATCACCTCCAGCGCCTTGGAAACTTTTCTTTTGTCACCAGGGGTCACTTGTCCCAGCAAACAATCAAAACCTGGGGGAGGGCCCCACCAGTGCTACTGCTGTCCAGTGAGGGGTGGGGGGTGGGGGGTGTTGGTTTCAGGGGGTCTCAAGCAGGGATTAGTGATTTACTTCACATGAAAAGGGCGGGGGGGGGAGAGAAAGGAAGAAAGAAAGAAAGACCTAACTGGCTTGTCAACACGGAGAAGCTGATCACCATTAAGCCCTTAGCCCTTCCTCCTCCAGTCATCCCCAGACTGAAGGGAGGGAATTTAGGACCCTGTTTATCTAATTTGTCTCACCTCTATAAGGAAAGTTCAACTCTTTGAGAGAGTCCTGCTTTTTGCCCTGAGACTCACTTGCCACATCCAATCACCACTACCTGAGGGATGGCTCCTGGTGGATGCTGTTTCTAAAATCTCAGGAGGACTTCTGCTCTGGGTGATCTAACTCCTATCTTCTCCAAGGGCAGCACTTCATTTCATGACCAGAAGATCTGAGGCACCGCTTGGCACTGAGATGCCGTGAAGGTGATCCAGAGAGAGAGAGAAAGAGGATCTCCTAAAAATAGGTCAGGTGAGAGTCACTGTTTCTGTAACACCATGTGTGAGTGTAATCTTTATCGTTAACCATGGGCTTTCTAAGTGAACAATTGTATTCCTCAGATGCTCTGTCTCCAATCTAAGACTTTTCATTTAAAACACAGTGTGTGGAACAGTCTGTCTTTTACTGGTTGGAGAAACAGGATTTTCAGACTTTTTATGGCATTCAGGAGCTAATTGGGTTTTGAATCAGTGTCAGAGACCCATTCTTTGGCATGCTTAGTCACTCAGTCGTGTCCAACTCTTTGCTACTCCATGGACTGCAGCCTGCCTGGCTCTTCTGTCCATGGGGATTCTCCAGGCAAGAATACTGGAGTGGGTTGTCAAGCCCTTCTCCAGGGGATCTTCCTGACCAAGGAATCAAACTGGGGTCTCCTGCGTTACAGTCAGATTCTTTACCAGCGGAGGTACTCACACAATTCACCACTTTCCTTCACAAAAGATAAAAATAATTTAAGTGCGTAGATAATATATATGTGGTAGGCAGAATTCTAAAGATGCTTCTCCAAGACTTCTGTCCCCTGGTTATTCAGTTGAGCACATATCTAGGTACTGTCGTGAAGGGGCTTTGCAGCTACAATTCAGTTGACCTTAAAATAAGGAGGTTATTCTGGGTTATCTGAGTGGGTCCGATGCAATCACATGATCCCTTAAAAGCCGAAGAGAAAAGCCAGAAGAGTTGGTCAGAGAGATGTGGCAGCAAGGGAAGGCAGATAGTTTCAAAGTGTGAGAGAGGAACTAGAGTGGTTACTGCTGGAGAAATCCAATTGGAAAGCATGAGAAGAAATGTGGGCAGGCTCTAGGAGCAAAGCTCAGCCCTCAGCTGACAGCCAGCAGGGAAACAGGGACCTCACTCCTGTAGCTGCAAGGAGCTGATATCTGCCAACAATCTGAATGAACCTACCTCAGAGCCTCCAGTAAGGAGCACAGCCCAGCAGACATCTTGATTTTGGTCTTACAAGACCAAAAGACTCAAGCAAAAGACCCAGCCAACCCCACCTGGACTTAGTGTCATTTGAAACCATGAAGTCTGTGGTACATTGGTTGGGCAGTGATGGAAAGGTTGAGATCAGCTCATAGAAACCTACACCTCCCATATTGAAGTAATTGATAAACCTCTCTGCAATATGCAAAGATCATTAGATATTATTTTTTATAATGTTTCTTGCATTCGTTTATACTTATTTAAATGAGTTTGTCAAGAATATCTAGAGCAAATGACTCCTTGGATAACCAGTTTGCTGGAGTGGAGCAGATCGTGGGCATTAGAGTTACACCATTATTAGATATGTGATCATAGGGTTACTATGTTGAAGTAAGTGTTCATGGCTTTCCTTGGATCAGTCGCCCACAGTTAATCAGTGACAGAGAAAGAAAAAAATAATAAAGGATTGTTCAGGACTTCTCTGGTGGTCCGCTGGCTAAAAATTCATCTTCCAACACAAGGGACTCGGGTTTGATCCCTGGTCGGGAAGCTAAGATCCCACATGCCCTGGGGAAACTAAGCCTACATGCCACAATTACTGAGCCTGTGCACCTCAACAAGAGAGCCCGCATGCCACGACTAAGAACCGATGCAGCCAAAAATAATAAAATATTTAATTTTTTTTTTTTTTAAAGAAAGAATTGCTCTATAGTAATGAGCAGCACATTGAGCAATGCCCAGTGACTGGTGCACTTGAATGTGGAAAAATCAAAGACATATAATCACCTGCATGGAGACTCCCAGCATTTGATAAAATCCACTATTGTGCGATGTTGTGAATAGCTTCAGAGAGGAGCAGTGGTTTCCCAGGTGATAATTTCGCACGCGGATCGAGTTTTAAAGCTGTGTTTGATATTCAGCGTAACAGGACGGCTAACCCTTTCCCAACAGTGATCCATTTATCATTAACCCTTTCTGTGGATAGAACACAAATTTAAGTTTAGTATTCAGTTTTAGATTGTGCCAAGATGTAACAACTCACTCTAGAAAAGAATAAAGGCCTTGTAGAACTGTTACAGGGCTGAACTCCAGTCTGCTCTGACACCAGGTTGTGGTGAAGGAAAATATGGTGTTTATTTGCAGGGTGTAAAGCAAGGAGAATGAGCAACTAATGCTCCAAAGACCTTAACTCTCTACTGTCTTTCAGGGAAGGGTTTTTAAAGGTAACAGTAGCAGTGAAGGCTGCAAGGTGCATGAGATCAGCTCATAGACATTCTTCTGATTGGTTGGTGGTGAGGTAACAGGGTGGTATTTCAGGAATCTCAGTTATCAGTTTTGTGGCTCCAACTGGTCTGGGGTCTACATGCTGGTGGTCAGCATGCAGTCAGCTTCCTCCACCTGCTGAGGGTTTTAGTTTCTGCAAAACAACTCAAGAATATAGCTCAGGGTATGATCTATAGTTCTAAAAGAGGAACTAATGGTCTTCAACTTTATTTCATGGCTAAACCATTATTATTTAGTCTTTCTTGACTGGTTTCCTTTGCTTCTGCATTTTTTTTTTTTTTTCACTTCTCTGATTAAACTGGCTCTTTGGGACTTGGGGAAGGCCTAGGAGAGTAAAGCTTTTCTACAAACCAGAAGCAGTGGACAAACGGGTTGGGGGTGGGGCTGGGGGGGTGGGGCTGGGGTCTGGCCCTGGAGAGGCCCTGCAGAATCCTGCTCAGTATCAGAACCAAAGGTTGTCTTTATTATACTTATCAGGTTTTAAGAATGTAAGAGGTAAAGTAGGATAAGAAAGAAGTACAGGCAGTGAATGTGAAGAAAAACAGATGACTATATCATCATGGGGAGACTGATAAAATTCACAGTGTAAGGGACTTTGCATCTTAACAGATGTAGGTTGAAAAAGGGTTCCACCTCTTCCGTTGCTTGCTAATCCTCTCTGATCCTCCATTACCTCATGTGCAAATGGGAACAATAATATTATCTATCATCCCACCCCCAGGAGAAGCCGTTCCTCACCACCTGGGTTCTGGGGTTGTCTCGTCTGTGCTCCCAGCATCTGCTGGCTCTTGCTGGCCATAGCTCTCATCACACTTGCTTCTACACCGTCTTCAGTCTGGCTCCCTGCCCACCACATGGTGTGCTCTTCGAGAACCGTTTTCCTGCATCAAACATTCCTGTGTTCAGAAAGCCTGCCAAAGCATAGGTCCTGGAGCCTGGTACCCAGCAGGTGCTTAGAACATGTTTGCTGTCTTGTGAGTGATGATAACATGAGGTACACACACAGAGCAGTGTAGCTGCTGCTATGTCGTCAATTTGTTTGTTGCAAACAATATATCAGAAACGAGTGGCTAGAACAAAGCTCTCGGCTCATTCTCTGTAGGTCCAGAGGTTGGTTGTGTCTTTTATCCCCACATTGTCCAGAACCTGACTGTACCAGAGTGACACCCACATTTTCCCCCTTCATAATGTATCTTGGACAATGCAGGTTGGGCCTGCAATTGATGAATTCCCTGAAGCTTTCCTACCTACAGCAGGCTGATGTAGCAACGTGAGCCTTCAATAAATACTTATTGAAATAATGCAACCCTAAAAATCACCTAAAATAAAAGTAGGTTGTTTTACTTTATAGATGGGAGGCCTAGGTGACATATAGGCTTATCTCAGCAGCTTCAAGAAATTGAACCAAATGATCTGTGGACTTGGAAAGTCCAGGTGACCTTTTTCACTTCCACAGCAAGGCCAAGCTCTTTGGTTTTCTCCTGCTTCTTTGGTCACTCCTTCTCAATCTGTTTTCACTGAGTCCCTTCTCCTTGCCCTTAGGTATATATGTAGTCAGGTATTTCAGTACTCTCTAGAGTTCTTACCATCCAGTGCGTCGACTGGGTCCTCCCTCTGACACTCATCAGTGATACCAGCGATATGAAAGTGCAACATCTCCACTCAAGCAAAAGTTTTCAGATATTTCCTGTCTCCCTTCTACATGGTGGCCTAAGAATAGGCTCTAGCCTTTTGCTAGATCATGCCAGAATAGAGATTTATCATTGGTTCAAAATTATACTGAAAAGTGAGAAAGAGGGATCTGGCCTATGCTTGAGAAATAATAGGAAATCCCTGCAATGTGGTGGGCAGAAAGAATTAGATTGACAGAGAAAATCCTAAGCAAAGACTAAACAGGCATAGAAGAGGACAGCTGCAAAAGTGTGGAGTAGCTCAAGCAGGAGTTCTAAACATGAGCTGGGTTCAAAGTCAGGTCAGAAGTCTGGGTACTGAAGTAAGAACAGCATTAGGGACAGCCAGGCAGTGTGGCCCCACTCCCCATTTGGGGAAGCAGTTGGATGCAGAGGTCCCTGCTTACAGATGCGAGCACCTTCACGTTAGCACTGGTGTCCTTTGCTTAGGTGCTCCATGTTCCATTCTTTGGTCTCCAGGGCCCACTCTTGACAAATATGAACAGTGCTCCCATGCCTCTAAGATGGGACCAAGAGCATCCCGGTGCTATTTTGAAGTGGTGTCAATGTTTAGATGTGTGTCTTGCCTTTTGTGACATGTAAAGAAAGGACTTGATCTGTTTTCCCTGTAGAGCCCTCTGATAAGAGCCAAATCGGTCACCACAACAGTCTCTCAATGAGAAAATAAATATCGTACTAAGCTGGGAAGATCTGCCTTCAATGATATAACCAGAGCTGTGTTCCAGGAAAACAAAAATCATCAACTTCTTGGGTACCCAGAAGGGACTTCTGAACAGGTAAGTTCATGCGAACTCAGTTTCTCCCTTGGGATCTCAACAGGGACTTTGGGAATTAAAATGACCTGGCATGGCCCTTTCCTTATCTTGGGGAAAGATGGGAAAGACAATGTGCTCATAATTGACAGGCCTAAATTTGAGCAGAGGACTCAGGCTGTGTATATGCTGCAGAGATGTTATTGATCATAATAATAAGTTGCCATAAGCTGAGGAATACTGATTGTGTCCTGTACGCTAGGCACGCTGCAGAGTACTTCACATGCTTTATCTTGTTTAATCATCGCTGACAACTCTATATGAGGCACTCCCAATTGAGGAGTGAGTTTATGAGGCCCAGAGAGGCCACACAGAGACACACAGCTTATGAATGTGGGAGCTGGGTTACAAACCCAGGCTGTGTGGCCCCAGAGCTGGCATCCCTGATGGCCTTCACCCACTGCCTCTTTAAGGAATAGACGTCAAGTGCTAAGCGAGGGTCCTATAAATCAGGGTTACATCTGAGACCACCAGCATTTATATTCCTTCTCTCATACAGTTATCAATACAATGCAAGAGGTGGGGGCATATAATCTATGGTCACTTTGAAGTCAGGTCTCAAGATACTAATGTGGGGAGCTGAGGCTTAGGCTCTGGGCTGCATGGATACTTCTCCCAACACCAGGCAGCTCTGTAGGGATCTACGGTGCCACTCTGGAAGCCACACCGTGTCAGACAGCCAACCTTTGTTTATCTCCTCTTCTTTGGACTCAAATGCTTTGTATCTATTCTGCCAGATATTTGTTGGGGCAAAGCCAGAACCAGAAAACAACATGGTCACTGTCCCTGGGATGTAGATATTCTGTTCAGGGGCTGAAAATGAACACATATAAATGAATCAGGGAAATACTTAACTGATCCTTGGTGTGTCACATTCCAGTAGGTCAGAAGAGCTACGTAAAGCACTTAGAATAGTCAAAACTATTAGATGTACTACTAATTCTGCAGTGAGATTTTCTGTCAACTGTTGCATAAAATACTTTCTCTTGGCATTATTCTCCCAAATCAGTCTGGCACCATCCTGTTCTTTCCTATATCCCCCAAAGCCCAAATAATTAAAGCACTTATTTAAATGCATGTCTCCAGCATTGGTATCATCAGAATGTCCCTCTTTTTTGTTGTTCTAATGTGTGTGTGAGTCTGTGTGTGTGTGTGTGTGTGTGTGAGAGAGAGAGAGAGAGAGAGAGACAGAGAGACAGAGAGACAGAGAAGAAGAAGAAGGGAGGGAGAGAGAGAGGGAGAGAAAGGGTGCACCAGTCAACATGTAATGCTGATTAGATCTAATTTTATAATACTCTGTTTTCTTCACTACTATGGACTCATTTAAACAGTTTTATTAAAATAAGTGAAAAAGCAGCAGCATATATAATATTTAAAGAACTAATGTATCTTTAGGTGACAGTTTTTATTGGAGTAGAATACATTCTAGTAGTGGAAATACTCAGTGATCAGGAGTTTGGTAATATCACTGATCTCTTCTCACATTTCAACTATCACATGCCTATACATACAAACGGAGAAGGCAATGGCACCCCACTCCAGTAGTCTTGCTTGGAAAATCCCATGGACGGAGGAGCCCGTTAGGCTGCAATCCATGGGGTCGCTAAGAGTCGGACACGACTGAGCGACTTCACTTTCACTTTTCACTTTCATGCATTGGAGAAGGAAATGGCAGCCCACTCCAGTGTTCTTGCCTGGAGAATCCCAGGGACGGGGGAGCCTGGTGGGCTGACGTCTATGGAGTCGCACAGAGTCGGACACGACTGAAGTGACTTAGCATAGCATAGCATACATACAAAACCCTATGTTGGGTAAGTCTTTTCTAAAAGCGATTATTAATGGCCTTGCACACCTGTACCTCTCAGGGTACCAGCAATTAGAAAGAGATGAAAATAAACTTTGTATCACCTCAAAATTTGTAAATAAAGTGTCCTATGATAGGCGCACCCAGTTCTATTTTGCCAGATGTTTGAGAGAGGTAGAATTCAATGTAGTCCCTCTGTTTGACGGTGCAACGCTTCCATCGAGGACCAGAAAATATACCGCTTAAAAGAGTGAGAGAACATGTAGGAGTTCCATTCTGAGATTCCAGGGCCCACAGAAGAAAGAAAGTCAAGAAGTGTTCAGGGATGGATGGAGACAACAAGGAGGGGATTTGCTGCAGGAAGAGGCAATTTGAGTTTTTGTTAAGAATCGACATAGTCACGGTGTGGGTAGAAAGACTGTGCACATCGAAGAACAACCCTCAAATTGTCTACTGGGTGGTGGATCTCAGACTTAGATTGTCCTAGTAGTATCCTCAGCCCTTGCTTAATTCATGCTCCACTTGCTTTCTGCCAGTGCCCCAGAAGGCCTTATTTCCTTGGTTGGATGTCTGGCCCAAGTCTGGAAGAATAGAGCAGGAAGGCGGGATTGGCAGTGCTAATTGGTGAATATACAGGCTTAAATGGGATGTTCACAGTCAGTCTCACTGAGGAGAAGACATTTGAACAGGTACTTGAAGACAGAGCGATCAAGGCACAGGGGTATTTGGAGGAACAGTGGGACCAGGCAGCATAAACATGTGAGGTGGGAATGTGCCTGGATTCTGTGCCAGGACATCCCAACAACACTGTGCTATGCAGGGAGACTAATAACCTAATGAGGAAGACAGATGACTATGCAAGCAACTACAGCCAAATGATAAATAGTACCTACGGTATGGTATAGTGAATGACCTCTAGTGGGATCAGGGAAAGCTGGCCAGAGGAAGTGCCATGTGAGTTGAGACCTGAAGTGTGACTAGGGCTTTGCCAGATGTGTGTGGGGGAGAGTGGTGGTGATGGGGAAGGTGATGGGGAAGCCTCAAGAAGGATGGAACAGCATATGTAATGTCCTGGGAGTAATGCAGATAACACAGATGGTTATCTTCACCCTTTTTTGACAGAAGCCAGATGTCACATCTTGGGTTTGACTGGAAAATTTGAAAGTACACTCAGAGCTTTAAACCCACAACATTTCACTGCAAATATGTAAGTGGTGACTGTTACCTGTCACATAATCTCTGTGTCTGTATCACCTGGCACAAGGGAGGCCGTGCAACAGGCACTCAGTAAACATGTTCAGGATTGGATTAGAGAGAAATCTTGCCAAAGTTGGGAGAGTAACACACAGGAAATCACCTACCAGACTGAATCAGTGGCCAATAACTTTTTATTGAGGTTCCTTTCTCCTCTCTAAATAAGGTTCTTTCCTTGTCTTAAAAAAAGAAAGAAAGAAAGGAAAAGGATGTGCTGCCGTTCAGTCATTCACTCGCGTCTGACTCTTTGTGACCCCATGGACTGCAACATGCCAGGCTCTCCAGGAGCTTGCTCAAGCTCATGTCCACTGAGTCAGTGATGCCATCCAACCAGCTCGCCCTTGGCCATCCGCTTCTCCTCCCGTCTTCAATCTTTCCCAGCATCAGGGTCTTTTCTAATGAGTCAGCTCTTCCCATCAGGTGGCCAAAGTATTGGCGCTTCAGCTTCAGCATCAGTCCTTCCAGTGAATATTCAGGACTCCTTTCCTTTCAGATTGACTGGTTTGATCTCCTTGCAGTCCAAGGGACTCTCAAGAATCTTGTCCAATGCCACAGTTCAAAAGCATCAATTCTTTGGCACTCAGCTGTCTTTATGGTCCAACTCTCACATCCATACATGACTACTGGAAAAATCATAGCTTTGACTAGATGGATCTTTGTTGGCAAAGTAATGTCTCTGATTTTTTAATACGCTGTCTAGGTTTGTCATAGCCTTTCTTCCAAGGAGCAAGCATCTTTTAGTTTCATGGCTGCACTTACCATCTGCAGTGATTTTGGAGCACAAGAAAATAAAGTCCGTCACTATTTCGTTTTCCTATCTCTTTGCTATGAAGTGATGGGACTGTGTGCCATGATCTTCGTTTTTTGAATGTTGAGTCTGAAGTCAGCTTTTTCACTCTCCTCTTTCACCTTCATCAAGAGGCTCCTTAGTTCCTCTTCACTTCCTGCCAAAAGGGTGGTGTCACCTGCATATCTGAGGTTATTGCCACTTCTCCTGGCAATCTTGATTCAAGCTTGTGATTCATCCAGCCCGGCATTTTGCATGGAATACTCTGCATATAAGTTAAATAAGCGGGGTGACAATATACAACCTTGGTGCACTCCTTTCCCAATTTGGAACCAGTCTGTTGTTCCATGTCCGGTTCTAACTGTTGCTTCTTGACCTGCATACAGATTTCTCAGCAGGCAGGTAAGGTGGACTGGTATTCCCACCTCTTTAAGAATTTTTCCAGTTTGTGGTGATCCATACAGCCAAAGGCTTTACTGTAGTCGGTTAAGCAGAAGTAGATGTTTTTCTGGAATTCTCTTGCCTTTTGTACGATCCAGTGGAAGTTGGCAATTTGATCTCTGGTTCCTCTGCCTTTCCTAAATCCAGCTTGAACATCTGGAAGTTCTCACTTCACGTACTGTTGAAGCCTCAACTGGGAGAATTTTGAGCATTACTTTGCTAGTGTGTGAGGTGAGTGCAATTGTGCAGGAGCTTGAACATTCTTTGGCATTGCCTTTCTTTGGGATTGGAATGAAAACTGACCTCTTCCAGTCCTGTGGCCACTGCTGAGTTTTCCAAATTTGCTGGCATATTGAGTGCAGCACTTTCGTAGCATCATCATTTAGGACTTGAAATAGCTCAGCTGGAATTCCATCACCTCCACTATCTTTGTTCATAGTGCAGCTTCCTAAGGCCCACTTGACTGTGCACTCCAGGATATCTGGCTCTAGGTGGGTGATCACACTCTCGTGGTTATCTGGGACATTAAGATCTCTTTGTATAGTTCTTCTGTGTATTCTTGCCACTGCTTAATACTTTCTGCTTCTGTTAGGCCCATACCATTTCTGTCCTTTCTTGTGCCCATCTTTGCATGAAATATTCCCTTGATATCTCTAGTTTTGTTGAAGAGATCTCTAATATTTCCCATTCTATTCTTTTCCTCCTTTTCTTTGCTTTGATCTCTTAGGAAGACTATCTTATCGCTCCTTGCTGTTCTTTGGAACTCTGCATTCAGATGGGCATCTCTCTCCTTTTCTCCTTTGCATTTCACTTCTCTTCTTTTCTCAGCTATTTGTAAGGCCTCCTCAGACAACCATTTTGCCTTTTTGCATTTCTTTTTCTTAGGGATGGTTTTGATCACCCCCTCCCATACAATGCTACAAACCTCCATCCATAGTTCTTCAGGCACTCTGTCTATCAGATCTAATCCCTTGAATCTATTTGTCACTTCTACTGTATAATCATAAGGGATTTGATTTAGGTCAAACCTGAATGGCCTAGTGGTTTTCCCTACTTTTTTCAAGTTAAGTCTGAATTTGGCAATAAGGAATTCATGGTCTGAGCCACAGTCAGCTCCTGGTCTTGTTTTTGCTGACTGTATAGAGCTTCTCCATCTTCAGCTGCAAAGAATATAATCAATCTGATTTCGGTATTGGCCATCTGGTGATGTCCATGTTTAGTGCCGTCTCTTGTCTTGTTGGAAGAGGATGTTTTCTATGTGCTAAGTGCATTCTCTTGGCAAAACTCTGTTCGCTTTTTCCCAGCTTCACTTTGTACTCCAAGGCCAAACTTGCCTGTTACTCCAGGTATCTCTTGACTTCCTACTTTTGCATTCCAGTACCCTATGATGAAAAGGACATCTTTTTTGGATGTTAGCTAGAAGGTCTTGTAGGTCTGCATAGAACAGTTCAACTTCAGCTTCTTCAGCATTAGTGGTTGGGACGTAGACTTGGGTTACCGTGATATCGAGTGGTTTGCCATGGAAACGACCCGAGTTCATTCTGTCGTTTTTCAGATTGCACCCAAGTACTGCATTCTGAGCTCTTTTGTTGACTATGAGGGATACTCCATTTCTTCTAAGGGATTCTTGCCCAAGGTGGTGGATATAATGGTCATCTGAATTAAATTTGCCCTTTCCAGGTCATTTTAGTTCGCTGGTTCCTAAAACGTCAATGTTCACTCTTGCCATCTCCTGTTTGACCACTTCTAATTTACCTTGATTCGTGGACCCAGCATTCCAGGTTCCTGTGCAATATTGTTCTTTACACCATCGGACTTTACTTTCACCACCACACACCACCAGGATGTGAGTTGGTGAAGAAAACCCGAGGTGGTGGAAAACTTAAGCACATTTGTTTTTCCATCTGGAGTGAGTGACCGTAGCTTAGGAGAAAGAGGGATCATGAGGGGTTAAGCTAAGGAAACTCACTTTTATTGGTTCTGTTCGTCCCACCCAAACAAGTGTCCTTAACACCTTACCTCCTAGAATCGGGGGTTAAGGTAGTTGTGGGGCCTGAGACTCTCAAGGTGTTTTTTGAGATAGAGCTGTCTCCTATTACATTACATGAAACTGATGAAGAGAATTAAGAGTCTAAAAAAGAAAAAGAAAAGAAAAGAAAGGTTGGTGCCTGCCCTACAGTGGGTGGAGCTGGGTGTTGTCCCTCTGGTGTCAGGGGGTGTGATTTGGGGTGGCTGTAAGCCTAGTATGACTTTAGGCAGCCTGTTTGATGGCAGGTGTGGCTGTGTTCCTGTCTTACTGATTGTTTGGCCTGAGGCATTCCATCACTGGAGCCTGTAGACTGTTAGGTGGGACTGGGTCTTGGTGCCAAAATGGGGACCTCCAGGAGAGCTCACACCAATTAATATTCCCTGGGGGTGTTGCTACCAGTTTCCTTGCCCCCATAGTGAGCTACAGCCAAACCCTTCATCCCCAGGGACCTTCCAAGACTCCCTAGGTAGGTTTATCTCAGGTTCCTGTGGAGGTACGGCTTTGTGCTGGCTCCCAGTGTATGTGAGAACTTGGGCACACCCTCTAAGAGTGGAGTCTCTGTTTATACTCTGGGGATTCTTCCTCTAAATGCTCAACCCTCAGGCTGTATTGGAAGGCTATTTTCACGTGAGAACCTCCCTGTGTAGCCTGTTTGGTTTTAGATTTATAGATTTAGATTTTTTTTTTTTTTTTTTTTTGATGTGAGGGCTGTTTTTAGTATGGATGACTGTCACCTCTTTCCTCAGTATATGCTGGTTGGTATCCCCTTGATAGGGGGTTTAACTGGTGTTGTGGGGACCATAGCCTGCCATGGATATTGAGCAAAGCCTCCCCTTTGTTCTATGGTTGTCACTGCCTTGTCAGGGGTGGGGGTCTGTTTCTTAATTGTTGGAATAGAGGCCCGCAGATCCATTTCTTAGCTGTGTTTCTGATGGGTGCAAGGTAGGTGGGGTTGGAGCACTCCCACTGGGAGAGAAGCCATTGAGTATTCCTCTTCTGGAGCTGTTCACCAATGAGTGTGCTCTGTTGTGTCCCCATTCCCTTGTGGTGCAGGCTCACAAAGTACTGTTGTTGGCACTGCTTGCAGTCCCACCTTAACCGTGGGTAAGAAGGCAATTTGCCCTGGTGAAACACAGGCATTGTTTTCACCAGGCCACTGATGCAGATCCACTGAGGTCAGGTCCCAGGACTGCAGTAGTCATGCACCTGGACCCTCTGTGGGAGCTATAGAGGCTGCTTAGACTCTCTGGTCCAGCCCAACCCCTGTGTGTGTGTGCCCACAAAGCCCATAGCTGCTAAAGCCCAACCTGCCCCAGTGGCAAGAACAGTTGTTGTCTGTTTGGATGTTCTGCAGGCACTGAATTTGCAAAGATGTCAGCGGAGGTGTAAATCCATGGTTCGTGCAGCCATGAGGAGAGACTTCAGCTCTTCTTCCTTAAGTCATATGGCCCCTGGGGCACAGCTGTGGTTTCAAGCCCCACCTCTGTATGCGAGTCACCTACCTGTGTCTGCTCCCGAGACTGCCAGAGCACATGAGCCCACCTAGGCAGGAAGCAGCTGAGGTGGTGATTGGGGCCAGTGGGCCACCCAGGCAGGGAATGGTCGGAGGAGGCAGCAGCCAGGCAGGGGGCATGTGAGACTGCTCCAGCAGGAGACCTCCCTAGTGCTTAGGGAGGCAGGGGCTGGCACATGATGAGAGGCTGCAATGGTGGCCCTGCCCTTTGCACGTCACTCAACAGTGGTGTTTTGCTTCCATGGTGGTCTGGGCTCCTTACAAGAGAATTCCTGGCTGCAGAGCTCCTCACTCCTGTCCCCTCAGGCCGTCTCCTCACAGCCAATAACAGTCACCTCCCTGGATCTGCTCTCGAAACCCCATGTCCCAGCACCCATTTGCACCAGTGGACACCTGTCTCAGGCTAGGGCACACAGGGCTGAGAGAGGAACCAGCTGTGTAGGTCTTACCCTGTCCTGCCTGCCACAGACCTGTTGTTGTGCTCTCCTCTGAAACCTCACTGCTCCCCTTCTGACCCAGCTGATCCCCCCACCGGTGATGGGACTTTCCTGGATGTGTGAACCTCTCCTCTCCTTCAGCTCCCTCCCCAGGGGCACTGGTCCCATCCCACTTCCTCTCCTCTTCCTTTACCTTCTTTCTTTCATCCTGCCCAGTTACACGGGGACCTTTCTTGCAACTAGAGAAAGAAGAACAAACAAAACCCAATATTAATAGAAGGAAAGAAAGAAAGATCAGAGCAGAAGTAACTGACGTGGAGACAAAGAAAACAATAGCAAAGGTCACTGAAACTAAATGCTGGTTCTTTGAGATGATAAACAAAATTGAAAAAGCTTTAGCCAGACTCGTCTAGAAAAAAAAGGAGAGGACTCAAATCAGTAAAATTAGAAATGAAAGAGGAGAAATTACAACTGACACCGCAGAAGCACAAAGGATCGTAAGGGACTACTATAAGCAACTATACGCCAATAAAATGAACAACCTAGAAGAAATGGGGAAATTCTTAGAAAGGTATAACCTCCCAAGACTGACCCCAGAACAAATGGAAATTATGAACAGACCAATTACAAGATCTGAAATTGAAACAGATTTTAAAACTTCCAACAAACAAAAGAGGACTTCACAGGCAAATTTTATCAAACATTTAGAGAAGAGGTTTAACATGTATCCTTCTGAAACTCTTCCAGGAAGTTGCAGAGGAAGGAGGACCATTCCCAACCTCATTCTATGAAGCCACCATCACCCTGGTACCAAAACCAGACAATAATTTCACACAAAATCAAAATTACAGACCAGTGTCACTGACGAATATAGACACAAAATTCTCAACAAAATACTAGCAAACCAAAGCCAACAGCACAGTAAAACGATCACACAACATGATCATGTGGGATTTATCCCAGGGATGCAAGAATTCTTCGATATATGCAAATCAGACACCACATTAACAAACTGAAGGACAAAAAACATGTGATCATCTCAATAGATGCAGAAAATGCTTTAGACAATTCACTATCCATTTAGGTTTAAAAAAAAAAAAATTTTTTCTCCAGAATGTGGGCATAGAAGGAAACTACCTCAACATAGTAAAGGCCATAAATGACAAACCCATAGCAAACATCATTCTCAGAGGTGAAAAACAGACATAATTTTCTCCAAGATCAGGAACAAGACAGGGATGTCCACTCTTGCCACTTTTACTCAGTATGGTTTTGGAAGTCCTAGCCATGACAATCAGAGAAGAAAAAGAAATGCAAGGAATTCACAGTGGAAAAGAAGAAGAAAAAATGTCACTGTTTGCAGATGACGTGATACTATACATAGAAAATCTTAAATGTGCTAGCAGAAAACTACTAGAGCTCATTGACAAATTTGGTAAAGTTGCAAGATACAAAATTAATACACAGAAATCCTTTGTATTACTATACACTAACAGCAAAAGATCAGAAGGAGAAATTAAGGAAACAATCCCATTTACCATCGCATCAAAAAGAATAAAATACCTAGGAATAAACCTACCTAAGGAAGCAAAAACCTGTTCTTAGTAAATGACAAGATTCTGATGAAAGAAATAAAAGATGACACAAATATATGGAGAGATATACCATGTTTTTGCATTGGAAAAAATCAATATTGTGAAAATGACTCTACCATCTAAAGGATTCCTGTGAAACTACCAGTGGCATTTTTTCACAGAATTAGAATAAAAATTTTTGAAATAGGTATGGATACACAAAAGACCCCAAATAGCCAAAGCAATCTTGGGAAAGAAAAACGGAGTTGGAGGAATCAGGCGCCCTGACTTCAGACTATATGACAAAGCTACAGTAATCAAAACACTATGGTAGTGGCACAAAAGCAGAAGTGTAGATCAATGGAACAGGATAGAAAGTTCAGAGATGAACTCACGCACCTATGGTCACCTAATCTATGACACCTAACCTAACACCTGGACTTTGAAAGCATACCACGCCTTCATCCTCTTTGGCTGCCGGCTGCCGGGAAAGCGCAGCCCCACAGATGAATCTCAAACACATTTTTTTCCAAAAGTACAACTCGCCACTGAAGAGCCGTCAACAGGAGAATGTTGGATCTCACCAAAAAAAATTATACCTCACGTCCAAGGGCAAAGGAGAAACCCCAGCAAGACGGTAGGAGGGGTGAAATTGCGCTTAGAAACAAACTCCATACCTGCCAGAGACGCTCGGAGGGCTCAAACAAAACCTTGTGCACACCAGGAGACTCCTCAGAGACTGAGCCAGACCTGCCTTTGAGTGTTAACAAACTCCATACCTGCCAGAGACGCTCGGAGGGCTCAAACAAAACCTTGTGCACACCAGGAGACTCCTCAGAGACTGAGCCAGACCTGCCTTTGAGTGTTTGAGTGTCTCCTGTGGAGGTATGGGTCAGCAGTGGCCTGCTGCAGGGGCAGGGACTCTGGGTGCAGCAGACCTGGGTAGGGCATAGGTGCTCTTGGAGGAGGTCACCATTGACCCAACCATAGAGCCGCCAGAACTTACACACGGCTGGGGAAACAGACTCCTGGAGGGCACAAACAAAACCATGTGTGCACCAGGACCCAGGAGAAAGGAGCAGCGACCCCACAAGAGACAGACCCAGACTTGGCCGTGAGCGTCCAGGAGTCTCTGGCGGAGGTGTGGGTCGGTGGTGGCCTGCTGCAGGGTCCGGGCACTGAGTGTGGTAGTGTGTGCATGGGACCTTTTGAAGGAGGCCGCCATTATCTTCATTACCTCCACCATAGTTTGGCCTCAGGTCAAACAACATGGAGGGAACACAGCCCCGCCCATCATCAGAAAGTTGGATTAAAGATTTACTGAGCATAGCCCTGCCCATCAGAGCAAGACCCAGGTTCCCCCTC
Source organism: Bos javanicus (assembly GCF_032452875.1). Taxonomy (NCBI): domain Eukaryota; kingdom Metazoa; phylum Chordata; class Mammalia; order Artiodactyla; family Bovidae; genus Bos; species Bos javanicus. Next base: position 94,921,484 of record NC_083897.1, read on the forward strand.
AGTCAGTCTCTCCCATCAGGAAGCTTCCATAAGCCTCTTATCCTTATCCATCAGAGGGCAGACAGAATGAAAACCACAGTCACAGAAAACTAATCAAACTGATCACATGGATGACAGCCTTGTGTAATTCAATGAAACCATGAGCCATGCTGTGTAGGGCCACCCAAGACGGACGGGTCATGGTGGAGAGTTCTGACAAAATGTGGTCCACTGGAGAAGGGAATGGCAAACCACTTCAGTATTCTTGCCTTGAGAACCCCATGAACAGTGTGAAACAGCAAAAAGATGAAAGATGACCTCCCCAGGTCAGTAGGTGCCCAAAATAGTACAGTGGAGAAAGAGCTCCAGAGGGAATGAAGAGGCTGAGCCAAAGCAAAAACAACACCCAGTTGCGGATGTGACTGGTGATGGAAGTAAAGTCTGATGCTGTAAGGAACAGTATTCCATAGGAACCTGGAATGTTAGGTCCATGAATCAAGGTAAATTGGAAGTGGTCAAACAAAGAAGATGGCAAGAGTGAACATCGACATTTTAGGAATCGGGGAACTAAAATAGAGTGGAAATGGTGAATTTAGCACAAATGGCCATTATATCTACTACTGTGGACAAGAATCCCTTAGAAGACATGGAGTAGCCCTCATAGTCAACAAAAGAGTGTGAAATGCAGTACTTGGGTGCAATCTCATAAACGACAGAATGATCTCAGTCCGTTTCCAAGGCAAACCATTCAGTATCACAGTAATGCAAGTCTATGTCCTGACCAGTAATGCTGAAGAAGCTGAAGTTGAACGGTTCTATGAAGACCTACAAGACCTTCTAGAATTAACACCCCAAAACGATGCCCTTTTCATTATAGGGAACTGGAATGCAAAAGTAGGGAGTCAAGTGATACCTGGAGTAACAGGCAAATTTCGCCAAGGAGTACAGAATGAAGCAGGAGAAAAGTTAACAGAGTTTTGCCAAGAGAACGCACTGGTCATAGCAAACACCGTCTGCCAATAACACAAGAGAAGACTCTGCACATGGACATCACCAGATGGTCAATACCAAAGTCAGATTGATTATACTGTTTGCAGGCAAAGATGGAGAAGCTCTATGCAGTCAGCAGAAATAAGATTGGGAGCTGACTGTGGCTCAGATCTTGAACTCCTTATTGCCAAATTCAGACTGAAATTGAAGACATTAGGGAAAACCACTAGACCATTTGGGTATGACCTGAATCAAATCCCTTACAATTATACAGTGGAAGTGACAAGTAGATTCAAGGGATTAGATCTGATAGACAGAGTGCCTGAAGAACTATGGACAGAGGTACGTGACATTGTACGGGAGGCAGTGATCAAGACGTTCACCAAGAAAAAGAAATGCAAAAAGGCAAAGTGGTCGTCTGACAAGGCCGTATAAATAGCTGAGAAAAGAAGAGAAGCTAAAGGCAAAGGAGAAAAGGAAAGACATACCCATCTGAATGCAGAGTTCCAAAGAATAGCAAGGAGAGATAAGAAAGCCTTTCTCAGTGATCAATGCAAAGAAATAGAGGAAAACAATACAATGGGAAAGACTAGAGATCTCTTTAAGAAAAGTAGAGATACCAAGGGAATGTTTAATGCAAAGATGGGCACAATAAAGGACAGAAATGGTATGGACCTAACAGAAGCAGAAAGATTTTAAGAAGAGTTGGTAAGAATACACAGAAGAACTATACAAAAAGATCTCTCTGACCCAGATAACCACGATGGTGTGACCACTCACCTAGAGCCAGACATCCTGGAATGTGAAGTCAAGTGGGCCTTAGGACTCATCACTATGAACAAAGCTAGCAGAGGTGATGGAATTCCAGTGGAGCTATTTCAAACCCTAAAAGATGATGCTGTAAAAGTGCTGCACTCAATATGCCAGCAAATTTGGAAAACTCAGCAGTGGCCACAGGAGTGGAAGAGATCAGTTTTCATTCCAGTCCCAAAGAAAAGCAATGCCAAAGAATGTTCAAACTACCACACAATTGCACTCATCTCACATGCTAGCAAAGTAATGCTCAAAATCCTCCAAGCCAGCCTTCAGCAGAATGTGAACCGTGAACTTCGAGACATTCAAGCTGGATTTAGAAAAGGCAGAGGAACCAGAGATCAAATTGCCAACATCCGTTGGATCATAGAAAAGGCAAGAGAGTTCCAGAAAAGCATTTACTTTTGCTTTATTGACTACGCCAAAGCCTTTGACTGTGTGGATCACAACAAACTGAAGAAAATTCTTAAAGAGACGGGAATACCAGACCACCTTACCTGCCTGCTGAGAAATCTGAATGCAGGTCAAGAAGCAACAGTTAGAACTGGACATGGAACAATGCACTGGTTCCAAATTGGGAAAGGAGTTCGTCAAGGCTGTATATTGTCACCTTTCTTGTTTAACTTATATGAAGAGTACCCCATGCGAAATGCTGGGCTAGATGAAGCACAAGCTGGAATCAAGTTTGCCGGGAGAAATGTCAATAACCTCAGATATGCAGATGACACCACCCTTATGGCAGAAAGCGAAGCAGAATTAAAGAGCCTCTTGATGAAAGTGAAAGAGGAGAGTGAAAAAGCTGGTTTAAAACTCAACATTCAGAAAACTAAGATCATGGGATCTGGTCCCATGACTTCATGGCAAACAGATGAGGAAACAATGGAAACAGCAAGAGTCTTTATTTTCTTGTGCTCCAAAATCAGTGTAGATGGTGACTGAAGCCATGAAATTAAAAGATCCTTGCTCCTTGGAAGAAAAGCTATGACAAGCCTAGACAGCATATTAAAAAGCAGAGACATTACTTTGCCAACAAAGGTCCGACTAGTCAAAACTATGGTTTCTTCCAGTAGTCATGTATGGATGTGAGAGTTGGACTATAAAGAAAGCTGAGCGCTGAAGAATTGATGCCTTTGAACCGTGGTGTTGGAGAAGACTCGTGAGAGTCCCTTGGAATGCAAGGAGATCAAACCAGTCCATCCTAAAGGAAATCAGTCCTGAATATTCATTGGAAGGACTGATGCTGAAGCTGAAGCTCCAATACTTTGGCCATCTGATGAGAAGAACTGACTCACTGGAAAAGACCCTGATGCTGGGAAAGATTGAAGGCAGGAGAAGGGGACGACAGAGAATGAGATGGCTGGATGGCATCACCGACTCAATGGACACGAGTTTGAGTGAACTCCGGGAGTTGGTGATGGACAGGGAAGCCTGGCGTGTTGCAGTCCATGGGGTCACAACGAGTCAGGCACGACTGAGTGACTGAACTGAATCTATGTCAATGGAGGCAAGAATTTATAATGGTGAAGGGACAGTGTCTTCAATAAGTGGTGCTGGGAAAACTGGACAGCTACATGTAAATGAATGAAATGAGAACACTCCCTAACACCATGCACAAAATTAAAATTTAAACTAAATGTAAAGCCAAATACTATAAAACTCTTAGAGGAAAACAAAGGCAGAACACTCTCTGACATAAATCACAGCAAGATCGTTTTCAATCCACCTCCTAGAGTAATGAAAATAAAAACAAAAACAAAGAAATGAGGCCCAAAGCTTTTGTACAGCAAAGGAAACCATAAACAAAACGAATAGGCAGCCCTCAGAATGGGAGAAAACCTTTGCAAACAGAGTAACTGACAAGGCATTAATTTCCAAAATACACAAACAGCTCATGCAGCTCAGTTTCAAAACAATAAAAACCCAACCTAAAATTGGGCAGAAGATCGTAGTAGACATTTCTCCAAAGAAGACATACAGATGGTCAAATCTTCACAAAAAGATGCTCAACATCACTAATTGTTAGAGAAATGCGACTCAAAACTACAGTGAGGTATCACTTCACACTGGTCAGAAACGTTGTTCAGTCACCCAGTCGTGTCTGGCTCTTTGTGACCCTATGGACTGTAGCACGCCAGGCCTTCCTGACCCTCACCATCTCCTAGAGTTTGCCCGAGTTCGTGTCCATTGCTTCGGTGATGCCATCCAGCCATCTCATCCTCTGTCACCCTCTTCTCCTTCTGCCTTCAATCTTTCCCTGCATCAGGGTCTTTTCCAATGAGTCGGCTGGTCAGAATGGTCGTCATCAAAACATCCGTAAACAATAAATGTTGGAGAGGGTGTGGAGAAAAGGGAACCCTCCTGCACTGTTGGTGGGGATCCAAATTGGTAGAGCCACTATGGAGAACAGTATGGAGGGTCCTTAAAAAACTAAAAATAGAGCTACCGTGTGATCCAGCAATCCCACTCCTGGGCATATATGCGGAGAAAACCATAATTCAAAAAGCGACATGCACGCCAATGTTCATTGTAGTGCTGTCTAAATAGCCAGGACATGGAAGCAGACAGATGGATAAAGAAGAAGTGGTATGTATATATAGTGGAATATTACTCAGCCATAAAATGGAATGAAATAATGCCATTTGCAGCAACGTGGATAGACCTAGAGATTGTCATACTGAGCGAAGTAAGTCAGACAGAAAAAGACAAATGTCATATGAAATTGTTTGTGTGTGGAATATTAAAAAATGATACAAATGAACTTATTTACAGAACAAAATAGAGTCACGGATGTAGAAAACTAACTCGTGGCTACTGGCGGGACAAGGGGTGAGGAGGAGGGGGATAAATTGGGAGATTGGGATTGATATATGCACACTACTATATATATATATAATAGATAGCTAATATGGACCTACTGTGTACAGGGAACTCTACTCAGTACTCTGTAATGACCTATATGGGAAAATAATCTAAAAGAGAGTGGAGACGTAGGTATATGTATGACTGCTTCACTTTGCTGTACACCTGAAAATAACACAACATTGTAAACCAACTGTACTCCAATAAAAAATTAAGAAATAAATAAATAGATAAAAGATGTGCCTAAGAGGGAAAGAAACAAAATGACAAATGGCAGGACAACTTTGTAACATTAAAAATAAAGAAAATATTACTAGGAGTTAATTCAAAAGAGAAGTACTCAAGGACAAAAAGCTTTCCACCGTTTCTCCTAACTACTAAAGACATAATTTTCAAAAGTTCTACTGTATAAAATAAACATAGTGACCTGAATTGAAATGGGATAGAGCAGAACTAGGGAAACTAGTGATCAAGAGCACATCAATACAGATTCAATCAATATTAGAAATAGGGACAGGGCTGATAGTTAAATGGCTACCAAGGTTAAAGGCTGGAGATAAATGCAGTGACTAATAGAAGGAAACATCTAAAGGATTTAGAGAAAACAATAGTTATTGAAGAGAGAAGTACAAGAACATAAGGATAATTTATTTCCTCAAAATAGAGAGTGCAAACAGAAAGGAAGTGTTAGAGGAAAAAAAAAATCCATGATGACGAACTGTGTAAATATGGATGAATTATTCTCTTTCTTTCTTTCTTTCTTCTTCTTCTTCTATTTTTTTTTTTTTTTGAAAAGAGAACGATCAGCACTGAGATATATTTCTAGTAAGGTCTCGAACTTTTGGAAGAATTTATTTTTCCTTGGATTCAGCAGAAAGAAAATGTATTTTTTAATTCGTTTTTACAAATACAATCTGTAGCATGTTTTCCTAAGATGCCTCCAGAAATATTTGATTCCAGGAGACATGGAAGCAATTCCTACAATAATAAAAGGAATGACAAAAGACTATTCTGTTTAGTCAGACTGCCGTTTGTGTAAACATAAAGTTCAGTCAAGGAATCCAGCACCCATGAAGCCACAGGGCCATTCACCATTGCAGGGATGGAATGTGCAATATAGTGTGAGTGAGTGAATGAAAGTCGCTCAGTCGTTCCAGACTCTTTGCGACCCCATAGACTAAACAGTCCGTGGAATTCTCCAGACCAGAATACTGCGGTGGGCAAACTTTCCCTTCTCCAGGGGATCTTCCCAATCCAGGGATCAAACCCAGGCCTCCCACATTGCAGGCAGCTTCTTTACCGGCTGAGCCCCCAGAGAAGCCCAAGAATACTGGAGTGGGTAACCTATCCCTTCTCCAGCAGATCTTCCCCACCCAGGAATTTAACTGGGGTCTGCTGCATCACAGGCAGATTCTTTACCAGCTGAGCTACCAGGGAAGCCCTGGTATTACCAGGGAGCAATATGCTATGTACAGGTTCACATATGGAGATAAGCTCAAACAAAAAGATACATAACAATTGCCATCAAGAGCCAATAATTTGAATCTTAACTGTACAAATTCCACATAAGCAATGTGAAGGAAGCAAAGAAATCACAGAAAACATCTTTCATATGTGAACGTGAATCCACACTATAATATTTAATCAAGAAGATATAGTTTGATATGCAATCATAACACAATATACATGTATATCAAGTCATCATGTTGTGCATCTTAAAAATACACATTTTTGCTTTGTCAATTATGCCTCAATTAAACTGGGGGAGGGGGAAGGATAAAGAGCAGGCTGTTTTGTGTAGTGGTACTTCAGATATGGGTATTTGTACATTAAAAAAAAAAACAACTGTGTCTATTGGTAACCATACTGTACTGCATACTTAAAAGTTTGCTAAGAGTATACATCTTACGCTAAGTGTTCTTTTCACAAACATCGATCAGTGAAGTTCACTATATTAACAATAAGAGAAGAGCTAAATGATTTCAAGAGAAAAAGAAAAGAAAAGAAAAGAAACTGTGATCTGTACTCTCCACTTGGAGAAATACGATTCTGAGGTTTCTTGTGGCATGTGTAATTCAGTTAGGAAGCAATTTGGTTTAAAACCAATATCCTAATTTTTCAGACTAAATCGTTTATGTTGGTGCCCACTAAAAGACATGACCAAACCAATACATTAGAAACATAGATTTCAGTTGTTGAAATCGTCAGGGACTCTTTCTGAAACGTGTGTACGGTGTGTTAGCAGGTGATATATAACAAGCCATGTTTTAAATATTCTCTTTATGTTTCTAACATGTGTGTGTGTGTGTGTGTGTGTGTTTTCCTTTGACAGGATGGAAGAAGAACATCAATGGGGAAGTTCCAGGTTACCTCAGAATAAAAAGAAGTTAGTGGAACACACCAAACGGAGATATGTCAAGCCCATGGCACCTTATCAGACTGACAGAAAAGCAAAAACCTCTTCTTCGTGTGATATAGATCAGAAGAGGTTCAAATGTGAATGCTGCTACTGCCAGAGATATATGGGGAGCACTTCTGGAATCTCAACGGGGAGAAAAGCAACCTCTCATTCTTCCTCCTGGGATGAACTAATACAAGAACTCAGTAACTTGATGCTCAACTCTGGCTCCATCCAACCCCTCTTCTACAAGAACAGGCACAGGAAAAAGAGAAGAGCCCAAAACAGAGGCAGCAGAAAAACAAAAGAATGTTTCAGAGGCTCCTAAAAGAATGGAAAGACTAAATCTAAGACTTTTCATCTTAGATCCAGAATAGAGGGGGTCATGAAAGCCAACACTGCCAACCCCTTGGGCAGAATCCTTTTGGGAACATGGTCAGGGGAAGAACAGGATCCAGCCTTGTGACAGGGAATCCTATCAGCTTGTGATCCAATCCAGCTCCAGGAATGTAGCAATCTTTCCTCTAGTAATTTTAGGGCCACCTTAGGGCATGCTGGGAGGAGTTCCTCCATGGCAAGGGCAACCAGATAACAACGGCTCTGTACTCTGCATAATACTGTCCCCATGGTGCAAGCCATCACTTGTCCTCCTTGGGTTTCCTTTCCTCCCTTACCTTGTCACCAATGATGTATAAAACATCTATGTGGTGTTTCTGGCTTGTTTTTGAAATGCTTTCTGTCAATTTTATTGGTTGAATCCCAGAAGAAGCACTAGATCTGATGGGATATGTGTGTGGGTGTGTATGGCTGTTGCTTTTCTGTTTCTGTTTCTTTTAACATTTTTTAAATCATGGATGCACAGGAAGTTGCAAAGATAGTGCAGGAGGGTCCCATGCACCCTTCACCCAGTCTCCCCTCAAGATGCTTAATAGATACCACATCAATACCAGTAAACTGGCATTGGTACAAAGCATGTGTATGGTTCTATGTCATTTTTTCATATGTGTGGGTTTGTGTAGCCACTGCTGTAATCAAGATGCAAAACTGTTCCATCACCACAAAGATCTTCCTCCTGTTATCCCTTTATAGTCATACCCACTGCCCTCCCTGGCACCATCCCTAAGTTTGGGCAGCCATTATACTGTTCTCCACTGAGACTATTCCGTAAAAAGGAGTCATGCACTATGTGACCATTCAGGTGGAATTCTTCCAGTCAGCATAATGCCTTTGAGGTACATACAAGCTGTGTGTATCAAAAGTACACTCCTTTCTACTGCTGTGTAGTAGTCTGTGGTATGGATGTGCCATAGTTCCTTTAGCCATACACGTGTTGGTGGACATTTTGGTTTCCAAATTTTTGCTATTACAGATAAAGATGCAGGGATTCCCTGGTGGCTCGGTGGTGAAGAACCTGCCTGCCAATGCAGGAGACACACAGGTTTGATCCCTGATCCAGGAAGATCTAACATGCTGAGGAGCAACTAAGCCCATGCCCCACAACCATTGAGTCTGTGCCCTGGAGCCCGGGAACCACAACTACTGAGTCTAAGTGCTGCTACCGAGTCTAACTACTGAAGCCCACACGCCCTAGAGCCTGTGCTCTGCAATAAGAGAAGCCACAGCAATGAGAAGCCCATGTACCACAACTAGAGAGTAGTCCCTGCTCTCTGCAACTACAGAAAAGTCCATGCAGCAACAAAGACTCGGTACAGTCAAAAACAAATACATAAATATATTTATATAAAAAGGAGCAGTCCCGAGATGGCAGAAGAATAGGACGGGGATACCACTTTCTCCCCCAGAAGTCCATCAAAAGATCATCTGAATGTTGAGCAACCTCCACAAAACAACCTCTCAACGCTGGCAGAGGACTCCAGACACCCCAGTAAGGCAGCCCAATCTCTTAAACAGCAGGTAGAACAAAATATAAAAGACAAAAACAGAGACAAAAGATTTAGGGATGGAGACCCGTCATGGGGAAGGAGTCGTGAAGGAGGCGAAGTTTCCACAATGTAGGAAACCCTCTCACAGGCTTGTCTGTGGGGAGTTTTGGAATCCCAGAGGCAACATTCAGTTCAGTTCAGTTCAGTCGCTCAGTCGTGTCCGACTCGTTGCGACCCCATGAATTGCAGCACGCCAGGCCTCCCTGTCCATCACCAACTTCCGGAGTTCACTGAGACTCACATCCATTGAGTCAGTGATGCTATCCAGCCATCTCATCCTCTGTCGTCCCCTTCTCCTCTTGCCCCCAATCCCTCCCAGCATCAGAGTCTTTTCCAATGAGTCAACTCTTCGCATGAGGTGGCCAAAGTACTGGAGTTTCAGCTTCAGCATCATTCCTTCCAAAGAAATCCCAGGGCTGATCTCCTTCAGAATGGACTGGTTGGATCTCCTTGCAGTCCAAGGGACTCTCAAGAGTCTGCCCCAACACCACAGTTCAAAAGCATCAATTCTTCAGCACTCAGCCTTCTTCACAGTCCAACTCTCACATCCATACATGACCACTGGAAAAACCATAGCCTTGACTAGACGGTCCTTTGTTGGCAAAGTTGGCAAAGTCTCTGCTTTTGAATATGTCATAACTTTCCTTCCAAGGAGTAAGCGTCTTTTAATTTCATGGCTGCAGTCACCATCTGCAGTGATTTTGGAGCCCCCAAAATAAAGTCTGACACTGTTTCCACTGTTTCCCCATCTATTTCCATGAAGTGATGGGACCAGATGCCATGATCTTCGTTTTCTGAATGTTGAGCCTTAAGCCAACTTTTTCACTCTCCCCTTTCACTTTCATCAAGAGCTTTTTAGTTCGTCTTCACTTTCTGCCATAAGGGTGGTGTCATCTGCATATCTGAGGTTATTGATATCTCTCCCCGCAATCTCGATTCCAGCTTGTGTTTCTTCCAGTCCAGCGTTTCTCATGATGTACTCTGCATAGAAGTTCAATAAGCAGGGTGACAATATACAGCCTTGATGTACTCCTTTTCCTATTTGGAACCAGTCTGTTGCTCCATGTCCAGTTCCAACTGTTGCTTCCTGACCTGCATACAGATTTCTCAAGAGGCATATCAGGTGGTCTGGTATTCCCATCTCTTTCAGAATTTCCCACAGTTTATTGTGATCCACACAGTCAAAGGCTTTGGCATAGCCAATAAAGCAGAAATAGATGTTTTCTGGAACTCTCTTGCTTTTTCCATGATCCAGCAGATGTTAGCAATTTGATCTCTGGTTCCTCTGCCTTTTCTAAAACCAGCTTGAACATCAGGAAGTTCATGGTTCACGTATTGCTGAAGCCTGGCTTGGAGAATTTTGAGCATTACTTTCTAGCATGTGAGATGAGTGCAATTGTGTGGTAGTTTGAGCATTCTTTGGCCTTGTCTTTCTTTGGGATTGGAATGAAAACTGACCTTTTCCAGTCCTGTGGCCACTGCTGAGTTTTCCAAATTTGCTGGCATATTGAGTGCAGCACTTTCACAGCATCATCTTTCAGGATTTGAAATAGTTCAACTGGGATTCCATCACCTCCACTAGCTTTGTTCGTAGTGATGCTTCCTAAGGCCCACTTGACTTCACATTCCAGGATGTCTGGCTCTAGGTGAGTGATCACATCATCGTGATTATCTGGGTCGTGAAGCTCTTTTTTGTACAGTTCTTCTGTGTATTCTTGCCACCTGTTCTTAATATCTTCTGCTTCTGTTAGGTCCATACCATTTCTGTCCTTTATCGAGCCCATCTTTGCATGAAATGTTCCCTTGGTATCTCTAATTTTCTTGAAGTCTTTCCCATTTCTCTCTCTCTCTTTTTTTCTCCCACTTCCCATTTCTCTAGTCTTTCCCATTCTGTTGTTTTCCTCTATTTCTTTGCATTGATCGCTGAGGAAGGCTTTCTTACCTCTTCTTGCTATTCTTTGGAACTCTGCATTCAGATGCTTATATCTTTCCTTTTCCCCTTTGCTTTTCACTTCTCTTCTTTTCACAGCTATTTGTAAGGCCTCCCCAGACAGCCATTTTGCTTTTTTGCATTTCTTTTCCATGGGGATGGTCTTGATCCCTGTCTCCTGTACAATGTCATGAACCTCATTCCATAGTTCATCAGGCACTCTATCTATCAGATCTAGGCCCTTAAATCTATTTCTCACTTCCACTGTATACCCAAGTAAGACGGTAGGTGTTGCAAGAGGGCATCAGAGGGCAGACACACTGAAACCATACTCACAGAAAACTAGTCAGTCTAATCACACTAGGACCACAGCCTTGTCTAACTCAATGAAACTAAGCCATGCCCGTGGGGCAACCCAAGACGGGCGGGTCATGGTGGAGAGATCTGACTGAATGTGGTCCACTGGAGAAGGGAATGGCAAACCACTTCAGTATTCTTGCCTTGAGAACAGTATGAAAAGGCAAAATGATAGGATACTGAAAGAGGAACTCCCCAGGTTGGTAGGTGCCCAGTATGCTACTGGAGATCAATGGAGAAATAACTCCAGAAAGAAAGAAGGGATGGAGCCAAAGCAAAAGCAATACCCAGCTGTGCATGTGACTGGTGACAGAAGCAAGGTCCGATGCTGTAAAGAGCAATATTGCATAGGAACCTGGAATGTCAGGTCCATGAATCAAGGCAAATTGGAAGTGGTCAAACAAGAGATGGCAAGAGCGAATGTCGACATTCTAGGAATCAGCGAACTAAAATGGACTGGAATGGGTGAGTTTAACTCAGACGACCATTATATCTACTACTGCGGGCAGGGATCCTTCAGAAGAAATGGAGTAGCCGTCATGGTCAACAAAAGAGTCCGAAATGCAGTACTTGGATGCAATCTCAAAAACGACAGAATGATCTCTGTTCGTTTCCAAGGCAAACCATTCAAGATCACAGTAATCCAAGTCTATGGCCCAACCAGTAGTGCTGAAGAAGCTGAAGTTGAACGGTTCTATGAAGACCTACAAGACCTTTTAGAACTAACACCCAAAAAAAGATGTCCTTTTCATTATAGGGGACTGGAATGCAAAAGTAAGAAGTCAAGAAACACCTGGAGTAACAGGCAAATTTGGCCTTGGAATACGGAATAAAGCAGGGCAAAGACTAATAGAGTTTTGCCAAGAAAATGCACTGGTCATAGCAAACACCCTCTCCCAACAACACAAGAGAAGACTCTACACATGGACATCACCAGATGGTCAACACCGAAATCAGATTGATTCTATTCTTTGCAGCCAAAGATGGAGAAGCTCTATCCAGTCAACAAAAACAAGACTAGAAGCTGACTGTGGCTCAGATCACGAACTCCTTATTACCAAATTCAGACTTAAATTGAAGAAAGTATGGAAAACCACTAGACCATTCAGGTATGACCTAAAAAAAAAGCCCACAGAATACATGCCTAACCATAACTGCCAGCGGAGAAGTGGCCCAGATGCTTTCGTCTGCCACCGGCAAGCAAGGGCTGGGCAGGGAGGTGCAGGCAGCATCATTGGTCCTTAGGGTAACAACCGGGCCTGAATGCCATGAGAACAATCTGAGGGAACTAATGTGAGATAGCAACCCAAACCGTGGGATCACCAGAGAGATAAAAAAAGAAAGAAAGCAACTTTCCCATGAAAGTCACTTCACGGTGACCCCTGGTGCACTCACAGAACAAAGGACTGAATGAATACCAAAGTAGAGCAAGCCTGCTGCTGTATAGGACCCTCCCTCCCCAGATGCAGAAATGCCGGCCTGCAAATACCAGAGCCAGAAAGAAGAGGCTGCTGCAATCTCGACCTAAGACTCCACATCTTCCACCAAAGTGTGAGCAATTCCCAGTTGCTAACCACATCTTTCTGGGATCCTGAATGGTTGACATCTGCCAGGAGTGTCACAGCCTGAGATCAGCTGCTCAGAGGAGACACACGGCATGCCTGGGACTGTGCTCTTGCAGCACACCTGGGAAACAAAGTGGCTTGGACGGGGCAGGTGAATAAGATGCACAGCCCACTGGGAGGGTGCCCTCATCAAGCACCTGGTCGCTTGAGCTGCTCGGAGCTGGGAAGAGCACACACCACCCCAGCCATCTGGGTCTGTACCCCTGCAGAACACCCAAGAACCTGAGTGGCTTAGTCCTTGGAATTGCATGAATAGCAGGGGTCACTTGGGACAGTGCCCCTGCAGAGTACCCTGGAGACTGAGCAATGTAGATTTGAGAAGTACATGCCGCCTTGGGCTGTGGCAAGCCTAGTGTGGTCCATCTACTGAGAGGACTCCCCACACATGCCAACGGTATTTGTTTGCAGTGTCCCTCACTCTCCGCATCACAACTGAACTAGTGAGCCTAAATAAGTGGGCACCTTCACCCGCTATGTCAGCGTGGAAATTAGACACTGAAGAGACTTGCAAACAGAGATAGCCAAAATAAACAAAGAAGGGGGAATCACACTGGAAGTGACAGGTGCACTAGATTAAAACCCTGTGCTTAATACTGGAGACTGTGCTCTTTAGGTGTACCTATAGACTTTAAGGGAGAAGGCGATGGCACCCGACTCCAGTACTCTTGCCTAGAAAATCCCATGGACGGAAGAGCCTGATAGGCTGCAGTCCATGGGGTCTCGGAGTCGGACACGACTGAGCGACTTCACTTTCACTCTTCACTTTCGTGCATTGGAGAAGGAAATGGCAACCCACTCCAGTGTTCTTGCCTGGAGAATCCCGGGGACGGCGGAGCCTGGTGGGCTGCCGTCTATGGGGTCGCACAGAGTCGGACATGACTGAAGTGACTTAGCGGTAGCAGCAGCATAGACTTTAAGAATAAGTACAAGCCAGAACAAGGGACTATCTGATACTGAACTGACACCATACTGCCCACAACGGCTCCACAGAACTTCCCATACATATTTTTACTGTCATCATTTTTTAATTAAAAAAAATTAGTTATTACTCCTTTAACTTTCGTTTTTATAGCCTACTATTAGCTTTCAAAAAGAACGCTGTTTTTTAAAACAAATTCCATATATATATGTATGTTTTTAATTTTTGTGATTAATTTTTAAAATTTTTTTGTGATTTAATTTTTTTTCTTTTTTTTTAAATTTTATTTTATTTTTAAACTTTACAATATTGTATTAGTTTTGCCAAATATCGAAATGAATCCGCCACAGGTATACCCGCATTCCCCATCCTGAACCTTCCTCCCTCCTCCCTCCCCTACCCTCCCTCTGGGTCGTCCCAGTGCACCAGCCCCAAGCATCCAGTACCGTGCATCGAACCTGGACATTGTTTTGTATTTTTATATTGTATTTTTGAGAGTCTGACCTCTATTCTTGGCTTTTAATGTTTAATTTTTGATATTTGTTATCAATTTTGTACCTCGACAAATCTAATCTTCAATATCCATTTTCACTTATGGATTTGATTGCTGGCTAGATTTTCTCACTCCTTTTGACTCCCCCCCTTTTCTTCTTCTGGTCACCTCTATCTCCCTTCTCCCTCTTCTCTATATAACTCTGTGAATCTCTCTGGGTATTCCTGGCTGTGGAGAACTGTTTCACCAATATTCTAGGGGTTTTATCTTCTATGCTGTATGGATGGAGAAGTCTTGAGCCTACTGTAAGAAAAGGACCAAAAGGCAGAGGCAGAGGGCATAATTACAAAACTAGAATATCAGAGAACTCGTGACTCCAGGGAACATTAATAGACAAGAGTTCACCCAAAAAGCCTCCACACCTACACTGAAAAAAAGCTCCACCCAAGGGCCATCAAGATCCAGTGCAAGACACACCAAGCTAATTCTCCAGCAAAACAGGAACACAACCCTGAACATTAAAAGATGGGATGCACAAAAGCCATGCCAAACCCATAAACTCAACACTGGACAGTTCATTGCACTCCAGAGAGATCCAGATCCACCCACCAGAACACAGACACAAGTCCTCCAACCAGGAAACCTTGACAAGCCATTAGTCCAACCCCACCCACAGGGAGCAGACTCCACAATTAAGAAGAACCACGAACTTCCAACTTGCAGAAAGGGCACTGCAGAAACAGAAATCAAAACAAAATGAAAAGGCAGAGAATATTCAGCAGGTGAAGGAACATGAAAAAAAAACCCCACCAAATCAAAGAGTAGGAGATAAGTAGTCTACCTGAAAAGGATTCAGAATAATGATAGTAAAGATGATACAAAAATCTTTAAAACAATATGAAATTACAAATAAATAGACTAGAGACAAGGATTGAGAAGATGCAGGAAATGTTTAACAAGGACTAGAAGAAATAAGGAGAAGGCAATGACACCCCACTCCAGTACTCTAGCCTGGCAAATCCCATGGATGGAGGAGCCTGGTAGGCTGCAATCCATGGGGTCACTAGGAGTCGGACATGACTGAGCGACTTCCCTTTCACTTTTCACTTTCATGCATTGGAGAAGGAAATGGCAACCCATTCCAGTATTCTTGCCTGGAGAATCCCAGGGATGGGGGAGCCTGGCGGGCTGCCGTCTATGGGGTCGCACAGAGTCGGACACAACTGAAGAGACTTAGCAGAAGAAATAAAAAAGAATCAGTCAGTAATGGATAATGCAATAACTGAGATCAAAAGCACTCTGGATGCAACCAACAGTAGAATAACTGAGGCAGAAGAGATGATAAGTGAAGTGGAAGGTAGAATGCTGAAAATAAATGAAGCAAGGAGGGAAAAAAGTAAAAAAAATAAAATAAAATAAATAAGGACTACCACAGAGACCTCTGGGACAATGTTAAACACCCCAACTTTCGACTCACAGGTGTCCCAGAAGAAGACAAAAAGAAGGAGCATGAGAAAATACTTGAGGGACTATTTGGGACTCTCCAGATTTCTTGGACTTGGGTGACTATTTCCTTCCCCATATTAGGAAAGTTTTCAACTATTTTCTCCTCAAGAGTTATATAGAGAGTTCACAGAATTATATAGAGAAGAGGGAGAAGGGAGATAGAGGAGACCAGGAGGAGAAAAGGGGGGAGTCAAAAAGAGAGAGAGCAATCTAGCCAGCAATAAAATCCAGAAGTGAAAATGGATACTGAAGATTAGATTTTTAGAGGTACAAAATTGAAAAGATAAGATAGCCCTCAGTCGTGTCCAACTCTTAGCAACCCCATGAATTGCAACATGCCAGGCCTCCCTGTCCATCATCAACTCCCGGAGTTCGCTGAGACTCCCATCTATCGAGGCAGTGATGCCATCCAGTCATCTCATCCTCTGTCGTCCCCTTCTCCTCTTGCCCCCAATCCCTCCCAGCATCAGAGTCTTTTTCAATGAGTCAACTCTTCGCATGAGGTGGCCAAAGTACTGGAGTTTCAGCTTTAGCATCATTCCTTCCAAAGAAATCCCAGGGCTGATCTCCTTCAGAATGGACTGGTTGGATCTCCTTGCAGTCCAAGGGACTCTCAAGAGTCTGCCCCAACACCACAGTTCAAAAGCATCAATTCTTCAGCACTCAGCCTTCTTCACAGTCCAACTCTCACATCCATACATGACCACTGGAAAAACCATAGCCTTGACTAAATGAAATTTGTTGGCAAAGTAATGTCTCTGCTTTTGAATATGCTATTTAGGTTGGTCATAATTTCCTTCCAAGGAGTAAGCATCTTTTAATTTCATGGCTGCAGTCACCATCTGCAGTGATTTTGGAGCCCAGAAAAATAAAGTCTGACACTGTATCCACTGTTTCCCCATCTATTTCCCATGAAGTGATGGGACCGGATGCCATGATCTTCGTTTTCTGAATGTTGAGCTTTAAGCCAACTTTTTCACTCTCCCCTTTCACTTTCATCAAGAGGCTTTTTAGTTCGTCTTCACTTTCTGCCATAAGGGTGGTGTCATCTGCATATCTGCGGTTATTGATATTTCTCCCGGCAATCTTGATTCTAGCTTGTGTTTCTTCCAGTCCAGCGTTTCTCATGATGTACTCTGCATAGAAGTTCAATAAACAGGGTGACAATATACAGCCTTCATGTACTCCTTTTCCTATTTGGAACCAGTCTGTTGTTCCATGTCTAGTTCTAACTGCTGCTTCCTGACCTGCATACAAATTTCACAAGAGGCAGATCAGGTGGTCTGGTATTCCCATCTCTTTCAGAATTTCCCACAGTTTATTGTGATCCACACAGTCAAAGGCTTTGGCATAATCAATAAAGCAGAAATAGATGTTTTTCTGGACTCTCTTGCTTTTTCCATGATCCAGCAGATGTTGGCAATTTGATCTCTGGTTCCTCTGCCTTTTCTAAAACCAGCTTGAACATCAGGAAGTTCACGGTTCACGTATTGCTGAAGCCTGGCTTGGAGAATTTTGAGCATTACTTTACTAGCGTGTGAGATGAGTACAATAGTGCGGTAGTTTGGGCATTCTTTGGCATTGCCTTTCTTTGAGATTGGAATGAGATTCCAGTCCTGTGGCCACTGCTGAGTTTTCCAAATTTGCTGGCATATTGAGTGCAGCACGTTCACAGCATCATCTTTCAGGATTTGAAATAGTTCAACTGGAATTCCATCACCTCCGCTAGCTTTGTTCGTAGTGATGCTTTCTAAGGCCCACTTGACTTCACATTCCAGGATGTCTGGCTCTAGGTCAGGGGTCACACCATCATGATTATCTTTGTTGTGAAGCTCTATTTTGTAGTTCTTCTGTGTATTCTTGCCACCTGTTCTTAACATCTTCTGCTTCTGTTAGGTCCATACAATCTCTGTCGTTTATCGAGCCCATCTTTGCATGAAATGTTCCTTTGGTATCTCTGATTTTTCTTGAAGAGATCCCTACTCTTTCCCATTCTGTTGTTTTCCTCTATTTCTTTGCATTGATCGCTGAGGAAGGCTTTCTTACCTCTTCTTGCTATTCTTTGGAACTCTGCATTCAGATGTTTACATCTTTTCTTTTCTCCTTTGGTTTTCACTTCTCTTCTTTTTACAGCTATTGTAAGGCCTCCCAGGACAGCCATTTTGCTTTTTCGCATTTCTTTTCCATGGGGATGGTCTTGATCCTTGTTTCCTGTACAATGTCATGAACCTCATTCCATAGTTCATCAGGCACTCTATCTATCAGATCTAGGCCCTTAAATTTATTTCTCACTTCCACTGTATAATCATAAGGGATTTGATTTAGGTCATACCTGAATGGTCTAGTGGTTTCCCCTACTTCCAGACTCTCAAAAATACAATATAAATAATACAAAACAATGTATTAAAAATTAAATCAAAAAAATTTTAAAAATTAATCACAAAAATTAAAAACATACATATATATATGGAATTTGTTTTAAAAAACAGCGTTCTTTTTGAAAGCTAATAGTAGGCTATAAAAACGAAAGTTAAAGGAGTAATAACTAATTTTTTTTAATTAAAAAATGATGACAGTAAAAATATGTATGGGAAGTTCTGTGGAGCCGTTGTGGGCAGTATGGTGTCAGTTCAGTATCAGATAGTCCCTTGTTCTGGCTTGTACTTATTCTTAAAGTCTATGCTGCTGCTACCGCTAAGTCACTTCAGTCATGTCCGACTCTGTGCGACCCCATAGACGGCAGCCCACCAGGCTCCGCCGTCCCCGGGATTCTCCAGGCAAGAACACTGGAGTGGGTTGCCATTTCCTTCTCCAATGCACGAAAGTGAAGAGTGAAAGTGAAGTCGCTCAGTCGTGTCCGACTCCGAGACCCCATGGACTGCAGCCTATCAGGCTCTTCCGTCCATGGGATTTTCTAGGCAAGAGTACTGGAGTCGGGTGCCATCGCCTTCTCCCTTAAAGTCTATAGGTACACCTAAAGAGCACAGTCTCCAGTATTAAGCACAGGGTTTTAATCTAGTGCACCTGTCACTTCCAGTGTGATTCCCCCTTCTTTGTTTATTTTGGCTATCTCTGTTTGCAAGTCTCTTCAGTGTCTAATTTCCACGCTGACATAGCGGGTGAAGGTGCCCACTTATTTAGGCTCACTAGTTCAGTTGTGATGCGGAGAGTGAGGGACACTGCAAACAAATACCGTTGGCATGTGTGGGGAGTCCTCTCAGTAGATGGACCACACTAGGCTTGCCACAGCCCAAGGCGGCATGTACTTCTCAAATCTACATTGCTCAGTCTCCAGGGTACTCTGCAGGGGCACTGTCCCAAGTGACCCCTGCTATTCATGCAATTCCAAGGACTAAGCCACTCAGGTTCTTGGGTGTTCTGCAGGGGTACAGACCCAGATGGCTGGGGTGGTGTGTGCTCTTCCCAGCTCCGAGCAGCTCAAGCGACCAGGTGCTTGATGAGGGCACCCTCCCAGTGGGCTGTGCATCTTATTCACCTGCCCCGTCCAAGCCACTTTGTTTCCCAGGTGTGCTGCAAGAGCACAGTCCCAGGCATGCCGTGTGTCTCCTCTGAGCAGCTGATCTCAGGCTGTGACACTCCTGGCAGATGTCAACCATTCAGGATCCCAGAAAGATGTGGTTAGCAACTGGGAATTGCTCACACTTTGGTGGAAGATGTGGAGTCTTAGGTCGAGATTGCAGCAGCCTCTTCTTTCTGGCTCTGGTATTTGCAGGCCGGCATTTCTGCATCTGGGGAGGGAGGGTCCTATACAGCAGCAGGCTTGCTCTACTTTGGTATTCATTCAGTCCTTTGTTCTGTGAGTGCACCAGGGGTCACCGTGAAGTGACTTTCATGGGAAAGTTGCTTTCTTTCTTTTTTTTTATCTCTCTGGTGATCCCACGGTTTGGGTTGCTATCTCACATTAGTTCCCTCAGATTGTTCTCATGGCATTCAGGCCCGGTTGTTACCCTAAGGACCAATGATGCTGCCTGCACCTCCCTGCCCAGCCCTTGCTTGCCGGTGGCAGACGAAAGCATCTGGGCCACTTCTCCGCTGGCAGTTATGGTTAGGCATGTATTCTGTGGGCTTTTTTTTTAGGTCATACCTGAATGGTCTAGTGGTTTTCCATACTTTCTTCAATTTAAGTCTGAATTTGGTAATAAGGAGTTCGTGATCTGAGCCACAGTCAGCTTCTAGTCTTGTTTTTGTTGACTGGATAGAGCTTCTCCATCTTTGGCTGCAAAGAATAGAATCAATCTGATTTCGGTGTTGACCATCTGGTGATGTCCATGTGTAGAGTCTTCTCTTGTGTTGTTGGGAGAGGGTGTTTGCTATGACCAGTGCATTTTCTTGGCAAAACTCTATTAGTCTTTGCCCTGCTTTATTCCGTATTCCAAGGCCAAATTTGCCTGTTACTCCAGGTGTTTCTTGACTTCTTACTTTTGCATTCCAGTCCCCTATAATGAAAAGGACATCTTTTTTTGGGTGTTAGTTCTAAAAGGTCTTGTAGGTCTTCATAGAACCGTTCAACTTCAGCTTCTTCAGCACTACTGGTTGGGCCATAGACTTGGATTACTGTGATCTTGAATGGTTTGCCTTGGAAACGAACAGAGATCATTCTGTCGTTTTTGAGATTGCATCCAAGTACTGCATTTCGGACTCTTTTGTTGACCATGACGGCTACTCCATTTCTTCTGAAGGATCCCTGCCCGCAGTAGTAGATATAATGGTCGTCTGAGTTAAACTCACCCATTCCAGTCCATTTTAGTTCGCTGATTCCTAGAATGTCGACATTCGCTCTTGCCATCTCTTGTTTGACCACTTCCAATTTGCCTTGATTCATGGACCTGACATTCCAGGTTCCTATGCAATATTGCTCTTTACAGCATCGGACCTTGCTTCTGTCACCAGTCACATGCACAGCTGGGTATTGCTTTTGCTTTGGCTCCATCCCTTCTTTCTTTCTGGAGTTATTTCTCCATTGATCTCCAGTAGCATACTGGGCACCTACCAACCTGGGGAGTTCCTCTTTCAGTATCCTATCATTTTGCCTTTTCATACTGTTCTCAAGGCAAGAATACTGAAGTGGTTTGCCATTCCCTTCTCCAGTGGACCACATTCAGTCAGATCTCTCCACCATGACCCGCCCGTCTTGGGTTGCCCCACGGGCATGGCTTAGTTTCATTGAGTTAGACAAGGCTGTGGTCCTAGTGTGATTAGACTGACTAGTTTTCTGTGAGTATGGTTTCAGTGTGTCTGCCCTCTGATGCCCTCTTGCAACACCTACCGTCTTACTTGGGTATACAGTGGAAGTGAGAAATAGATTTAAGGGCCTAGATCTGATAGATAGAGTGCCTGATGAACTATGGAATGAGGTTCATGACATTGTACAGGAGACAGGGATCAAGACCATCCCCATGGAAAAGAAATGCAAAAAAGCAAAATGGCTGTCTGGGGAGGCCTTACAAATAGCTGTGAAAAGAAGAGAAGTGAAAAGCAAAGGGGAAAAGGAAAGATATAAGCATCTGAATGCAGAGTTCCAAAGAATAGCAAGAAGAGGTAAGAAAGCCTTCCTCAGCGATCAATGCAAAGAAATAGAGGAAAACAACAGAATGGGAAAGACTAGAGAAATGGGAAGTGGGAGAAAAAAAAAGAGAGAGAGAGAAATGGGAAAGACTTCAAGAAAATTAGAGATACCAAGGGAACATTTCATGCAAAGATGGGCTCGATAAAGGACAGAAATGGTATGGACCTAACAGAAGCAGAAGATATTAAGAACAGGTGGCAAGAATACACAGAAGAACTGTACAAAAAAGAGCTTCACGACCCAGATAATCACGATGATGTGATCACTCACCTAGAGCCAGACATCCTGGAATGTGAAGTCAAGTGGGCCTTAGGAAGCATCACTACGAACAAAGCTAGTGGAGGTGATGGAATCCCAGTTGAACTATTTCAAATCCTGAAAGATGATGCTGTGAAAGTGCTGCACTCAATATGCCAGCAAATTTGGAAAACTCAGCAGTGGCCACAGGACTGGAAAAGGTCAGTTTTCATTCCAATCCCAAAGAAAGACAAGGCCAAAGAATGCTCAAACTACCACACAATTGCACTCATCTCACATGCTAGAAAGTAATGCTCAAAATTCTCCAAGCCAGGCTTCAGCAATACGTGAACCATGAACTTCCTGATGTTCAAGCTGGTTTTAGAAAAGGCAGAGGAACCAGAGATCAAATTGCTAACATCTGCTGGATCATGGAAAAAGCAAGAGAGTTCCAGAAAACATCTATTTCTGCTTTATTGGCTATGCCAAAGCCTTTGACTGTGTGGATCACAATAAACTGTGGGAAATTCTGAAAGAGATGGGAATACCAGACCACCTGATATGCCTCTTGAGAAATCTGTATGCAGGTCAGGAAGCAACAGTTGGAACTGGACATGGAGCAACAGACTGGTTCCAAATAGGAAAAGGAGTACATCAAGGCTGTATATTGTCACCCTGCTTATTGAACTTCTATGCAGAGTACATCATGAGAAACGCTGGACTGGAAGAAACACAAGCTGGAATCGAGATTGCGGGGAGAGATATCAATAACCTCAGATATGCAGATGACACCACCCTTATGGCAGAAAGTGAAGACGAACTAAAAAGCTCTTGATGAAAGTGAAAGGGGAGAGTGAAAAAGTTGGCTTAAGGCTCAACATTCAGAAAACGAAGATCATGGCATCTGGTCCCATCACTTCATGGAAATAGATGGGGAAACAGTGGAAACAGTGTCAGACTTTATTTTGGGGGGCTCCAAAATCACTGCAGATGGTGACTGCAGCCATGAAATTAAAAGACGCTTACTCCTTGGAAGGAAAGTTATGACATATTCAAAAGCAGAGACTTTGCCAACTTTGCCAACAAAGGACCGTCTAGTCAAGGCTATGGTTTTTCCAGTGGTCATGTATGGATGTGAGAGTTGGACTGTGAAGAAGGCTGAGTGCTGAAGAATTGATGCTTTTGAACTGTGGTGTTGGGGCAGACTCTTGAGAGTCCCTTGGACTGCAAGGAGATCCAACCAGTCCATTCTGAAGGAGATCAGCCCTGGGATTTCTTTGGAAGGAATGATGCTGAAGCTGAAACTCCAGTACTTTGGCCACCTCATGCGAAGAGTTGACTCATTGGAAAAGACTCTGATGCTGGGAGGGATTGGGGGCAAGAGGAGAAGGGGACGACAGAGGATGAGATGGCTGGATAGCATCACTGACTCAATGGATGTGAGTCTCAGTGAACTCCGGAAGTTGGTGATGGACAGGGAGGCCTGGCGTGCTGCAATTCATGGGGTCGCAACGAGTCGGACACGACTGAGCGACTGAACTGAACTGAACTGAATGTTGCCTCTGGGATTCCAAAACTCCCCACAGACAAGCCTGTGAGAGGGTTTCCTACATTGTGGAAACTTCGCCTCCTTCACGACTCCTTCCCCATGACGGGTCTCCATCCCTAAATCTTTTGTCTCTGTTTTTGTCTTTTATATTTTGTTCTACCTGCTGTTTAAGAGATTGGGCTGCCTTACTGGGGTGTCTGGAGTCCTCTGCCAGCGTTGAGAGGTTGTTTTGTGGAGGTTGCTCAACATTCAGATGATCTTTTGATGGACTTCTGGGGGAGAAAGTGGTATCCCCGTCCTATTCTTCTGCCATCTCGGGACTGCTCCTTTTTATATAAATATATTTATGTATTTGTTTTTGACTGTACCGAGTCTTTGTTGCTGCATGGACTTTTCTGTAGTTGCAGAGAGCAGGGACTACTCTCTAGTTGTGGTACATGGGCTTCTCATTGCTGTGGCTTCTCTTATTGCAGAGCACAGGCTCTAGGGCGTGTGGGCTTCAGTAGTTAGACTCGGTAGCAGCACTTAGACTCAGTAGTTGTGGTTCCCGGGCTCCAGGGCACAGACTCAATGGTTGTGGGGCATGGGCTTAGTTGCTCCTCAGCATGTTAGATCTTCCTGGATCAGGGATCAAACCTGTGTGTCTCCTGCATTGGCAGGCAGGTTCTTCACCACCGAGCCACCAGGGAATCCCTGCATCTTTATCTGTAATAGCAAAAATTTGGAAACCAAAATGTCCACCAACACGTGTATGGCTAAAGGAACTATGGCACATCCATACCACAGACTACTACACAGCAGTAGAAAGGAGTGTACTTTTGATACACACAGCTTGTATGTACCTCAAAGGCATTATGCTGACTGGAAGAATTCCACCTGAATGGTCACATAGTGCATGACTCCTTTTTACGGAATAGTCTCAGTGGAGAACAGTATAATGGCTGCCCAAACTTAGGGATGGTGCCAGGGAGGGCAGTGGGTATGACTATAAAGGGATAACAGGAGGAAGATCTTTGTGGTGATGGAACAGTTTTGCATCTTGATTACAGCAGTGGCTACACAAACCCACACATATGAAAAAATGACATAGAACCATACACATGCTTTGTACCAATGCCAGTTTACTGGTATTGATGTGGTATCTATTAAGCATCTTGAGGGGAGACTGGGTGAAGGGTGCATGGGACCCTCCTGCACTATCTTTGCAACTTCCTGTGCATCCATGATTTAAAAAATGTTAAAAGAAACAGAAACAGAAAAGCAACAGCCATACACACCCACACACATATCCCATCAGATCTAGTGCTTCTTCTGGGATTCAACCAATAAAATTGACAGAAAGCATTTCAAAAACAAGCCAGAAACACCACATAGATGTTTTATACATCATTGGTGACAAGGTAAGGGAGGAAAGGAAACCCAAGGAGGACAAGTGATGGCTTGCACCATGGGGACAGTATTATGCAGAGTACAGAGCCGTTGTTATCTGGTTGCCCTTGCCATGGAGGAACTCCTCCCAGCATGCCCTAAGGTGGCCCTAAAATTACTAGAGGAAAGATTGCTACATTCCTGGAGCTGGATTGGATCACAAGCTGATAGGATTCCCTGTCACAAGGCTGGATCCTGTTCTTCCCCTGACCATGTTCCCAAAAGGATTCTGCCCAAGGGGTTGGCAGTGTTGGCTTTCATGACCCCCTCTATTCTGGATCTAAGATGAAAAGTCTTAGATTTAGTCTTTCCATTCTTTTAGGAGCCTCTGAAACATTCTTTTGTTTTTCTGCTGCCTCTGTTTTGGGCTCTTCTCTTTTTCCTGTGCCTGTTCTTGTAGAAGAGGGGGTTGGATGGAGCCAGAGTTGAGCATCAAGTTACTGAGTTCTTGTATTAGTTCATCCCAGGAGGAAGAATGAGAGGTTGCTTTTCTCCCCGTTGAGATTCCAGAAGTGCTCCCCATATATCTCTGGCAGTAGCAGCATTCACATTTGAACCTCTTCTGATCTATATCACACGAAGAAGAGGTTTTTGCTTTTCTGTCAGTCTGATAAGGTGCCATGGGCTTGACATATCTCCGTTTGGTGTGTTCCACTAACTTCTTTTTATTCTGAGGTAACCTGGAACTTCCCCATTGATGTTCTTCTTCCATCCTGTCAAAGGAAAACACACACACACACACACACACACATGTTAGAAACATAAAGAGAATATTTAAAACATGGCTTGTTATATATCACCTGCTAACACACCGTACACACGTTTCAGAAAGAGTCCCTGACGATTTCAACAACTGAAATCTATGTTTCTAATGTATTGGTTTGGTCATGTCTTTTAGTGGGCACCAACATAAACGATTTAGTCTGAAAAATTAGGATATTGGTTTTAAACCAAATTGCTTCCTAACTGAATTACACATGCCACAAGAAACCTCAGAATCGTATTTCTCCAAGTGGAGAGTACAGATCACAGTTTCTTTTCTTTTCTTTTCTTTTTCTCTTGAAATCATTTAGCTCTTCTCTTATTGTTAATATAGTGAACTTCACTGATCGATGTTTGTGAAAAGAACACTTAGCGTAAGATGTATACTCTTAGCAAACTTTTAAGTATGCAGTACAGTATGGTTACCAATAGACACAGTTGTTTTTTTTTTTTAATGTACAAATACCCATATCTGAAGTACCACTACACAAAACAGCCTGCTCTTTATCCTTCCCCCTCCCCCAGTTTAATTGAGGCATAATTGACAAAGCAAAAATGTGTATTTTTAAGATGCACAACATGATGACTTGATATACATGTATATTGTGTTATGATTGCATATCAAACTATATCTTCTTGATTAAATATTATAGTGTGGATTCACGTTCACATATGAAAGATGTTTTCTGTGATTTCTTTGCTTCCTTCACATTGCTTATGTGGAATTTGTACAGTTAAGATTCAAATTATTGGCTCTTGATGGCAATTGTTATGTATCTTTTTGTTTGAGCTTATCTCCATATGTGAACCTGTACATAGCATATTGCTCCCTGGTAATACCAGGGCTTCCCTGGTAGCTCAGCTGGTAAAGAATCTGCCTGTGATGCAGCAGACCCCAGTTAAATTCCTGGGTGGGGAAGATCTGCTGGAGAAGGGATAGGTTACCCACTCCAGTATTCTTGGGCTTCTCTGGGGGCTCAGCCGGTAAAGAAGCTGCCTGCAATGTGGGAGGCCTGGGTTTGATCCCTGGATTGGGAAGATCCCCTGGAGAAGGGAAAGTTTGCCCACCGCAGTATTCTGGTCTGGAGAATTCCACGGACTGTTTAGTCTATGGGGTCGCAAAGAGTCTGGAACGACTGAGCGACTTTCATTCACTCACTCACACTATATTGCACATTCCATCCCTGCAATGGTGAATGGCCCTGTGGCTTCATGGGTGCTGGATTCCTTGACTGAACTTTATGTTTACACAAACGGCAGTCTGACTAAACAGAATAGTCTTTTGTCATTCCTTTTATTATTGTAGGAATTGCTTCCATGTCTCCTGGAATCAAATATTTCTGGAGGCATCTTAGGAAAACATGCTACAGATTGTATTTGTAAAAACGAATTAAAAAATACATTTTCTTTCTGCTGAATCCAAGGAAAAATAAATTCTTCCAAAAGTTCGAGACCTTACTAGAAATATATCTCAGTGCTGATCGTTCTCTTTTCAAAAAAAAAAAAAAAATAGAAGAAGAAGAAGAAAGAAAGAAAGAAAGAGAATAATTCATCCATATTTACACAGTTCGTCATCATGGATTTTTTTTTTTTTTTTCCTCTAACACTTCCTTTCTGTTTGCACTCTCTATTTTGAGGAAATAAATTATCCTTATGTTCTTGTACTTCTCTCTTCAATAACTATTGTTTTCTCTAAATCCTTTAGATGTTTCCTTCTATTAGTCACTGCATTTATCTCCAGCCTTTAACCTTGGTAGCCATTTAACTATCAGCCCTGTCCCTATTTCTAATATTGATTGAATCTGTATTGATGTGCTCTTGATCACTAGTTTCCCTAGTTCTGCTCTATCCCATTTCAATTCAGGTCACTATGTTTATTTTATACAGTAGAACTTTTGAAAATTATGTCTTTAGTAGTTAGGAGAAACGGTGGAAAGCTTTTTGTCCTTGAGTACTTCTCTTTTGAATTAACTCCTAGTAATATTTTCTTTATTTTTAATGTTACAAAGTTGTCCTGCCATTTGTCATTTTGTTTCTTTCCCTCTTAGGCACATCTTTTATCTATTTATTTATTTCTTAATTTTTTATTGGAGTACAGTTGGTTTACAATGTTGTGTTATTTTCAGGTGTACAGCAAAGTGAAGCAGTCATACATATACCTACGTCTCCACTCTCTTTTAGATTATTTTCCCATATAGGTCATTACAGAGTACTGAGTAGAGTTCCCTGTACACAGTAGGTCCATATTAGCTATCTATTATATATATATATAGTAGTGTGCATATATCAATCCCAATCTCCCAATTTATCCCCCTCCTCCTCACCCCTTGTCCCGCCAGTAGCCACGAGTTAGTTTTCTACATCCGTGACTCTATTTTGTTCTGTAAATAAGTTCATTTGTATCATTTTTTAATATTCCACACACAAACAATTTCATATGACATTTGTCTTTTTCTGTCTGACTTACTTCGCTCAGTATGACAATCTCTAGGTCTATCCACGTTGCTGCAAATGGCATTATTTCATTCCATTTTATGGCTGAGTAATATTCCACTATATATACATACCACTTCTTCTTTATCCATCTGTCTGCTTCCATGTCCTGGCTATTTAGACAGCACTACAATGAACATTGGCGTGCATGTCGCTTTTTGAATTATGGTTTTCTCCGCATATATGCCCAGGAGTGGGATTGCTGGATCACACGGTAGCTCTATTTTTAGTTTTTTAAGGACCCTCCATACTGTTCTCCATAGTGGCTCTACCAATTTGGATCCCCACCAACAGTGCAGGAGGGTTCCCTTTTCTCCACACCCTCTCCAACATTTATTGTTTACGGATGTTTTGATGACGACCATTCTGACCAGCCGACTCATTGGAAAAGACCCTGATGCAGGGAAAGATTGAAGGCAGAAGGAGAAGAGGGTGACAGAGGATGAGATGGCTGGATGGCATCACCGAAGCAATGGACACGAACTCGGGCAAACTCTAGGAGATGGTGAGGGTCAGGAAGGCCTGGCGTGCTACAGTCCATAGGGTCACAAAGAGCCAGACACGACTGGGTGACTGAACAACGTTTCTGACCAGTGTGAAGTGATACCTCACTGTAGTTTTGAGTCGCATTTCTCTAACAATTAGTGATGTTGAGCATCTTTTTGTGAAGATTTGACCATCTGTATGTCTTCTTTGGAGAAATGTCTACTACGATCTTCTGCCCAATTTTAGGTTGGGTTTTTATTGTTTTGAAACTGAGCTGCATGAGCTGTTTGTGTATTTTGGAAATTAATGCCTTGTCAGTTACTCTGTTTGCAAAGGTTTTCTCCCATTCTGAGGGCTGCCTATTCGTTTTGTTTATGGTTTCCTTTGCTGTACAAAAGCTTTGGGCCTCATTTCTTTGTTTTTGTTTTTATTTTCATTACTCTAGGAGGTGGATTGAAAACGATCTTGCTGTGATTTATGTCAGAGAGTGTTCTGCCTTTGTTTTCCTCTAAGAGTTTTATAGTATTTGGCTTTACATTTAGTTTAAATTTTAATTTTGTGCATGGTGTTAGGGAGTGTTCTCATTTCATTCATTTACATGTAGCTGTCCAGTTTTCCCAGCACCACTTATTGAAGACACTGTCCCTTCACCATTATAAATTCTTGCCTCCATTGACATAGATTCAGTTCAGTCACTCAGTCGTGCCTGACTCGTTGTGACCCCATGGACTGCAACACGCCAGGCTTCCCTGTCCATCACCAACTCCCGGAGTTCACTCAAACTCGTGTCCATTGAGTCGGTGATGCCATCCAGCCATCTCATTCTCTGTCGTCCCCTTCTCCTGCCTTCAATCTTTCCCAGCATCAGGGTCTTTTCCAGTGAGTCAGTTCTTCTCATCAGATGGCCAAAGTATTGGAGCTTCAGCTTCAGCATCAGTCCTTCCAATGAATATTCAGGACTGATTTCCTTTAGGATGGACTGGTTTGATCTCCTTGCATTCCAAGGGACTCTCACGAGTCTTCTCCAACACCACGGTTCAAAGGCATCAATTCTTCAGCGCTCAGCTTTCTTTATAGTCCAACTCTCACATCCATACATGACTACTGGAAGAAACCATAGTTTTGACTAGTCGGACCTTTGTTGGCAAAGTAATGTCTCTGCTTTTTAATATGCTGTCTAGGCTTGTCATAGCTTTTCTTCCAAGGAGCAAGGATCTTTTAATTTCATGGCTTCAGTCACCATCTACACTGATTTTGGAGCACAAGAAAATAAAGACTCTTGCTGTTTCCATTGTTTCCTCATCTGTTTGCCATGAAGTCATGGGACCAGATCCCATGATCTTAGTTTTCTGAATGTTGAGTTTTAAACCAGCTTTTTCACTCTCCTCTTTCACTTTCATCAAGAGGCTCTTTAATTCTGCTTCGCTTTCTGCCATAAGGGTGGTGTCATCTGCATATCTGAGGTTATTGACATTTCTCCCGGCAAACTTGATTCCAGCTTGTGCTTCATCTAGCCCAGCATTTCGCATGGGGTACTCTTCATATAAGTTAAACAAGAAAGGTGACAATATACAGCCTTGACGAACTCCTTTCCCAATTTGGAACCAGTGCATTGTTCCATGTCCAGTTCTAACTGTTGCTTCTTGACCTGCATTCAGATTTCTCAGCAGGCAGGTAAGGTGGTCTGGTATTCCCGTCTCTTTAAGAATTTTCTTCAGTTTGTTGTGATCCACACAGTCAAAGGCTTTGGCGTAGTCAATAAAGCAAAAGTAAATGCTTTTCTGGAACTCTCTTGCCTTTTCTATGATCCAACGGATGTTGGCAATTTGATCTCTGGTTCCTCTGCCTTTTCTAAATCCAGCTTGAATGTCTCGAAGTTCACGGTTCACATTCTGCTGAAGGCTGGCTTGGAGGATTTTGAGCATTACTTTGCTAGCATGTGAGATGAGTGCAATTGTGTGGTAGTTTGAACATTCTTTGGCATTGCTTTTCTTTGGGACTGGAATGAAAACTGATCTCTTCCACTCCTGTGGCCACTGCTGAGTTTTCCAAATTTGCTGGCATATTGAGTGCAGCACTTTTACAGCATCATCTTTTAGGGTTTGAAATAGCTCCACTGGAATTCCATCACCTCTGCTAGCTTTGTTCATAGTGATGAGTCCTAAGGCCCACTTGACTTCACATTCCAGGATGTCTGGCTCTAGGTGAGTGGTCACACCATCGTGGTTATCTGGGTCAGAGAGATCTTTTTGTATAGTTCTTCTGTGTATTCTTACCAACTCTTCTTAAAATCTTTCTGCTTCTGTTAGGTCCATACCATTTCTGTCCTTTATTGTGCCCATCTTTGCATTAAACATTCCCTTGGTATCTCTACTTTTCTTAAAGAGATCTCTAGTCTTTCCCATTGTATTGTTTTCCTCTATTTCTTTGCATTGATCACTGAGAAAGGCTTTCTTATCTCTCCTTGCTATTCTTTGGAACTCTGCATTCAGATGGGTATGTCTTTCCTTTTCTCCTTTGCCTTTAGCTTCTCTTCTTTTCTCAGCTATTTATACGGCCTTGTCAGACGACCACTTTGCCTTTTTGCATTTCTTTTTCTTGGTGAACGTCTTGATCACTGCCTCCCGTACAATGTCACGTACCTCTGTCCATAGTTCTTCAGGCACTCTGTCTATCAGATCTAATCCCTTGAATCTACTTGTCACTTCCACTGTATAATTGTAAGGGATTTGATTCAGGTCATACCCAAATGGTCTAGTGGTTTTCCCTAATGTCTTCAATTTCAGTCTGAATTTGGCAATAAGGAGTTCAAGATCTGAGCCACAGTCAGCTCCCAATCTTATTTCTGCTGACTGCATAGAGCTTCTCCATCTTTGCCTGCAAACAGTATAATCAATCTGACTTTGGTATTGACCATCTGGTGATGTCCATGTGCAGAGTCTTCTCTTGTGTTATTGGCAGACGGTGTTTGCTATGACCAGTGCGTTCTCTTGGCAAAACTCTGTTAACTTTTCTCCTGCTTCATTCTGTACTCCTTGGCGAAATTTGCCTGTTACTCCAGGTATCACTTGACTCCCTACTTTTGCATTCCAGTTCCCTATAATGAAAAGGGCATCGTTTTGGGGTGTTAATTCTAGAAGGTCTTGTAGGTCTTCATAGAACCGTTCAACTTCAGCTTCTTCAGCATTACTGGTCAGGACATAGACTTGCATTACTGTGATACTGAATGGTTTGCCTTGGAAACGGACTGAGATCATTCTGTCGTTTATGAGATTGCACCCAAGTACTGCATTTCACACTCTTTTGTTGACTATGAGGGCTACTCCATGTCTTCTAAGGGATTCTTGTCCACAGTAGTAGATATAATGGCCATTTGTGCTAAATTCACCATTTCCACTCTATTTTAGTTCCCCGATTCCTAAAATGTCGATGTTCACTCTTGCCATCTTCTTTGTTTGACCACTTCCAATTTACCTTGATTCATGGACCTAACATTCCAGGTTCCTATGGAATACTGTTCCTTACAGCATCAGACTTTACTTCCATCACCAGTCACATCCGCAACTGGGTGTTGTTTTTGCTTTGGCTCAGCCTCTTCATTCCCTCTGGAGCTCTTTCTCCACTGTACTATTTTGGGCACCTACTGACCTGGGGAGGTCATCTTTCATCTTTTTGCTGTTTCACACTGTTCATGGGGTTCTCAAGGCAAGAATACTGAAGTGGTTTGCCATTCCCTTCTCCAGTGGACCACATTTTGTCAGAACTCTCCACCATGACCCGTCCGTCTTGGGTGGCCCTACACAGCATGGCTCATGGTTTCATTGAATTACACAAGGCTGTCATCCATGTGATCAGTTTGATTAGTTTTCTGTGACTGTGGTTTTCATTCTGTCTGCCCTCTGATGGATAAGGATAAGAGGCTTATGGAAGCTTCCTGATGGGAGAGACTGACTGAGGGGGAACCTGGGTCTTGCTCTGATGGGCAGGGCTATGCTCAGTAAATCTTTAATCCAACTTTCTGATGATGGGCGGGGCTGTGTTCCCTCCATGTTGTTTGACCTGAGGCCAAACTATGGTGGAGGTAATGAAGATAATGGCGGCCTCCTTCAAAAGGTCCCATGCACACACTACCACACTCAGTGCCCGGACCCTGCAGCAGGCCACCACCGACCCACACCTCCGCCAGAGACTCCTGGACGCTCACGGCCAAGTCTGGGTCTGTCTCTTGTGGGGTCGCTGCTCCTTTCTCCTGGGTCCTGGTGCACACATGGTTTTGTTTGTGCCCTCCAGGAGTCTGTTTCCCCAGCCGTGTGTAAGTTCTGGCGGCTCTATGGTTGGGTCAATGGTGACCTCCTCCAAGAGCACCTATGCCCTACCCAGGTCTGCTGCACCCAGAGTCCCTGCCCCTGCAGCAGGCCACTGCTGACCCATACCTCCACAGGAGACACTCAAACACTCAAAGGCAGGTCTGGCTCAGTCTCTGAGGAGTCTCCTGGTGTGCACAAGGTTTTGTTTGAGCCCTCCGAGCGTCTCTGGCAGGTATGGAGTTTGTTAACACTCAAAGGCAGGTCTGGCTCAGTCTCTGAGGAGTCTCCTGGTGTGCACAAGGTTTTGTTTGAGCCCTCCGAGCGTCTCTGGCAGGTATGGAGTTTGTTTCTAAGCGCAATTTCACCCCTCCTACCGTCTTGCTGGGGTTTCTCCTTTGCCCTTGGACGTGAGGTATAATTTTTTTTGGTGAGATCCAACATTCTCCTGTTGACGGCTCTTCAGTGGCGAGTTGTACTTTTGGAAAAAAATGTGTTTGAGATTCATCTGTGGGGCTGCGCTTTCCCGGCAGCCGGCAGCCAAAGAGGATGAAGGCGTGGTATGCTTTCAAAGTCCAGGTGTTAGGTTAGGTGTCATAGATTAGGTGACCATAGGTGCGTGAGTTCATCTCTGAACTTTCTATCCTGTTCCATTGATCTACACTTCTGCTTTTGTGCCACTACCATAGTGTTTTGATTACTGTAGCTTTGTCATATAGTCTGAAGTCAGGGCGCCTGATTCCTCCAACTCCGTTTTTCTTTCCCAAGATTGCTTTGGCTATTTGGGGTCTTTTGTGTATCCATACCTATTTCAAAAATTTTTATTCTAATTCTGTGAAAAAATGCCACTGGTAGTTTCACAGGAATCCTTTAGATGGTAGAGTCATTTTCACAATATTGATTTTTTCCAATGCAAAAACATGGTATATCTCTCCATATATTTGTGTCATCTTTTATTTCTTTCATCAGAATCTTGTCATTTACTAAGAACAGGTTTTTGCTTCCTTAGGTAGGTTTATTCCTAGGTATTTTATTCTTTTTGATGCGATGGTAAATGGGATTGTTTCCTTAATTTCTCCTTCTGATCTTTTGCTGTTAGTGTATAGTAATACAAAGGATTTCTGTGTATTAATTTTGTATCTTGCAACTTTACCAAATTTGTCAATGAGCTCTAGTAGTTTTCTGCTAGCACATTTAAGATTTTCTATGTATAGTATCACGTCATCTGCAAACAGTGACATTTTTTCTTCTTCTTTTCCACTGTGAATTCCTTGCATTTCTTTTTCTTCTCTGATTGTCATGGCTAGGACTTCCAAAACCATACTGAGTAAAAGTGGCAAGAGTGGACATCCCTGTCTTGTTCCTGATCTTGGAGAAAATTATGTCTGTTTTTCACCTCTGAGAATGATGTTTGCTATGGGTTTGTCATTTATGGCCTTTACTATGTTGAGGTAGTTTCCTTCTATGCCCACATTCTGGAGAAAATTTTTTTTTTTTTAAACCTAAATGGATAGTGAATTGTCTAAAGCATTTTCTGCATCTATTGAGATGATCACATGTTTTTTGTCCTTCAGTTTGTTAATGTGGTGTCTGATTTGCATATATCGAAGAATTCTTGCATCCCTGGGATAAATCCCACATGATCATGTTGTGTGATCGTTTTACTGTGCTGTTGGCTTTGGTTTGCTAGTATTTTGTTGAGAATTTTGTGTCTATATTCGTCAGTGACACTGGTCTGTAATTTTGATTTTGTGTGAAATTATTGTCTGGTTTTGGTACCAGGGTGATGGTGGCTTCATAGAATGAGGTTGGGAATGGTCCTCCTTCCTCTGCAACTTCCTGGAAGAGTTTCAGAAGGATACATGTTAAACCTCTTCTCTAAATGTTTGATAAAATTTGCCTGTGAAGTCCTCTTTTGTTTGTTGGAAGTTTTAAAATCTGTTTCAATTTCAGATCTTGTAATTGGTCTGTTCATAATTTCCATTTGTTCTGGGGTCAGTCTTGGGAGGTTATACCTTTCTAAGAATTTCCCCATTTCTTCTAGGTTGTTCATTTTATTGGCGTATAGTTGCTTATAGTAGTCCCTTACGATCCTTTGTGCTTCTGCGGTGTCAGTTGTAATTTCTCCTCTTTCATTTCTAATTTTACTGATTTGAGTCCTCTCCTTTTTTTCTAGACGAGTCTGGCTAAAGCTTTTTCAATTTTGTTTATCATCTCAAAGAACCAGCATTTAGTTTCAGTGACCTTTGCTATTGTTTTCTTTGTCTCCACGTCAGTTACTTCTGCTCTGATCTTTCTTTCTTTCCTTCTATTAATATTGGGTTTTGTTTGTTCTTCTTTCTCTAGTTGCAAGAAAGGTCCCCGTGTAACTGGGCAGGATGAAAGAAAGAAGGTAAAGGAAGAGGAGAGGAAGTGGGATGGGACCAGTGCCCCTGGGGAGGGAGCTGAAGGAGAGGAGAGGTTCACACATCCAGGAAAGTCCCATCACCGGTGGGGGGATCAGCTGGGTCAGAAGGGGAGCAGTGAGGTTTCAGAGGAGAGCACAACAACAGGTCTGTGGCAGGCAGGACAGGGTAAGACCTACACAGCTGGTTCCTCTCTCAGCCCTGTGTGCCCTAGCCTGAGACAGGTGTCCACTGGTGCAAATGGGTGCTGGGACATGGGGTTTCGAGAGCAGATCCAGGGAGGTGACTGTTATTGGCTGTGAGGAGACGGCCTGAGGGGACAGGAGTGAGGAGCTCTGCAGCCAGGAATTCTCTTGTAAGGAGCCCAGACCACCATGGAAGCAAAACACCACTGTTGAGTGACGTGCAAAGGGCAGGGCCACCATTGCAGCCTCTCATCATGTGCCAGCCCCTGCCTCCCTAAGCACTAGGGAGGTCTCCTGCTGGAGCAGTCTCACATGCCCCCTGCCTGGCTGCTGCCTCCTCCGACCATTCCCTGCCTGGGTGGCCCACTGGCCCCAATCACCACCTCAGCTGCTTCCTGCCTAGGTGGGCTCATGTGCTCTGGCAGTCTCGGGAGCAGACACAGGTAGGTGACTCGCATACAGAGGTGGGGCTTGAAACCACAGCTGTGCCCCAGGGGCCATATGACTTAAGGAAGAAGAGCTGAAGTCTCTCCTCATGGCTGCACGAACCATGGATTTACACCTCCGCTGACATCTTTGCAAATTCAGTGCCTGCAGAACATCCAAACAGACAACAACTGTTCTTGCCACTGGGGCAGGTTGGGCTTTAGCAGCTATGGGCTTTGTGGGCACACACACACAGGGGTTGGGCTGGACCAGAGAGTCTAAGCAGCCTCTATAGCTCCCACAGAGGGTCCAGGTGCATGACTACTGCAGTCCTGGGACCTGACCTCAGTGGATCTGCATCAGTGGCCTGGTGAAAACAATGCCTGTGTTTCACCAGGGCAAATTGCCTTCTTACCCACGGTTAAGGTGGGACTGCAAGCAGTGCCAACAACAGTACTTTGTGAGCCTGCACCACAAGGGAATGGGGACACAACAGAGCACACTCATTGGTGAACAGCTCCAGAAGAGGAATACTCAATGGCTTCTCTCCCAGTGGGAGTGCTCCAACCCCACCTACCTTGCACCCATCAGAAACACAGCTAAGAAATGGATCTGCGGGCCTCTATTCCAACAATTAAGAAACAGACCCCCACCCCTGACAAGGCAGTGACAACCATAGAACAAAGGGGAGGCTTTGCTCAATATCCATGGCAGGCTATGGTCCCCACAACACCAGTTAAACCCCCTATCAAGGGGATACCAACCAGCATATACTGAGGAAAGAGGTGACAGTCATCCATACTAAAAACAGCCCTCACATCAAAAAAAAAAAAAAATCTAAATCTATAAATCTAAAACCAAACAGGCTACACAGGGAGGTTCTCACATGAAAATAGCCTTCCAATACAGCCTGAGGGTTGAGCATTTAGAGGAAGAATCCCCAGAGTATAAACAGAGACTCCACTCTTAGAGGGTGTGCCCTAGTTCTCACATACACTGGGAGCCAGCACAAAGCCGTACCTCCACAGGAACCTGAGATAAACCTACCTAGGGAGTCTTGGAAGGTCCCTGGGGATGAAGGGTTTGGCTGTAGCTCACTATGGGGGCAAGGAAACTGGTAGCAACACCCCCAGGGAATATTAATTGGTGTGAGCTCTCCTGGAGGTCCCCATTTTGGCACCAAGACCCAGTCCCACCTAACAGTCTACAGGCTCCAGTGATGGAATGCCTCAGGCCAAACAATCAGTAAGACAGGAACACAGCCACACCTGCCATCAAACAGGCTGCCTAAAGTCATACTAGGCTTACAGCCACCCCAAATCACACCCCCTGACACCAGAGGGACAACACCCAGCTCCACCCACTGTAGGGCAGGCACCAACCTTTCTTTTCTTTTCTTTTTCTTTTTTAGACTCTTAATTCTCTTCATCAGTTTCATGTAATGTAATAGGAGACAGCTCTATCTCAAAAAACACCTTGAGAGTCTCAGGCCCCACAACTACCTTAACCCCCGATTCTAGGAGGTAAGGTGTTAAGGACACTTGTTTGGGTGGGACGAACAGAACCAATAAAAGTGAGTTTCCTTAGCTTAACCCCTCATGATCCCTCTTTCTCCTAAGCTACGGTCACTCACTCCAGATGGAAAAACAAATGTGCTTAAGTTTTCCACCACCTCGGGTTTTCTTCACCAACTCACATCCTGGTGGTGTGTGGTGGTGAAAGTAAAGTCCGATGGTGTAAAGAACAATATTGCACAGGAACCTGGAATGCTGGGTCCACGAATCAAGGTAAATTAGAAGTGGTCAAACAGGAGATGGCAAGAGTGAACATTGACGTTTTAGGAACCAGCGAACTAAAATGACCTGGAAAGGGCAAATTTAATTCAGATGACCATTATATCCACCACCTTGGGCAAGAATCCCTTAGAAGAAATGGAGTATCCCTCATAGTCAACAAAAGAGCTCAGAATGCAGTACTTGGGTGCAATCTGAAAAACGACAGAATGAACTCGGGTCGTTTCCATGGCAAACCACTCGATATCACGGTAACCCAAGTCTACGTCCCAACCACTAATGCTGAAGAAGCTGAAGTTGAACTGTTCTATGCAGACCTACAAGACCTTCTAGCTAACATCCAAAAAAGATGTCCTTTTCATCATAGGGTACTGGAATGCAAAAGTAGGAAGTCAAGAGATACCTGGAGTAACAGGCAAGTTTGGCCTTGGAGTACAAAGTGAAGCTGGGAAAAAGCGAACAGAGTTTTGCCAAGAGAATGCACTTAGCACATAGAAAACATCCTCTTCCAACAAGACAAGAGACGGCACTAAACATGGACATCACCAGATGGCCAATACCGAAATCAGATTGATTATATTCTTTGCAGCTGAAGATGGAGAAGCTCTATACAGTCAGCAAAAACAAGACCAGGAGCTGACTGTGGCTCAGACCATGAATTCCTTATTGCCAAATTCAGACTTAACTTGAAAAAAGTAGGGAAAACCACTAGGCCATTCAGGTTTGACCTAAATCAAATCCCTTATGATTATACAGTAGAAGTGACAAATAGATTCAAGGGATTAGATCTGATAGACAGAGTGCCTGAAGAACTATGGATGGAGGTTTGTAGCATTGTATGGGAGGGGGTGATCAAAACCATCCCTAAGAAAAAGAAATGCAAAAAGGCAAAATGGTTGTCTGAGGAGGCCTTACAAATAGCTGAGAAAAGAAGAGAAGTGAAATGCAAAGGAGAAAAGGAGAGAGATGCCCATCTGAATGCAGAGTTCCAAAGAACAGCAAGGAGCGATAAGATAGTCTTCCTAAGAGATCAAAGCAAAGAAAAGGAGGAAAAGAATAGAATGGGAAATATTAGAGATCTCTTCAACAAAACTAGAGATATCAAGGGAATATTTCATGCAAAGATGGGCACAAGAAAGGACAGAAATGGTATGGGCCTAACAGAAGCAGAAAGTATTAAGCAGTGGCAAGAATACACAGAAGAACTATACAAAGAGATCTTAATGTCCCAGATAACCACGAGAGTGTGATCACCCACCTAGAGCCAGATATCCTGGAGTGCACAGTCAAGTGGGCCTTAGGAAGCTGCACTATGAACAAAGATAGTGGAGGTGATGGAATTCCAGCTGAGCTATTTCAAGTCCTAAATGATGATGCTACGAAAGTGCTGCACTCAATATGCCAGCAAATTTGGAAAACTCAGCAGTGGCCACAGGACTGGAAGAGGTCAGTTTTCATTCCAATCCCAAAGAAAGGCAATGCCAAAGAATGTTCAAGCTCCTGCACAATTGCACTCACCTCACACACTAGCAAAGTAATGCTCAAAATTCTCCCAGTTGAGGCTTCAACAGTACGTGAAGTGAGAACTTCCAGATGTTCAAGCTGGATTTAGGAAAGGCAGAGGAACCAGAGATCAAATTGCCAACTTCCACTGGATCGTACAAAAGGCAAGAGAATTCCAGAAAAACATCTACTTCTGCTTAACCGACTACAGTAAAGCCTTTGGCTGTATGGATCACCACAAACTGGAAAAATTCTTAAAGAGGTGGGAATACCAGTCCACCTTACCTGCCTGCTGAGAAATCTGTATGCAGGTCAAGAAGCAACAGTTAGAACCGGACATGGAACAACAGACTGGTTCCAAATTGGGAAAGGAGTGCACCAAGGTTGTATATTGTCACCCCGCTTATTTAACTTATATGCAGAGTATTCCATGCAAAATGCCGGGCTGGATGAATCACAAGCTTGAATCAAGATTGCCAGGAGAAGTGGCAATAACCTCAGATATGCAGGTGACACCACCCTTTTGGCAGGAAGTGAAGAGGAACTAAGGAGCCTCTTGATGAAGGTGAAAGAGGAGAGTGAAAAAGCTGACTTCAGACTCAACATTCAAAAAACGAAGATCATGGCACACAGTCCCATCACTTCATAGCAAAGAGATAGGAAAACGAAATAGTGACGGACTTTATTTTCTTGTGCTCCAAAATCACTGCAGATGGTAAGTGCAGCCATGAAACTAAAAGATGCTTGCTCCTTGGAAGAAAGGCTATGACAAACCTAGACAGCGTATTAAAAAATCAGAGACATTACTTTGCCAACAAAGATCCATCTAGTCAAAGCTATGATTTTTCCAGTAGTCATGTATGGATGTGAGAGTTGGACCATAAAGACAGCTGAGTGCCAAAGAATTGATGCTTTTGAACTGTGGCATTGGACAAGATTCTTGAGAGTCCCTTGGACTGCAAGGAGATCAAACCAGTCAATCTGAAAGGAAAGGAGTCCTGAATATTCACTGGAAGGACTGATGCTGAAGCTGAAGCGCCAATACTTTGGCCACCTGATGGGAAGAGCTGACTCATTAGAAAAGACCCTGATGCTGGGAAAGATTGAAGACGGGAGGAGAAGCGGATGGCCAAGGGCGAGCTGGTTGGATGGCATCACTGACTCAGTGGACATGAGCTTGAGCAAGCTCCTGGAGAGCCTGGCATGTTGCAGTCCATGGGGTCACAAAGAGTCAGACGCGAGTGAATGACTGAACGGCAGCACATCCTTTTCCTTTCTTTCTTTCTTTTTTTAAGACAAGGAAAGAACCTTATTTAGAGAGGAGAAAGGAACCTCAATAAAAAGTTATTGGCCACTGATTCAGTCTGGTAGGTGATTTCCTGTGTGTTACTCTCCCAACTTTGGCAAGATTTCTCTCTAATCCAATCCTGAACATGTTTACTGAGTGCCTGTTGCACGGCCTCCCTTGTGCCAGGTGATACAGACACAGAGATTATGTGACAGGTAACAGTCACCACTTACATATTTGCAGTGAAATGTTGTGGGTTTAAAGCTCTGAGTGTACTTTCAAATTTTCCAGTCAAACCCAAGATGTGACATCTGGCTTCTGTCAAAAAAGGGTGAAGATAACCATCTGTGTTATCTGCATTACTCCCAGGACATTACATATGCTGTTCCATCCTTCTTGAGGCTTCCCCATCACCTTCCCCATCACCACCACTCTCCCCCACACACATCTGGCAAAGCCCTAGTCACACTTCAGGTCTCAACTCACATGGCACTTCCTCTGGCCAGCTTTCCCTGATCCCACTAGAGGTCATTCACTATACCATACCGTAGGTACTATTTATCATTTGGCTGTAGTTGCTTGCATAGTCATCTGTCTTCCTCATTAGGTTATTAGTCTCCCTGCATAGCACAGTGTTGTTGGGATGTCCTGGCACAGAATCCAGGCACATTCCCACCTCACATGTTTATGCTGCCTGGTCCCACTGTTCCTCCAAATACCCCTGTGCCTTGATCGCTCTGTCTTCAAGTACCTGTTCAAATGTCTTCTTCTCAGTGAGACTGACTGTGAACATCCCATTTAAGCCTGTATATTCACCAATTAGCACTGCCAATCCCGCCTTCCTGCTCTATTCTTCCAGACTTGGGCCAGACATCCAACCAAGGAAATAAGGCCTTCTGGGGCACTGGCAGAAAGCAAGTGGAGCATGAATTAAGCAAGGGCTGAGGATACTACTAGGACAATCTAAGTCTGAGATCCACCACCCAGTAGACAATTTGAGGGTTGTTCTTCGATGTGCACAGTCTTTCTACCCACACCGTGACTATGTCGATTCTTAACAAAAACTCAAATTGCCTCTTCCTGCAGCAAATCCCCTCCTTGTTGTCTCCATCCATCCCTGAACACTTCTTGACTTTCTTTCTTCTGTGGGCCCTGGAATCTCAGAATGGAACTCCTACATGTTCTCTCACTCTTTTAAGCGGTATATTTTCTGGTCCTCGATGGAAGCGTTGCACCGTCAAACAGAGGGACTACATTGAATTCTACCTCTCTCAAACATCTGGCAAAATAGAACTGGGTGCGCCTATCATAGGACACTTTATTTACAAATTTTGAGGTGATACAAAGTTTATTTTCATCTCTTTCTAATTGCTGGTACCCTGAGAGGTACAGGTGTGCAAGGCCATTAATAATCGCTTTTAGAAAAGACTTACCCAACATAGGGTTTTGTATGTATGCTATGCTATGCTAAGTCACTTCAGTCGTGTCCGACTCTGTGCGACTCCATAGACGTCAGCCCACCAGGCTCCCCGTCCCTGGGATTCTCCAGGCAAGAACACTGGAGTGGGCTGCCATTTCCTTCTCCAATGCATGAAAGTGAAAAGTGAAAGTGAAGTCGCTCAGTCGTGTCCGACTCTTAGCGACCCCATGGATTGCAGCCTAACGGGCTCCTCCGTCCACGGGATTTTCCAAGCAAGACTACTGGAGTGGGGTGCCATTGCCTTCTCCGTTTGTATGTATAGGCATGTGATAGTTGAAATGTGAGAAGAGATCAGTGATATTACCAAACTCCTGATCACTGAGTATTTCCACTACTAGAATGTATTCTACTCCAATAAAAACTGTCACCTAAAGATACATTAGTTCTTTAAATATTATATATGCTGCTGCTTTTTCACTTATTTTAATAAAACTGTTTAAATGAGTCCATAGTAGTGAAGAAAACAGAGTATTATAAAATTAGATCTAATCAGCATTACATGTTGACTGGTGCACCCTTTCTCTCCCTCTCTCTCTCCCTCCCTTCTTCTTCTTCTCTGTCTCTCTGTCTCTCTCTCTCTCTCTCTCTCTCTCTCTCTCTCACACACACACACACACACACACACACAGACTCACACACACATTAGAACAACAAAAAAGAGGGACATTCTGATGATACCAATGCTGGAGACATGCATTTAAATAAGTGCTTTAATTATTTGGGCTTTGGGGGATATAGGAAAGAACAGGATGGTGCCAGACTGATTTGGGAGAATAATGCCAAGAGAAAGTATTTTATGCAACAGTTGACAGAAAATCTCACTGCAGAATTAGTAGTACATCTAATAGTTTTGACTATTCTAAGTGCTTTACGTAGCTCTTCTGACCTACTGGAATGTGACACACCAAGGATCAGTTAAGTATTTCCCTGATTCATTTATATGTGTTCATTTTCAGCCCCTGAACAGAATATCTACATCCCAGGGACAGTGACCATGTTGTTTTCTGGTTCTGGCTTTGCCCCAACAAATATCTGGCAGAATAGATACAAAGCATTTGAGTCCAAAGAAGAGGAGATAAACAAAGGTTGGCTGTCTGACACGGTGTGGCTTCCAGAGTGGCACCGTAGATCCCTACAGAGCTGCCTGGTGTTGGGAGAAGTATCCATGCAGCCCAGAGCCTAAGCCTCAGCTCCCCACATTAGTATCTTGAGACCTGACTTCAAAGTGACCATAGATTATATGCCCCCACCTCTTGCATTGTATTGATAACTGTATGAGAGAAGGAATATAAATGCTGGTGGTCTCAGATGTAACCCTGATTTATAG
The DNA here is from genome assembly GCF_032452875.1 of Bos javanicus. Classification (NCBI taxonomy): domain Eukaryota; kingdom Metazoa; phylum Chordata; class Mammalia; order Artiodactyla; family Bovidae; genus Bos; species Bos javanicus. The sequence goes on from NC_083897.1 coordinate 94,964,549, forward strand.
GACCCTCGCTTAGCACTTGACGTCTATTCCTTAAAGAGGCAGTGGGTGAAGGCCATCAGGGATGCCAGCTCTGGGGCCACACAGCCTGGGTTTGTAACCCAGCTCCCACATTCATAAGCTGTGTGTCTCTGTGTGGCCTCTCTGGGCCTCATAAACTCACTCCTCAATTGGGAGTGCCTCATATAGAGTTGTCAGCGATGATTAAACAAGATAAAGCATGTGAAGTACTCTGCAGCGTGCCTAGCGTACAGGACACAATCAGTATTCCTCAGCTTATGGCAACTTATTATTATGATCAATAACATCTCTGCAGCATATACACAGCCTGAGTCCTCTGCTCAAATTTAGGCCTGTCAATTATGAGCACATTGTCTTTCCCATCTTTCCCCAAGATAAGGAAAGGGCCATGCCAGGTCATTTTAATTCCCAAAGTCCCTGTTGAGATCCCAAGGGAGAAACTGAGTTCGCATGAACTTACCTGTTCAGAAGTCCCTTCTGGGTACCCAAGAAGTTGATGATTTTTGTTTTCCTGGAACACAGCTCTGGTTATATCATTGAAGGCAGATCTTCCCAGCTTAGTACGATATTTATTTTCTCATTGAGAGACTGTTGTGGTGACCGATTTGGCTCTTATCAGAGGGCTCTACAGGGAAAACAGATCAAGTCCTTTCTTTACATGTCACAAAAGGCAAGACACACATCTAAACATTGACACCACTTCAAAATAGCACCGGGATGCTCTTGGTCCCATCTTAGAGGCATGGGAGCACTGTTCATATTTGTCAAGAGTGGGCCCTGGAGACCAAAGAATGGAACATGGAGCACCTAAGCAAAGGACACCAGTGCTAACGTGAAGGTGCTCGCATCTGTAAGCAGGGACCTCTGCATCCAACTGCTTCCCCAAATGGGGAGTGGGGCCACACTGCCTGGCTGTCCCTAATGCTGTTCTTACTTCAGTACCCAGACTTCTGACCTGACTTTGAACCCAGCTCATGTTTAGAACTCCTGCTTGAGCTACTCCACACTTTTGCAGCTGTCCTCTTCTATGCCTGTTTAGTCTTTGCTTAGGATTTTCTCTGTCAATCTAATTCTTTCTGCCCACCACATTGCAGGGATTTCCTATTATTTCTCAAGCATAGGCCAGATCCCTCTTTCTCACTTTTCAGTATAATTTTGAACCAATGATAAATCTCTATTCTGGCATGATCTAGCAAAAGGCTAGAGCCTATTCTTAGGCCACCATGTAGAAGGGAGACAGGAAATATCTGAAAACTTTTGCTTGAGTGGAGATGTTGCACTTTCATATCGCTGGTATCACTGATGAGTGTCAGAGGGAGGACCCAGTCGACGCACTGGATGGTAAGAACTCTAGAGAGTACTGAAATACCTGACTACATATATACCTAAGGGCAAGGAGAAGGGACTCAGTGAAAACAGATTGAGAAGGAGTGACCAAAGAAGCAGGAGAAAACCAAAGAGCTTGGCCTTGCTGTGGAAGTGAAAAAGGTCACCTGGACTTTCCAAGTCCACAGATCATTTGGTTCAATTTCTTGAAGCTGCTGAGATAAGCCTATATGTCACCTAGGCCTCCCATCTATAAAGTAAAACAACCTACTTTTATTTTAGGTGATTTTTAGGGTTGCATTATTTCAATAAGTATTTATTGAAGGCTCACGTTGCTACATCAGCCTGCTGTAGGTAGGAAAGCTTCAGGGAATTCATCAATTGCAGGCCCAACCTGCATTGTCCAAGATACATTATGAAGGGGGAAAATGTGGGTGTCACTCTGGTACAGTCAGGTTCTGGACAATGTGGGGATAAAAGACACAACCAACCTCTGGACCTACAGAGAATGAGCCGAGAGCTTTGTTCTAGCCACTCGTTTCTGATATATTGTTTGCAACAAACAAATTGACGACATAGCAGCAGCTACACTGCTCTGTGTGTGTACCTCATGTTATCATCACTCACAAGACAGCAAACATGTTCTAAGCACCTGCTGGGTACCAGGCTCCAGGACCTATGCTTTGGCAGGCTTTCTGAACACAGGAATGTTTGATGCAGGAAAACGGTTCTCGAAGAGCACACCATGTGGTGGGCAGGGAGCCAGACTGAAGACGGTGTAGAAGCAAGTGTGATGAGAGCTATGGCCAGCAAGAGCCAGCAGATGCTGGGAGCACAGACGAGACAACCCCAGAACCCAGGTGGTGAGGAACGGCTTCTCCTGGGGGTGGGATGATAGATAATATTATTGTTCCCATTTGCACATGAGGTAATGGAGGATCAGAGAGGATTAGCAAGCAACGGAAGAGGTGGAACCCTTTTTCAACCTACATCTGTTAAGATGCAAAGTCCCTTACACTGTGAATTTTATCAGTCTCCCCATGATGATATAGTCATCTGTTTTTCTTCACATTCACTGCCTGTACTTCTTTCTTATCCTACTTTACCTCTTACATTCTTAAAACCTGATAAGTATAATAAAGACAACCTTTGGTTCTGATACTGAGCAGGATTCTGCAGGGCCTCTCCAGGGCCAGACCCCAGCCCCACCCCCCCAGCCCCACCCCCAACCCGTTTGTCCACTGCTTCTGGTTTGTAGAAAAGCTTTACTCTCCTAGGCCTTCCCCAAGTCCCAAAGAGCCAGTTTAATCAGAGAAGTGAAAAAAAAAAAAAATGCAGAAGCAAAGGAAACCAGTCAAGAAAGACTAAATAATAATGGTTTAGCCATGAAATAAAGTTGAAGACCATTAGTTCCTCTTTTAGAACTATAGATCATACCCTGAGCTATATTCTTGAGTTGTTTTGCAGAAACTAAAACCCTCAGCAGGTGGAGGAAGCTGACTGCATGCTGACCACCAGCATGTAGACCCCAGACCAGTTGGAGCCACAAAACTGATAACTGAGATTCCTGAAATACCACCCTGTTACCTCACCACCAACCAATCAGAAGAATGTCTATGAGCTGATCTCATGCACCTTGCAGCCTTCACTGCTACTGTTACCTTTAAAAACCCTTCCCTGAAAGACAGTAGAGAGTTAAGGTCTTTGGAGCATTAGTTGCTCATTCTCCTTGCTTTACACCCTGCAAATAAACACCATATTTTCCTTCACCACAACCTGGTGTCAGAGCAGACTGGAGTTCAGCCCTGTAACAGTTCTACAAGGCCTTTATTCTTTTCTAGAGTGAGTTGTTACATCTTGGCACAATCTAAAACTGAATACTAAACTTAAATTTGTGTTCTATCCACAGAAAGGGTTAATGATAAATGGATCACTGTTGGGAAAGGGTTAGCCGTCCTGTTACGCTGAATATCAAACACAGCTTTAAAACTCGATCCGCGTGCGAAATTATCACCTGGGAAACCACTGCTCCTCTCTGAAGCTATTCACAACATCGCACAATAGTGGATTTTATCAAATGCTGGGAGTCTCCATGCAGGTGATTATATGTCTTTGATTTTTCCACATTCAAGTGCACCAGTCACTGGGCATTGCTCAATGTGCTGCTCATTACTATAGAGCAATTCTTTCTTTAAAAAAAAAAATTAAATATTTTATTATTTTTGGCTGCATCGGTTCTTAGTCGTGGCATGCGGGCTCTCTTGTTGAGGTGCACAGGCTCAGTAATTGTGGCATGTAGGCTTAGTTTCCCCAGGGCATGTGGGATCTTAGCTTCCCGACCAGGGATCAAACCCGAGTCCCTTGTGTTGGAAGATGAATTTTTAGCCAGCGGACCACCAGAGAAGTCCTGAACAATCCTTTATTATTTTTTTCTTTCTCTGTCACTGATTAACTGTGGGCGACTGATCCAAGGAAAGCCATGAACACTTACTTCAACATAGTAACCCTATGATCACATATCTAATAATGGTGTAACTCTAATGCCCACGATCTGCTCCACTCCAGCAAACTGGTTATCCAAGGAGTCATTTGCTCTAGATATTCTTGACAAACTCATTTAAATAAGTATAAACGAATGCAAGAAACATTATAAAAAATAATATCTAATGATCTTTGCATATTGCAGAGAGGTTTATCAATTACTTCAATATGGGAGGTGTAGGTTTCTATGAGCTGATCTCAACCTTTCCATCACTGCCCAACCAATGTACCACAGACTTCATGGTTTCAAATGACACTAAGTCCAGGTGGGGTTGGCTGGGTCTTTTGCTTGAGTCTTTTGGTCTTGTAAGACCAAAATCAAGATGTCTGCTGGGCTGTGCTCCTTACTGGAGGCTCTGAGGTAGGTTCATTCAGATTGTTGGCAGATATCAGCTCCTTGCAGCTACAGGAGTGAGGTCCCTGTTTCCCTGCTGGCTGTCAGCTGAGGGCTGAGCTTTGCTCCTAGAGCCTGCCCACATTTCTTCTCATGCTTTCCAATTGGATTTCTCCAGCAGTAACCACTCTAGTTCCTCTCTCACACTTTGAAACTATCTGCCTTCCCTTGCTGCCACATCTCTCTGACCAACTCTTCTGGCTTTTCTCTTCGGCTTTTAAGGGATCATGTGATTGCATCGGACCCACTCAGATAACCCAGAATAACCTCCTTATTTTAAGGTCAACTGAATTGTAGCTGCAAAGCCCCTTCACGACAGTACCTAGATATGTGCTCAACTGAATAACCAGGGGACAGAAGTCTTGGAGAAGCATCTTTAGAATTCTGCCTACCACATATATATTATCTACGCACTTAAATTATTTTTATCTTTTGTGAAGGAAAGTGGTGAATTGTGTGAGTACCTCCGCTGGTAAAGAATCTGACTGTAACGCAGGAGACCCCAGTTTGATTCCTTGGTCAGGAAGATCCCCTGGAGAAGGGCTTGACAACCCACTCCAGTATTCTTGCCTGGAGAATCCCCATGGACAGAAGAGCCAGGCAGGCTGCAGTCCATGGAGTAGCAAAGAGTTGGACACGACTGAGTGACTAAGCATGCCAAAGAATGGGTCTCTGACACTGATTCAAAACCCAATTAGCTCCTGAATGCCATAAAAAGTCTGAAAATCCTGTTTCTCCAACCAGTAAAAGACAGACTGTTCCACACACTGTGTTTTAAATGAAAAGTCTTAGATTGGAGACAGAGCATCTGAGGAATACAATTGTTCACTTAGAAAGCCCATGGTTAACGATAAAGATTACACTCACACATGGTGTTACAGAAACAGTGACTCTCACCTGACCTATTTTTAGGAGATCCTCTTTCTCTCTCTCTCTGGATCACCTTCACGGCATCTCAGTGCCAAGCGGTGCCTCAGATCTTCTGGTCATGAAATGAAGTGCTGCCCTTGGAGAAGATAGGAGTTAGATCACCCAGAGCAGAAGTCCTCCTGAGATTTTAGAAACAGCATCCACCAGGAGCCATCCCTCAGGTAGTGGTGATTGGATGTGGCAAGTGAGTCTCAGGGCAAAAAGCAGGACTCTCTCAAAGAGTTGAACTTTCCTTATAGAGGTGAGACAAATTAGATAAACAGGGTCCTAAATTCCCTCCCTTCAGTCTGGGGATGACTGGAGGAGGAAGGGCTAAGGGCTTAATGGTGATCAGCTTCTCCGTGTTGACAAGCCAGTTAGGTCTTTCTTTCTTTCTTCCTTTCTCTCCCCCCCCCGCCCTTTTCATGTGAAGTAAATCACTAATCCCTGCTTGAGACCCCCTGAAACCAACACCCCCCACCCCCCACCCCTCACTGGACAGCAGTAGCACTGGTGGGGCCCTCCCCCAGGTTTTGATTGTTTGCTGGGACAAGTGACCCCTGGTGACAAAAGAAAAGTTTCCAAGGCGCTGGAGGTGATGTTAGCAGTGAAGTAATAGAGAAACAGGTCATAAACTCCATCCCTCTGGTGGAAGGGGTGGCGCTGGAGGGGAGAGTAGGGTGAGTCCAGGCAGATGATGGGTAGAGAGATTGAAGGGAGGGTATTATTTCTTTTAGTGTACACATCAAAGAATAAATTTTGTATTTATTTGTATCTCTTTCTGATAGGAACACATACACATGTTAAAATCCTCAACATATCTTATATGCATACTTAAGCAGGTAAAAACGATTCATTCATTCCCCTTTTGTCGATGGGATAACTAACACGTGAACAGCCATTTAAAGTTTACAAAATGGAGCATTATGTTATACTAACTGGTCACAGCAGACCTAAGTGACTACTGAAAACAATTATGTTATCCTCAGATTATGAAACTGAGACACGGAGGGCTTGAGTACACTACACAAAGTAACAGAAGTACTAAGTGTTGGAGCCTAGATTCAGGATCATTCTGTATCTTAACCACTATGCTGTGCTGCCATTCACTGATGACTCTCATATCCATATCTTCAGCTCAGTCTCTCCTTGGTGACAGTCCTGAGTATCTATCCAGTGGCCTCTTAGGCATCTTTATCTGACACCTGACACTCACCTGAATTTATCATCTCCCACCACTGGCAAATGTGTGCCTTCTCTGATGTGTGAAAGATGTGCCTCTCTGAAAGACACCACCATCTTTGCAGCTGCTCAAGCCATCTCAGTCTTCTCCACTGTTCTCACACCCTAACACATCCAATCAATCACATGGCCTGCCAATTCAACTTTACCCCACTCTACCCCTTCTCTTCACCTGCCTAACTTGTACTGACCTTAGGTGAGTTTTCCTGGCTAAACTCTCTCAGAGCCCTCTCAGTGGCCCTGTGATAAACCTCTTCTCAGGTTGTGTCATTGCTTGTTTCCTTTTCTTTTTAAAAAATTAATTATTAAAAAAATTGAAGTGACATTGGTTTATAATATTCTATAGTTTAATGTGTATAACAGTATATTTTTACTTTTGTGTATATACTCTAGAGTGTGCTCACCCGAAATGTAGTTTTCACCCATCGCCATACAGTTGACCCCCTTTAATGCTTTCTGCCCTCCTCCCACCCCACCCCTTCCCCTCTGGTAACCACTACTCTGCTCTTGGCATCTATATGTTTGTTTTTGCTTAGTTTGGTTTGGTTATTTATTTTGTTTCTTTGTCTGGGATTTGTTTTTGTGTGTTACACATATGAGTGTAATCATACAGTATTTGTCTTTCTCTGTCTGACTTATTTCATTATGCATAGTACCCTCAAGGTCCATCCACGTCGTTGCAAATGATAGATCTGCCTATCTGGTATCTATATTCTTTACCCATTCACCTATCAGTGGGCACTTGGGTTGTTTCTGTATTGTGGCTATTGTAAATAATGCTGCAATGTACCTAAGGTTGCATGTATCAGTTCCAATTCATGTTTTTGTATTTTGTATAAATACGCAGAGGTAGAATAGCTGGATCACATATGGTAGTTCTAGTCTTAAAATTTTTGAGGAATCTCCATACTGTTTTCCATAGTGGCTGCACCAATTTACACTCCCACCAACATTGTAGGAAGGTTTCCTTTTCTCCACATCCCCACCAACACTTTCTATTTCTTGCCTTTTTAATAGTGAGTGCTTGTTTCCTTGACATAGTCTCCAACAGTTTATGAGCTCCATGAGGGCAGGATCTCTGAATCCCAAGAGACCAGTATAGGATCTGGCACCCTGTTTGGAATAAATGGAATCACAGGTGAAGATCAAGATGTTGGGATGGGGATAGTGGGCAGATATGAAAACAAATATCAGTTTCCTAATCCTCCAATGAAGGCTATATCTGCATGAAGAGGCAATGGGGAAGGATATGAAACTTCCACTGAATGGAACGTGATGGAAGCTCTTTATACATTTCCCAACTGGACTGGTGTATTATTCAGTCTCAGAATAAGCTCAGTGGAAACACACTCTGAAAGAGCAGGTTGATTCTAGGAAAGGATTCTTAGCTCTTAACAGGAAATACATGGGACGAATCTGCTCTGTATTTTTCACTGTAAATTGTTATTTTTGAGACTGTATCCTGGAATCGCCCAATGAAGATAAAAGAGCAGCAATATGGAAATAGCTTGGTCCCTTTACAATGTCATAGGGATGGTGACTTAAATAGCCTTTTAAAAATTATATCCTCAGGATTTATTTACTTTGTAACTGGATGTTTGTACCTTTTGACCACCTTCACCCATTTCACCACTACCCCGGAGGAACACCCACCTCGCTGCCTCCTGGTGACTAACAACCTGTTCTCTGTGTCTAACGAGCTCACTTTTGTTTTATTTTGTTTTACATCCTACATATCAGTGAGATCATAGGGCATTGGTCTTTCTCTGTCTGACTTATTTCACCTTAGCATAATGCCCTCAAGGTGGAGAAGGCAATGGCACCCCACTCCAGTACTCTTGCCTGGAGAATCCCATGGATGGAGGAGCCTGGTGGGCTGCAGTCCATGGGGTCGCTACAAATCGGACAGGACTGAGCGACTTCACTTTCACTTTTCACTTTCATGCGTTGGAGAAGGATATGGCAACCCACTCCAGTGTTCTTGCCTGAAGAATCCCAGGGACGGGGGAGCCTGGTGGGCTGCCATCTATGGGGTCGCACAGAGTCGGATACGACTGAAGCGACTTAGCAGCAGCAGCAGCAGCAGCAATGCCCTCAAGGAGGTCTATCCATGTCATTGAAAACGGCAGGGTTTCCATTTTTTATGACTGAATAATGTTCCATTGCTCATGTACATGCACTCGTGTGTGTGTGTGTGTGTGTGTGTGTGTGTGTAAATATAACTCTTTCTTTATCCATTCACCCATCAATGGACACTTAGATTGATTCCATGTCTTGGCTATTGTAAATAAGGCTACAATGAACATGAGAGGGCAGATAACTTTTTGAGTTAGTGTCTTCATTTCCTTCAGCTAAATACCCAGAGTAGAATTGCTTGATCATATGGTAGTTCTAGTATTAGTTTTTTTTAGGAATCTCTATCTGTCTTCACAGTGGCTGCAGCAATTTACATTCCCACCAACAGTGCATGAGGGTTTCCTATTCTCCACATCCTTGTCAACACTTTTTATTTCTTATCTTTGTTTGAGGCGGTCTCTCATCATGGGTTTGATTTGCATTTTCCTGATGATTATGAGAGGGTAACAGGCAGGAAGGCCAGGGGTCTCCAAACGGAGGACATAGGCTGCAAGTGTCAGACATTTTTTCTCTCTCTCTTAAGTGGCAGGAGGAAACAAACGACAAGTGTTAGATTTATTCCCCCCTCTCTATACAAATGTAAAAAGGGGTTTCTTTTAAAATTCTGTGTTGACATGATGACACCTGGCTCCACCTGAACTTAACGTTTTCTTAAGCCTTGAGCTAACCAATGCGTTTTTCTTATGGAAATGTTTGTCTTAAGCTATGTTAATGAACTATGTATTTACCCTAGACCCTTGTCTTCAAGTCAAACCAGTATGTTTTACTCATGCAAATGTTCTTAAGCTATGTTAATGAGACTGTATTTGCTTGAAAACCTGCCTTTCTTCAAGATCCATGTCAATCATTTTATGGCCCAGGATAACTCACCTTGTGCCAATGTTATCTCAAAATGCATGTTGTGGGTGAGGGGCCTGGTGCCAGTTTCTGAGTTTTGAGACATCTCCTTTCTCTAATTAGCAGCCTGCTAGTAGCTATATAACATCTGGCTAAAGACTAGCAGGGGGCACTCTTTCTGCCCCCTTCTGATGTCTATGTCAGAAGCTTGCTCTATCTCTTTTATACTTTAATCAAACTTTATTACACAAAAGCTCTGAGCAATCAAGCCTTGTCATTGGCCCCAGATTGAATTCTTCTCCTCTGGAGGCCAAGAATCCCGACGTCCTTCACAGCTGAGCAACAACCTTCCAATTAGTGATGGTTCAGTTCATTTCAGTTCAGTTGCTCAGTCGTGTCTGACTCTTTGCGGCCTCATGAATTGCAGCAGGCCAGGCCTCCCTGTCCATCACCAACTCCCAGAGTTCACTCAAACTCGTGTCCATCGAGTCGGTGATGCCATCCAGCCATCTCATCCTCTGTCGTCCCCTTCTCCTCCTGTCCGCAATCCCTCCCAGCATCAGAGTCTTTTCCAATGGGTCAACTCTTTGCATGAGGTGGCCAAAGTATTGGAGTTTCAGCTTTAGCATCAGTCCTTCCAAAGAACACCCGGGACTGATCTCCTTTAGAATGGACTGGTTGGATCTCCTTGCAGTCCAAGGGACTGCCAAGAGTCTTCTCCAACACCACAGTTCAAAAGCATCAATTCTTCAGCACTCAGCTTTCTTCAGAATCCAACTCTCACATCCATACATGACCACTGGAAAAACCATAGCCTTGACTAGACTGGCATGCTGCGATTCATGGGGTCGCAAAGAGTCAGACACTACTGAGCAACTGAACTAAACTGAATGAACTTAAGTACCAGATAGAGTGTCAGAGGTTGTGCAGCCACCTACCTCATAGAATGCAAAACAACTCATCCCATCATTCACAGTCAACAGATCAGGAAACAATGGCACACAGAGTTACAGCAACTTGGTGGCTCAGACGGTAAAGAATCCGCCTGCAGTACAGGAGACCTGGGTTCTATCCCTGGGTTGGGAAGACCCCCTGGAGGAGGGCATGGCAACCCACTCCAGTATTCTTGCCTGGAGAATCCCCATGGAGAGAGGAGCCTGGCAGGCCGCCGTCCATGGGGTCACAAAAAGGCGGACACGACTGGGCAAATAAACATGCACACATGCCCAAGTTCACACAACTAGTAAGTGCTAGAGGTCAGATTCTAATTCAAATCTGCTTCATTCCCAAGCCAGTGTTATTAACCCCTGTGCCCTAAGGTCTTATTTCCTAGAATGCTAAACTGTGTTAGAAGATTCTAGTGCTTGATTCTGGGGACCTGAACAACGAACGGCACTTTCTGACTCATTATTATATGTACCACCTAAAACCTAAACAGTAGGATTGCCTGGGTTTCATTTCTCTTATAGACAATGCATAAGAGACATTGTACACACAGGTTAAAATCTGATCCTCCTTTTTTAAAATTTCTAATTGGAAATAATTGCTTTACAATGTTGTGTTGGTCTCTGCCATACATTGTGAATCAGCCATAAGTGTACATATGTCCCCTCCCCAGAGTACCTCGCTCCCACTCCCATCCCCACCTCCCCCCACCACATCATCTCACCCCTCTAGGTTGTCACAGAGCACTGGGTTGAGCTCCCTGTGTTATACAGCAGCTTCCCTTCCCACTACCTCTGTGCTTTAAACATGGTAATGTATATGTTTCAATACCACTCTCTCAATTCGTCCCACCCTCTCCTTCCCGTGTTGCACCTACAAGTTTCTTCTCTATGTCTGTGTCTCTATTCCTGCCCTGAAAATAGGTTCATCAGTACCATTTTTCTAGACTCCATATATATGCATTAATAATAATATTAATATTTGCTTTTCTCTTTCTGACTCACTGCACTACTCACTATACCCTCTGTTTAACAAGCTCTAGGTTCATCCACCTCACTAGCACTGACTCAGATTCGTTCCTTTTTATGGCTGAATAATATTCCAATGTATATATGTACCACAACTTCCACATCCTAGCTATTGTAAATAGTGCTGTAATGAACATTGGGGCATATGTGCCTTTTTGAATTATGGATTTTTCAAGTTATATGCCCAGTTGTGGGATTGCTGGGTGATATGTTAGTTTTATTCCTAGTTTTTTTAGGCAATCTCCATACTGTTCTCCATAGTGACTGTATCAATTTACATTCCCACCAACTGTGCAAGAAGGTTCCCTTTTTTCCACATTCTCACCAGCATTTATTATTTGTACATCTTTTAATGATGGCCAGTCTGACCAGTGTGAGGTAATACCTCATGGTATTGATAGTGTTGATTTGCATTTATCTAATAAAGAGCAATATTGAGCTTTTTTTTTTTCATGTGTTTATTGGCCTTCTGTATGTCTTCATTGGAGAAATGTCTGTTTATGTCCTCTGCCCATTTTTTTTCATTGGATTGTTTGTTTTTCTGAAACCGAGCTTCATGAGCTGCTTGTATATTCTGGAGATTAATCCTTTGTCAATTACTTGATTTGCAATTATTTTCTCCCATTCTGTGGGTTGTCTTTTCATCTTTTTATGGTTTCTTTTGCTGTGCAAAAGCTTTTAAGTGTAATTAGGTCCCATTTGTATATTTTTGGTTTTATTTCCATCAGTCTAGGAGGTGGGTCATAGAGGATCTTGCTGTGATTTATATCAAAGGGTTTGACATAACTGCCTGTTTTCCTCTAAGAGTTGTGTATTTTCTGGCCTTACATTTGGGTCTTTAATCCAGTTTGAGTTTATTTTTGTGTATGGTGTTAGGGAGTGTTCTAAGTTCATCCTTTTAGACACAGCTGTGCAGTTTCTCAGCACCAGTTATTATAGAGACTGTCTTTTCTTCATTGTATATTCTTGCCTCCTTTGTCAAAGATAAGATGTCCAAAGGTGCCCTGATTTATCTCTGGACTTTCCATCTTGTTCCATTGGACTATATTTCTGTTTTTGTGTCACTACCCTACTGTATTGATGACTGTAGCTTTCTAGTATAGTCTGAAATCAGCAAGGTTGATTCCTCCAGCTTCATTTTTCTTTCTGAAGATTGCTTTTGCACTTCGGGGTCTTTTGCGTTTCCGTACAAATTGTGAATTTTTTTTTTTTTTTGTTCCACTTCTGTAAAAAAAAAATTTTTTTTTTCATTTGACATTACATTACATTTGACATTACCTTATCAAATGTAATTTGATAGTGATCACATTGAATCTGTAGATTGTTTTGGGTAGTATAGTCATTTTCACAATATTAATTCTTCCAGTCCAAAAGCATGATACGTCTCTTCATCTGTTTGTGTTGTCTCTGACTTCTTTCATGAGTGTCTTAGAGTTTTCTGTATACAGGTCTTTTGTCTCCTTAAGTAGGTTTATTCCTAGATATTTAATCATTTTTGTTGCAATGGTGAATGGGATTGATTACTTAATTTCCCTTTCTGATTTTTCCTTACTATTAATGGGAATGCAAGGGATTTCTGAGTATTGATTTTGTCTCTATCCTAGGACGTTACTAAATGCTTCCATTAGCTCTAGTAGTTCTGCTGGCATCTTTAGGGCTTTCTAAGTAGAGTATCATGTTTTGCATCTTCTTTTCCAATCTGGATTCTTTTTATTTCTTTTTCTTCTCTGATTGCCATGGCTAGGACTTGCAAAACTATGTTGAATAATAGTGGTGAGAGTGGGCACCCTTGTCTTGTTCCTGATCTTAGAAAAAAAATGCTTTCAATTTTTTACCATTGAGAATCACGTTTGCTGTGACTTTCTCATATATGGCCTTTATTATGTTGAGATAGGTTTCCTATGCGCATTTTTGGAAGAGCTTTTTTTAAAAATCATTAATGGGTGCTGAATTTTGTCAAAAGCTTTTTCTGCATTTATTGAGATCATTGTATGATTTTTATCTTTCAGTTTCTTACTATGGTGTATCACAGTAATCAATTTGCATACATTGATGAATCCTTGCATCCCTGGGATGAACTCAACTTGATCATGGCATATAATCCTCTTCATGTCTTGTTGGATTCTATTTGCTAGGATTATTTTGAGGAGTTTTGCATCCATGTTCTTCGGTGATATTAGCCTATAATTTTCTCTTTTGTGATGTTTTTGTCTGGTTTTGGTACCAGGGTAATGATGGTCTCACGGAATGAGTGAGAAAGTGTTCCTTTCTCTACAATTTTTGAAAGAGTTTGACAAGGATATGCATTAGCTCGTCTCTAAATGTTTGATAGAATTTCCCCATGAAGCCATCTGACCCTGGGATTTTGTTTTTGGGGAGATTTTTTTTTTATCACAGTTCCGATTTCAGTGTTTGTGATTGGTCTGTTCATAATTTCTATGTCTTCCCGGTTCGGTCTTGGAATGTTGAACTTTTCTAAGAATTTGTCCATTTCTTCCACCTTGCCCATTTTATTGGCATATAGTTGCTCATATTAGTCTCTTATGAGCCTTTGTGTTTCTCTGTTGTCTGTTGCAACCTCTCCTTTTCCACTTTTAATTCTGTTGATTTGTGTCTTCTCTCTTTTTTCCTGACGAGTCTGGCTAATGGTTTGTCAATTCTTTTTTAATCTTTTCAAAGAACCAGCTTTTAGTTTTATTCATCTTTGCTATTGTTTCTTTGATTTCTTTTACATTTCTGCTCTGATCTTTATGATGTCTTTTCTTCTGCTCATTTTGAGTTTTTTTTTTTCTCTTTCTCTCTCTCCTTTCTCCAGTTGCTTTATGTGTAAGGTTAAGCTGTCTATTTGATGATTTTCTTGTTTCTTGAGGTAGCATTTTACTGCTGTCAACTTCTCTCTTAGAACTGCTTTTGCTGCATCCCATAGGTTTTGAGTCATTGTGTTTTCATTGTCATTTGTTTCTAGGCATTTTTTATTTCTTCTTTGATTTCTTCAGTAACCTGCTGGTTATTTAGAAGAGTATTGTTTGACTTCCATGTGTTTGTGTTGTTTTAGGTTTTTCCTGTAACTGATATCTAAGCTCATAGCAGCATAGTCAGAAAAGATGCTCAATACAATTTCAATGTTCTTAAATTTGCCAAGGCTTGAATTGTGACCCAAATGTGATCTATCCTGGAGAACGTTCCATGTGCACTTGAGAAGGAAGTGTATTCTTCTGCATTTTGATGTAATGTCCTGTAGATATCAGTTAGGTCTATCTGATCTAATGTGTCACTTAAGGCTTGTGTTTCCTCATGAATTTTCTGTCTGGGTGATCTGTCCATTGGTGTAAGTGGGGTGTTAAAGTCCCGTACCACTATTGTGTTACTGTCAGCTTCCCCTTTTAGGTCTGTTAGTGTTTGCCTTATGCATTGAGGTGCTCCGATGTCAGGTTCATAAATATTTACAACTGTTATGTCTTATTTGATTGATCCCTTGATCATTTTGTAGTGTCCTTCCTAATCTCTTGTAATATTCTTTATTTTAAGGTCTATTTGGTCTGATATGATAATTGCTATCCATCTTTCTTTTCATTTCCATTTGCACAGGGTATCTTTTTCTCATCCTCTCACCTCCAGTCTGTATGTGTCTCTAGGTCTGAAGGAGGTCTCTTGTAAGCATGGTATATATGGGTCTTGTTTTATATTCATCCAGCAGACATGGGTGGAATTAAGTCGTCTTATGTCCTATGCTTGGAAGGAAAATACATCACTTCTGCTACATTCTGTTGTGCAAACACAGCCTCTATTTGGGGGAGGTGGGGTGCGTTAGACTCCTTCGTGTGGTATGAGGATCAACATGTGCATAGAGTCAGGGAAGCTACTGACGGTGGCTATGTTTAGAGAATGCCTGCCACCTACCACAGTGAGGATGCTGTGAACCAGCAGGATACCCTTGCAGGTAAGACTGACTGTACAGGCTGGGAATAAGCTTCAACAGTAAAAACATGCAAACCTCAGATACAGAAGCTTTCTTTCAATAAACTTATTCCTAGGAAGTAGCTGGACAGATATACAAAGATTTATGAACAAGAGTATTACCTTGGCTCTACGGTAACAACAGAAAACTGGAAATGACAGAAGTGCCCATTAGGAAGAACTTGGTTGAACACACTGAATCACATACATGCACTGGAATTTAACATATTTAAAACTCTGCATGGGCCTTGAGATCTTCAGGTCATATCCAAGAAATGAAACATGGCCCTTGCTGAGGAGGGGTTAAGAGCACTGAGGCCACCAGGCCTTCTGTGCTGCCTTTGGCTCCCACAACCTCGCTCATCTAGTTCCAGCTTTCTTTAATATTCCCCCTCTCAAACTCCCACTCTGCCTTCCCCTGAGAATCTCCTGGTCATCCCTCAAGTCTCGGCTTGCTGTGCAATTCTTCAGGCAAGGTTTGTCTGACTCCCCACAACTGGGTTACGTTTTCCCTACCAGGTTCTTTCTTGGCCCACCTTCATTCTCCTAAAGCACATGTTAGTAGGGCACATCAGTTTGTTGTAATTACTTGCATAACTATCTGACTCTCCAGCACTACACAACTGGGAGCTCACACTTTTGCTCTATCCCCTACCTAAAGTAGTGTTTTTGGATCCTAGAATTTACTTGATCTCTATTCATTTCCAGGGCAGACTATTCAACATCACAGCAATCCAAGTCTATGCCCCAACGACTAATGCCGAAGAAGATGAAATTGAACGGTCCTATGAAGACTTGCAAAACCTTCTAGAACTGACAACAACAGCAACAAAAGATACCCTTTTCATCATAAGGGATTGGAATGTGAAAGTAAGAAATCAAGAGATACCTGAAGTAATAGGCAAGTTTGGCTGTGAAGTAGAAAATGAAGCAGGGCAAAGGTGAACAGAGTTTTGCCAAGAGAACACACTCGTCATAGCAAATACCCTCTTTCAACAACACAGGAGACAATTCTACACATGGACATGACCAGAGGGCCAATACCAAAATCAGATTGATGATATTCTAAGCAGCAGAAGATGGAGAAGCTCTACACAGTCAGGAAAAGCAAGACCAGGACCTGACTGTGGCTCAGATCATGAACTTCTGATTGCAAAATTCAGACTTAAAAGGAAGAAAGTAGGGAAAACCACTAGGCCATTCAGGTATGACCTAAATCAAATCCTTTACGATTATACACTTGAAGTGACAAATAGATTCGAGGGATTAGACCTGATAGACAGAGTGCCTGAAGAAATATGGACAGAGGTTTGTAACATTGTACAGGAGGCAGTGATCAAGACCATCCCCAAGAAAAAGAAATGCAAAAAGGCAAAATGGTTGTCTGAGAAGGCCTTACAAACAGCTGAGCAAAGAAGAAAGCTGAAAGGTAAAGAAGCAAAGGAAAGATTTACCCATCTGAATGCAGAATTCCAAAGAATAGCAAGGAGAGATAAGAAAGGCTTCCTAAGTGAACAATGCAAAGAATCAGAAGAAAACAATAGAATGGGAAAGACTAGAGATTTCTTTAGGAAAGTTAGAGATGCCAAGGGAATATTTCATGCAAAACGGACACAATAAACAACAAACGGTATGGACCTAACAGAAGCAGACAATATTAAGAAGTGGCAAGAATACACAGAAGCTGCTGCTGCTAAGTCACTTCAGTCATGTCCGACTCTGTGCGACCCCACAGGCTCCCCCGTCCCTGGGATTCTCCAGGCAAGAACACTGGAGTGGGTTGCCATTTCCTTCAATGCATGAAAGTGAAAAGTGAAAGTGAAGTCACTCAAGTCCTGTCCGACCCTCAGTGACTCCATGGACTGCAGCCTACCAGGCTCCTCCATCCGTGGGATTTTCCAGGCAAGAGTACTGGAGTGGGGTTCCATTGCCTTCTCCGATACACAGAAGAACTATCCGTAAAAGATGTTAATGACCCAGATAACCCCAATGGTGTCATCACTCACCTAGAGAGAGACATCTTGGAGTGTGAAGTCATGTGGACCTTAGCAAGCATCACTACGAACAAAGCTAGTGGAGGTGATGGAATTCCAGTTGAGATATTTCAAATCCTAAATGATGATGCTATGAAAGTAGTGCACTCAATATGCCAGCAAATTTGGAAAACTCAGCAGTGGCCACAGGACTGGAAGAGGTCAGTGTTCATTCTAATCCCAAAGGAGGGCAAGGCAAAAGAATGTTCAAACTACTGCACAATTGCACTTATTTCACCTGCTGGCAAAGAATGCTCACAATTCTCCAAGACAGATTTCAACAGTATGTGAACCGAGAGCTTTCAGATGTTCAAGCTGGATTTAGGAAAGGCAGAGGAACCAGAGATCAAATTGTCCACATGCATTGGATCATAGAAAAAGAAAGAGAATTCCAGAAAAACATCTACTTCTGTTTCATTGACTATGCTAAAGCCTTTGACTGTGTGGATCACAACAAGCTGTGGAAAATTCTTAAAGAGATGGGAATACCAGCCCACCTGACCTGCCTCCTGCGAAACCTGTATGCAGGTCAAGAAGCAACAGTAAGAACCGGACATGCAACAACAGACTGGTTCCACATTGGGAAAGTAGTACATCAAGGCTGTATATTGTCACCCTGCTTATATCACTCTGTGCTGAGCCCATCATGCAAAAGCCTGGGCTGGATGAAGCACAAGCTGGACTCAAAACTGTCGTCACCTTCTCTTCCTCTCACAAATCTTTTCCAGCCTTGAGGTCTGTTCTAATGTGTCAGGTCTTCGGACCAGGTAGCCAAAGTGTTGGAGCTTCAGTTTCAGCATCAGTCCTTCCAATAAATAATCAAGGTTGATTTCTTTGACGACTGACTGGCTTGATCTCTTTGCAGTCCAAGGGACTCTCAAGAGTCTTCTCCAACACCATAGTTCAAAAGCATCAGTTCTTTGGTGCTCAGCCTTCTTTATGGTTCAGCTCTCACATGCATACTTGACTATTGGAAAAACCATAGTTTTGACTAGACAGAACTCTGTCAGCAAAGTAATGTCTCTGCTTTTTAAACACTGTCTAGGTTTGTCATAGCTTGTCTTCCAAGGAGCAAGCGTCTTTAATTTCATGGCTGCAGTTACCATCTGCAGTGATATTGGAGAGAAGGAAAATAAAGTCTGTCACTGTTTCCGTTGTTTCCCCATCTATTTGCCATGAAGTGATGGGACCAGATGCCATGATCTTAGTTTTTTGAATGTTTAGTTTGAAGCCAGCTTTTCTCACTCTCCTCTTTAACCCTCATCAAGAGACTCTTTATAGTTTCTCTCCACTTTCTGCCATAAGGATGGTGTCACCTGCCTATCTGAGGTTATCAATATTTCTCCCGGCAATCTTGATTCTGTGTGTGTGCTTTACCCAGCCCAGAATTTCACATGATGTGCTTGGCATATAAGTTAAATGATCAGGGAGACAACATACAGCCTTGACATACTCCTTTCCCAATTTGGAACCAGTCCGTTGTTCCATGTCCAGTTCTAACTGTTGTCTCTCGACCTGCATACATATGTCTCAGCAGGCAGGTAAGGTAGTCTGGTATTCCCATCTCTTTAAGAATTTTCCACAGTTTCTTGTGTTCCTCACAGTCAAATGCAAAAAGGCAAAATGGTTGTCTGAGGAGGCCTTACACATAGCTGAGAAAAGAAGAGATGCTAAAGGCAAAGAAGAAAAGGAAAGATATACCCATCTGAATGCAGAGTTCCAAAGAATAGCAAGGAGAGATAAGCAAGCCTTCTTCAGTGATCTATGCAAAGAAATAGAGGAAAACAGTAGAATGGGAAAGACTAGAGATTTCTTCAGGAAAGTTAGAGGTGCCAAGGGAGCATGTCATGCAGAGATGGGGAGAATAAAGGACAGAAACGGTATGGACCTAACAGAAGCAGAAGATATTAAGAAAAGGTGTCAAGTATACACAGAAGAACTATACAGAAAAGATCCTAATGACCCACATAACCACGACGGTGTCACCACTCACCTAAAGACAGGCATCCTGGAGTCTGAAGTCAGGTGGGCCTTAGGAAGCATCACGATGAACAAAGCTAATGGAGGTGATGGGATTCCAGTTGAGCTATTTCACGTTCTAAAAGATGATGCTATAAAAGTGCTGCATTCAACATGCCAGCATATTTGGAAAAGTCAGCAGTGGCCACAGGACTGGAAGAGGTCATTTTTCATTCCTATCTCAAAGAAAGGCAATGCCAAAGGATGTTCAAACTACTGCACAATTGCATTCATCTTGCATGCTAGCAAAGTATTGCTCAAAATTCTCCAACCAAGGCTTCAACCATAGGTGAACCAAGAACTTCCAGATGTTCAAGCTGGATTTAGAAAAGGCAGAGGAACCAGAGATCAAATTGCCAACATCCGTTGGATCATAGAGAAAGCAAGAGAGTTCCAGAAAAACACCGACTTCTGCTTCATTGACTACGCCAAAGCCTTTGACTGTGTGGATCACAACAAACTGTGGAAAATTCTTCAAGAGATGGGAATGCCAGATCACCTTATCTGCCTGCTGAGAAATCTGTATGCAGGTCAAGAAGCAACAGTTAGAAGCAGACACGGAACAACAAACTCATTCCAAATTGGGAAAGAAATGTGTCAAGGCTGTATATTGTCACCCTGCTTATATCACTTCTATGCAGAGCCCATCATGTGAAATACTGGACTGGATGAAGCACAAGCTGGAATCAAGATTGCTGGGAGAAATATCAATAACCACAGATATACAGATGACACCACCATTATGGCAGAAAGTGAAGAAGAACTAAAGAGCTTCGTGATGAGAGTGAAAGAGGAGAGTGAAAAAGCGGGCTTCAAACTCAACATTCAAAAAACTAGGATCATGGCATCTGGTTCCGTCAGTGGGAAACATGGCAAATAGATGGAGGAAACAAAGGAAACAGTGACAGACTTTATTTTCTTGGTCTCCAAAATCACCATAGATGGTGACCATAGTCATGAAATTAAAAGACGCTTGCTCCTTGGAAGAAAATCTATGACCAACCTAGTCAGCATATTAAAAAGCAGAGGCATTACTATGCTAATAAAAGTCCATCTAATCAGAGCTTTGTGATGCTCCTTCACCCAATCATGGAGTTTCCACTTCTTCTACTGAGCATAACAAGCACTCAGAGACTGAGTCAAACATAAGTGTCCATCCCCCGCCAGAAGCCAAGGTCTTTGCAAATAGCAAGAAGTTAATCCTTGTTCATCTTCCACCACCTCCCACCAAGCAACTCAATTTGTTCTTCAGTCATTAAGTCGTGTCTGAGTCTTTATGACCCCACAGACTGCAGCACTCCAGGCTTCCCTGTCCTTCACTATCTCCTGTAGTTTGCTCAAACTTATGTCCAGTGAGTTGGTGATGCCATCTAACCATCTCATCTTCTGTCACCCCCTTCTCCTCCTGCCCTCAATCTTTCCCAGCATCAGGGTCTTTTCCAATGAGTCGGCTCTTTGCATCAGGTGGCCAAAGCCTTGTTGTTTCAGCTTCAGCATCAGTCCTTCCAATGAAATAGTCAGGGTTGATTTCCTTTAGGATTGACTGGTTTGATCTCCTTGCTATCCAAGGGACTCTTGAGAGTCTTCTCCAGCACCACAATTCAAAAGCATCGATTCTTCATCTCTCAGCCTTCTTTATGATCCAACTCTCACATCTGTACATGCCTACTGGAAAAACCATAGCTTTGACCAGATGCACATTTGTGGGCAGTGATGTCCCCACTGCTTAATATGCTGTCTGCGTTTGTCATGGCTCCTCTTCCAAGGAGCAAGCATCTTTTAATTTCATGGCTTCAGTTACTGTCTGTAGTGATTTTAGAGCACAAGAAAATAAAATCTGTCACTCTTTTCACTTTTCCCCCTTCTGTTTGTTGTAAATTGATAAGGCTGAATGCCATGATCTTAGTTTTCTGAATGTTGAGCTTTAAGCCAACTTTTTCACTCTCCTCTTTCACTTGAATCAAGAGGCTCTTTAGTTTCTCTTTTCTTTCTGCCATAATGGTAGTGTCATCTGTGCATCTAAGTTTGTTGATATTTCTCTCAGCAAATCTTGATTCCAGCTTGTGCTTCATCCAGCCCAGCATGATGTACTTTATCCAGCCTGCCATCATTTCACATGATGTACTCTGCATGTAAGTTAAATAAGCTGGGTGACAATATACAGCCTTGATGTACTCCTTTCCCAATTTGGAACCATTCCATTATTTCATGTCTGGTTATAATGATTGCTTCTTGACCTGCATACAGATTTCTCATGTGGCTTGTATGGTCTGGTATGCCCATCTCTTCAAGAATTTTCCACAGTTTGCTGCCATCCACACAGTCAAAGGCTTTAGCATAACCAATGAAGCAGAATATATATTTTTCTGAAATTCTCTTGCTTTTACTGTGATCCAATGGATGTTGGCAATTTGATCTCTGGTTCTTCTGCCTTTTCTAAATCCAGATTGAACATCTGGAAGTTCTTGGTTCATGTACTCTTGAAGCCTAGCTTGGACAATTTTCAGCATTACTTTGCTAGCATGTGAGATGAGTGCAATTGTGTTATAATTTGAACATTCTTTGGCATTGCTTTTCTTTGAGATTGGAATGAAAACAGAACTTTTCCAGTCCTGTGGCCACTGCTGAGTTTTCCAAATTTGCTGGCATATTGAGTGCAGCACTTTCACAGCATCATCTTGCAGGATGACAATATTCAGCCTTGTCATACTCCTTTCCCAATTTTGAACCAGTCCATTGTTCCATGTCTGGTTCTAATTGTTGTTCTTGACCAGCATACAGTTTTCTCAGGAGACAGATAAGGTGGTTTGCTACTCCTATCTCTTTAAGAATTTTCCACAGTTCATTGTGATTCACATAGTCAAAGGCTTTAGCATAGTCAATGAAGTTGAAGTAGAAGTTTTTCTGGAACTCCCTTACTTTCTCCATGATCCAACCAATGTTGGCAATTTGATCTCTGGTTCCTCTGCCTCTTCAAACCTCACTTGTCCATCTGGAAGTTTTCAGTTTATGTACTACTGAAGCCTAGTTTTATGGATTTTGACCATAACCTTGCAAGCATGTGAAATAAGCACAACTGTACAGTAGTTGGAACATTCTTGGCACTGCCTTCTTTGGGATTGGGATGAAAATTGACCTTTTCTAGTTCTGTGGCCATTGTGGAGTTTTTAAAATTTGTTGACATATAGAGTGTAGCATTTTTAGCAAGATAATCTTTTAGATTTTAAATAGCTCAGCAGGATTTCCATTCACCTAGACTAGCTTTGTTCATAATATTTCCTAAGGCCCAGTTGACTTCACACTCCAGGATGTCTGATTCTTGGTGAATGACAACACCATCGTGATTATCCAGGTCTTTAAGACCTTCCTTGTATAGTTCTATGTATTCTTGCCACCTCTTCTTAATCTCTTCTGCTTATGTTAAGTCCTTACTGTTTCTATCCTTTGTCATACTCATCCTCGCATGAAATATTCTCTTAATATCTCCAGTTTTATTGTAGGATTTCTATTCTTTCCCATTCTATTGTTTTCCTCTATTTCTTTGCATTGTTTATGTAAGAAAGCCTGCTTATCTCTCCTTGCTATTGTCTGAGTCAGAAGAGCCTAATAGGCTGCAGTCCATGGAGTCGCTAAGAGTCAGACATGACTGAGTGACTTCACTTTCACTTTCGTGCACTGGAGAAGGAAATGGCAACCCACTCCAGTGTTCTTGCCTGGAGAATCCCAGGGACGGGGGAGCCTGGTGGGCTTCCGTCTATGGGGTTGCACAGAGTCGGACATGACTGAAGCGACTTAGCAGCAGCAGCAGAAATGGAAGCAACTTAAGTGTCTATCGACAAATGAGTAGATAAAGAAGATGCAGTGTATATACACAAAGGAATATTACTCAGCCATAAAAAATAATGAAAGAATGTCATTTGAAGCAACATGAATGGCCTTAGTGATTTGCACAAGTAAGTGAAGTAATCCAGAAAGAGAAACCCAAATATCATATGCTATCACTTATATGTGGAATTTAAAATATCATACCAATGAACTTATTTAAAAAACAGAAATAGACTCACAAACATAGAGAAACAGCTTATTGCCAACAAAGGGGAAGGGGGAGAGAGACCAATTAAGAGTTTGGGATTAAAATATACACCCGGATCTCTCTCATTGTAGATAGACACTTTACCATCTGAGCCACCAGGGAAGTCCTTAAAATATACACACTACCATATAAAATATAGACAACTAAGAAGAACCTACTATATACCACAGGGAACTGTCCTCAACATCTTGTAATAACCTATAATGAAATAGAATGTAAAAAAAATCTGATATATTTTGTTGTTGTTCAGTAGATAAGTCATATTCAACACTTTGTGGCCCCATGAAGTGTAGCATTCCACTGGGGACGGGCTCCTCTGTGGAATATGCTTAAATTCATGTCAATAGATGCAATGATGCTATCTAACTTCGGAATCTCTTTGCTGTTCACCTGAAACTACTACAACATTGTAAATCAACTATTTTCCAACTAGCTCCATTTCCCTTCAGCCATGTGAGGGCACAGCAAGAAGACAGCTATCTATGAGTCATAAAGCCAATCTCACCAGACTCAGATCTGCTGTCACCTTGACCTTGAGCATCCCTGCCTCCAGGACTGTGAGAAATAAATTTCCATTTTTATTAAAACAACAAATAAAATTATACTATGGATATGAATATAGACATCTCTTCAAGGTGTTCTCTTCAATTATTTTAGGTGCACACCTAGACATGAAATTGCTGGGTAATATCATAATTCTAGCTTTAATTTTTCAAGGAACTACCATATATATTTTTTAAATTGGGAGTGTAGTTGCTTTACAATATTCTTCTAGTTTATGCTGTACAATGAAGGGAATCAGCTATATGTATACATATATCCCCTCCCTCTTGAACCCCTCTCACACAACCCCCATCCCAGCCATCTCGGTCACCACAGAGCAGGTAGTTCTATTTTTTTCAATTAACTCATTTTAACTGGAGGATAATTACTTTACAATATTGTGATGGTTTTTGAGAAACATCCACACAATTCTCCATATTGTCTGTATCAATTTATATTCCCACAAACAGTGCAAAAGTGTTCCCTTTTATCCACACTTTCTCCAGCATTTATTTTTTGATGTTGGTCATTCTGACCAGTGTAAGGTGGTACTTCATTGTAGCTTTGCTTTCTTGAATAATCAGTGATGTTGGGCATTTGCATCTTTTCACATCTTTGTTGCTCATCTATGTGTCTTCTTTGGAGAAATATTTGTTCAGGTCTTCTACCCATTTCTTGATTGGCTTGTTTGTTTTCTTGGTATTCAGCTGCATAAGCGGTTTGTATATTTTGGAGATTAATCTCTCGTTGGTCACTTCATTTGTAAATATATTATCCCATTCTGAGAGTTGTCTTTTCATCTCATTTATGGTTTTGTTTGCTGTGTCAAAGCTTGTAAGTTTAATTAGGTCCTTTTTTTTTTTTTTTACTTCCATTACTCTAGGTGGTGGTCAGAAAAAATCTTTCAGTGATGATGTTTTGCACAGCATTAAGTATTTTACATTTCTACAAACAGGGCATAAGAGTTGCAATTTCTAAACATCATCTCCAAAACTTGTTTTCTTATTTTTAAGGTATACTTGACATGTAAACATATTATGTATTGCAATTGTTACAATATATAACAATTTAGGTGAGCAATATTATAATTAGATACTTGTATATGTTGCAAAATGTTTGTCACAAAGTCTGATCAGCACCTGTCATCATACATAGTTGCAATTTTTTCCTGTAATGAAAACTTATACGATCTACTGTCTTCTGCTGTTTTGGGGGTGAAGTTCTAATGGTGTAAGATTGTCCTTCATTGTGATTTTGATATGCATTGCACTAATGATTCGTGATGCTGAGCTTCCTTTTATGTGTGTATTGGCCATTTGAGTGTCTCCTTTAGAGAAATATCTATTCAAGTCCTTTGAAGATGTTATTTATATATTCTAGATATTACCTGATTATCAGATATATGATTTGCATGTCTATTCTCCCAGGTTATGGGTTGCATTTTCAGTCTGTTGACTGTGTACTTTGATGTATAGAAGTTTAAATTTTCCTTTTTTTCTTTTTTATTGAAGTATGGTTGATTTATAATGTGATAACAGTTTCAGGTGTATAACATATTGATTCACTATTTTATAGACTATAATCTAAATTTATTATATTATATTAGCTGCATTCCCTGTGCTGTACATTACATATTTATATAAATTGTATTATGCATAGCAGTTTGTACCTCTTGAACTCCTTTGCCTATTTTGTCCCTCCCCCTCCCCTTTTCCCAGGGCTTCCCTGATAGCTCAACTGGTAAAGAATCCACCTGCAATGCAGGAGACCCTGGTTGGATTCCTGGGTTGAGAAGATCCCCTGGAGAAGGGATAGGCCACCCACTCCAGTATTCTTGGGCTTCCCTTGTGGCTCAGCTGGTAAAGAATCTGCCTGCAATGTGGGAGACCTGGGTTCAATCCCTGGGTTGGGAAGATCCCCTGAAGAAGGGAAAGGCTACCCACTCCAGTATTCTGGCCTGGAGAATTCCATGGACTGTATAGTACATGGGGTCACAAAGAATTGGATACGACTGAGTGACTTTAATTTTCACTTTCACCTCCCCTTCTCCCTACTGGTAATCACTAGGCCATGCTTTGTATCTGTTAATTTGTTTCTGTTCTGTTATATTTCTTAGCTGGCTTCATTTGTAAATTACACAGCTAAGTGAAGACATACAGTGTTCAGCTTTCTCTGTCTGATTTATTTCACTAAGCATAGTATACTCCAGGTCCATTCATGTTGTTGCAAATGGGAACTTTTCATTTTTATGGATGAATAATATTATACTGTGTGTTTGTATCACATCTTCTTATCAATATGTATTCTTTATCAAGTTATCTGTTCATGAGACCTTAAGTTACTTCCATATACTGGCAATTCTAAATAATGCTGTTGTTGTTCAGTTGCTAAATTGTTTCCAATTCTTTGCCACCCCATGGGCTGCAGCATGCCAGGCTTCCCTGTCCTTCACTATTTCCCAGGGTTTTCTCAAACTTATGTCCATTTAGTTGGTAATGCCATCCAATCATCTCATCCTCTGGTGCCCCCTTCTCCTTCTGCCTTCAGTATTTCCCAGCATCAGGGCTTTTTCCAATGAATCATCTCTTTGCATCAGGTGGCCAAAGTATTGGCGCTTCAGCACCAGGCCTTCCAATGTGAATATTGGGGTGCATGTATCTTTTCAGATTATGGTTTTCATGTTCTATAGATATATTCCCAGGAATGGAGTTGCTGGAGCATGTGGTAGTTCTATTTTTATGTTTTTGAGGAACCTCTGTCTGGTTTTCCATAGTGGCTGCACCAATTTACATTCCCATCAACAGTGTACTAAGGTTCCTTTTTGTCCACATCTTCATCAGTATGTGTTATTTATTGTCTTTTTACAATACCCATTCTTACAGTTGTGAAGTGATATCTCTTCATGGTTTTGCAGTTCCCTGATGATTAGTAATGTTGAGCATCTTTATACATTATGTCCCTTTTGGAAATCTGTATGTCTTCTTTGGAAAAATGTCTATTCAGATCTTCTGCTCATTTTTAAATACCAGGTTGTTTGCTTCTTTGATATTGAATTGTATGATCTCTTTATAACTTTTGGATATTAATCCCTTATCAGTCATATCATTTGCAGATATCTTCTCCCATTCACTAGGCTGTCTTTTTTGTCGATAATTTCCTTTGCTGTGCAAAAGTTTTTAAGTTTAATTTAGTCATTTTGTTTATTTTTGTTTTTCTTTCCCTTTGCTAAGGAGACAGATTCAAAAAAAAATTTAAGACTTTTGTCAAAGAGTGTATAGCCTGTGCTTTATTTTACAAGTTTTATAGTTCCCAGTGTTGCATTTAGATCTTTAAATCATTGGGGTTTATTTTCATACATAGCCTGAGAAAATGCTCTAATTCATTCTTTGACACATAGCTGTCCAGTTTTCCCAAGACAACTTGTTGAAGAGATTATCTTTATCCCATTTTATATATTTACCTGCTGTATCATAGATTAATTGACCATATGTGCATGGGTTAGTTTCTGGTATATATATTCTCTTCCATTAATCTATATGTCTGTTTTTGTAACACTACCATACTGTTTTGATTGCTGTAATTTGTAGTATAGTCTGAAGATGTGGACTGTGGTATCTCTAGATTTGTTCTTTTCTTCTCAAGATTGCCTTGACTATTTGGAATCTTCTGTGATTCCATAAAAATGTTAGGATAGCTTGTTCAAGTTCTGTGAAAAATGCTATAGGTATTTTAATAGGGATTGTATTAAATCTGAGATTTCTTTGGATAATATGGACATTTTAATAGTAACCCAATCCATGAACACATTATCATTCAATTTACCTGTATAATCTTTAGTTTCCCCTTCATCTGTATCTTCTAATTTTCAGCATACAGTTCTATCACCTCCTTGGTTTAGTTTATTCCCAGGTATTTTATTCTTTTGGATGTGATTGTAAATGTAATCATTTTCTTGATCTTTCTTTCTGATAGTCACTAGTTTATTATTAGTGTATAGAAAAGCAATTGATATCTGTATATTAGTCTTGCATCTTGCAAAATTTATGAATTCATTTAGTAGTTTTATGGTTTTTCACAGAGACTTTAGGGTTCTCTCTATATAGTGTCATGTCATCTGCAAATGGTGACACTTTTACTCTTCTCTTCTAATTTGGAAGTTTTTTCTTTCTTTTTCTTATAGGATTGCTGTGGCTAGGACTTCTAATACTGTTAAATAGAAAGGAGAGAGTGGACATCCTTGTGTAGTTCCTGATTTTAGAGGAAAAGCTTCCAGTTTTTCACCACTGAGTATGATGTTAGTTGTGGATTTGTCATATATTGTCTTTATTATGTTGAGATATGTTCCCTCTACACCAAAATTCTTCTGAGATTTTTTTCAAGAGTAGATGCTTAGTTGTGTCAAACTCTTTTTCTGTGTCTATTGAGATGATCATGTAATATTTATTATTTGTTTTGTTAATGTAGTGCCTCACATTGATTGATTTGGGGATATTGAACAATCCTTGCATCCCTAGAATAAATCCCACTTGATTATAGTGCATGATCTTTCCTATATATTGGTGAATTTTGTCTTCATCTAAATTTGTCAGAGATGTTGGATTGTAGTTTTCTTTTTTGTAGTGTCTCTGTCTGGTTTTTGTATTAGTGAAAGAGTAGCCACTGAATGAATTTGGGAATGTTCACCACTCATTAGCATAGAAACTTGTTAAGGTGGCTTCCATTATGTTAGTCTTTATTATTTTAGCCCATTCAGCCATAATTTCACATATATTTCTTAACTTAATCACATTCGAAAAATGATTACTTTCTAGTTAGAGTTTTACTATGCACCTGGTGTTTGCTTCTCAGAGGAAACGCTCCCTAATACTCCCTTCCTCTGTGAGCATACTTCATTCAGAAATGACACAGTGTGATAACCTCAAGGGTGACTGGAAACCTCCCAGGACTGCCTGACATCAACTTTGACAATGTTGAAATTTTCCTGGAGGAAAGAATACAAGCTTGCCCTAATCTTTGTGGCACTTCCTTCCACTCTTTAACTATAAAGTCCCTTCCTATTTTTCTCCCAAAGGAGGGCACAGTCTTTGAGGGTGGTAGTCCACTGTGGCCTCCTTTGCCTGGCAAACCAATGAAGGCTGTTATTCTCTACCTCACCCAAAAAGTGGTTCCATGCTTCTATTCTGCACCAGTGAACAGAGGTTAAGTTTTGCCAATACTCTTCAATTTTTTTTCAATAGTGTCTTAAGGATAGGTTTTAAATATTCTTTATATGTTTGGTAGAATTAATTTGTGAAGTTGTTCAGTTCTGAACTATTCTTAAGAATTTTTGGCTAATGATTTCATTTTAACACTTGTAATTATTTCATACAGATGATCTATTTATTCCCGATTCAGTATTGGAGATTATATGTTAACAATAATTTATCCATTTCTTATAGTTTTCCAGTTTGTTGACATGTAACTATTTGTAGTATGCTTTTATGATTGTATTTCTGTTATATGGACTGTAATCTCTTCTGTTTTATTACATAATTTGTTTATTTGAGTCTCTGTTCTTTATTAATGAGCCTCATTAAAGTAAATTTTGCTTATATTAAAAAAAACTTCTTGTGGTTTTACTGACCTTTTCTATTGTTTTCTGTGAGAGTTTTCTTTATCTCTTATTTATTTCTGTTCTGATATTATTATTCCAGTCCTTCTGCTGACTTTGACCTTGTTTGTTCTTCTTTTTCTAATTCCATTAAATGGTTGATGAGGTTGGTTTTTGAGATTTTTTTTCTTGCTTCTTGAGGTAGGCTTGTGATGCTATAAACTTCTCTCTTAGACCTGGTTTGCTGCATCTTAAAAAATTTGGAAAAGTTATGTTTTAATTTTCATTTGTCTCAAGTTATTTCCTGATTTTTCTTTTGATTTCTTGGATGACGTCTTGGTTTTTCAGTAGCATGTTATTTTGTCTCCTGTCTGTGTTTTTCCCTTTTTCCATCCTGTAACTGATACTGGATGATACTGTTTCATACTCTTATGGTTAAAAAAATGCTTAATATAATTTCTATCCTCATAAACTTGATGTGACTTATTTTGAGGTCTAATAAGTGATCAATTCTGCAGATTGTTCCATGTGTACTTTAAGAAAAAGTGTATTCTACTGGGTTTGGATTGGATGTTTTGTAGATATCTAATAAGTCATCTGTTCTAATGTGTCATTTGAGGCCACTGAGTCCTTATTTATTTTCAGCCTGAATAATCTGTCCATTGATCTAAGGAGAGGTGTTAAAATCCCTATTATTATTGTATTATTGTCAATGTCTATTTTCATCTCTATATTGGCTTTATATATTTAGGTATCCTATTTTAGCTGTACACATGTTTACAAATATTATATGCCCTTCTTGAATTGCTTCCTTTATAATTGTGTAATGTCCTTCTTTGTCTTTTTTTAGTGCTCTTTGTTTTAAAATCTCCATTGTTTGCTATGAGTATTGCTACTTCAGCTTTATTTTCTTTTAAATATACAATCACTGTCTATGTGTCTTTAGCTCAGAAGTGAGTCTCATAGGCAGCATGTAGATGGGTCTTTTTTTTTTAATTCAATAAGGTAACCTATGCCTATTGATTAGAGCATTAGTCTTCTTGTTGTTGTCCAGTCACTAAGTTGTGTCTGCCTCTTTGTGACCTCATGGACTGCAGCCTGCTAGGCTCCTCTGTTCTCCACTATCTCCAAGAGTTTGCTCAAATTCAGGTCTATTCAGTCAGTGATGCTATCTAGCTATCTCTTCCTCTGCCTCTCCCTTCTACTTTTGCCTTCAATCTTTCCCAGTATCAGAGTCTTTTCCAATGAGTTGGCTCTCCCCATCAGGTGGCCAAAGTATTGGAGCTTCAACTTCAGCATCAGTCCTTCCAATGAATATTCAGGGTTGATTTCTTTTATGATTCACTGGTTTGATCTCCTTGCAGTATAAGGGACTCTCAAGTGTCTTCTCCAACACCCATTCTTCAGCATTCAGCTTTCTTTATGATCCAACTCTCACATCTGTACACGACTAGTGGAGAAACCATAGCTTTGACCATATGGATCATTGTCAGCACAGTGATGTGTCTGCTTTTTAATAATTAGTCTATTGGCATTTAAAGTGATTATTTATGGTTGTATACTTAATACCGTTTGTTACTTGTTTTCCAGTTGTTTTCATAGTTCTCCTCTGTTCTTTTTTTCTTCCTCTCTTCCCTTGTAGTTTGATGATCATGTTTCAGTTCCTTTCTCTGAAGTTCTCATGTATTTGTTGGATGTTTTGATTTATTGTTACCATGGAGCTTATATATTCTAACCTATCTTTATATCTGTTTTAAACTGAAAGTCATTTAGATTCAAACACATTCTGAACACTACATTTTTACCCATCACACACTGGTTTTGTGTTGCTAATGTCATACTTTTGATCTTCTTATCTACCTCTTGACTGCTTATTATAGCTATACTTGATTTTATAATTTATGTCTTTTAACTATCCTACTAGCTTATTTAAGTGGTTGATCCACAGCCATTACTATATATTTCCTTTTAGTATTGGTGTGTTTCCCTTTGTGTAATTTGTTTATTTCTTTTTGTAGCCACTTTTTCACTTAAACAGGACTCCCAGGTGGTGCTAGTGGTAAAGAATCTGGGCGCCAATGAAGGAGACACAAGAAATGTGGGTTCAATCTCTGGATCAGGAAGATCTCCTGGAGTAGGAAATGGCATCCCACTCCAGTACTCTTTCCTGGAAAATTCTGTGGGCAGTGGAACCAGAAGGCTACACTCCATGGGGCTGCAAAGAGTCAGACATGACTGAGTGATTGAGCACACATACACATAAACCCTTTAACACTTCTTATAAAATCAGTTTAGAGGTGGTCCTAAGATGGTGGAGGAATAGGACGGGGAGACCACTTTCTCCCCCACAAATTCATCAAAAGAACATTTGAACACTGAGTAAATTCCATAAAACAACTTCTGAATGCTGGCAGAGGACATCAGGCCCACAGAAAAGCAGCCCGTTGCCTTCAAAAGGAGGTAGGAAAAAATATAAAAGACAAAAAGAGAGACAAAAGAGCTAGGGACGGACCTCCATCCCGGGAAGGGAGTCTTTAAAAGAGAGAAGTTTCCAAACACCAGGAAACACTCACTACCGAGTCTGTGGTGAGCCTTGGAACCACAGAAGGAAACATAACAGGGAGGGAAAAAAAACAATTAAAACCCAAAAATTACATGCCCAATGGTAACTCCCCCAGTGGAGAAGCAGCGCAGACGCCTGCATCTGCCACTAGCAAGCGGGGTTTGAGCAGGGAGGCGCGGGCTGCATTGCTTAGAATAAGGACCGGGCCTGAATGCCCTGAGGGCAATCTGAGGGAACTAACTTGGGCTAGCAAACCAGACTGTGGGATAGCTACCATGCAAAAAGCCCTAACCTAAGACACCTCCAGACCTGCTCACAGAAGGACTGAGAAGAGCTAGCCGGCTGCAGACCATCCCCCTCTGGTGACAGGCAGCCAGAGCCAGAAGGGGGCAATTGCGGCCCCAGAGAGGCATTATCTACCAAACTGCAAGCAGCCTCATTGCTAACTAGGACTTCTTGGGATTCCAGACGGTCAACATCCACCTGAGAAGGTGTGCCAGTTGTACACCCAGAAAACCAGGCAGCAAGGACTGGGGAGGTGATAAGTCACAGTGACCGTGCTCGCCAAACACCTGGTCACCTGAGTTGCTTGGACCTGGGAAGGGCACAAAACAGAGGCCCAACTGAGTCTGTGCCTCTGAGGACTACCCGAGTACCTGAACCTAATCGGCTTAGACCTGGGAAGTGTACACAACCCAGGGCCAGCCTCAGACAGTTCCCAGCAGAGCAACCTACAGCCTAAGCAGTGTAGACAGGGAAAGCACACACACTGTGAGCAGGGGCAGGGGCAAACCCAGTGTGGCTGAGTCACTGTGAGCACACACCAATGTTATCTGTTGGCAGTGTCCCTCCCTCCCCACAGCAAGACTGAACAAGTGAGCCTAAAAAGTGTCCACCACCGCCCCCTTGTGTCAGGGCAGAAATTAGACACTGAAGAGACCAGCAAACAGAAGAAGCTAAAACAGAGGGAACCTCCTTGGAAGTGACAGGTGCAATAGATTAAAACCCTGTGTTAGTACTGACTACATAGGAAGGGGCCTATAGATCTTGAGAAATATAAGCTGGATCAAGGAACTATCCAAAACTGAACTGACCCCACACTGCCCACAACACCAGAGAAAGTCCTAGATATATTTTTACTATCATTCTTTATTTTAGAAATTTTTTTTTAATTTTTAAGACCCTATTTTTTAAAGCAAACTTCATAAAATATATATATATTTTATAATTTTGGTGACTTTTTTTTTCTTTAATACTGTATTTTTGAAAATCCAATCTCTACTCTAGATTTTTAATCTTTGATTTTTGGTATTGGTTATCAATTTTGTACCTTTAAGAATCCAATCTCTAGTACCCATTTTTACTTGGGAGCAAGATTACTGGCTTGACTGCTCTCTCCCCTTTGGACTCTCCTTTTTCTCCACCATGTCCCCTCTATCTCCTCCCTCCCACTTCTCTTCCCTACCCAACTCTGTGAATCTTTTTGTGTGTTCCAGATGGTGGAGAACACTTAGGGAACTCATTACTGGCTGGATCTGTCTCTCTCCTTTTGATTCCCCCCTTCATCCTTCTGGCCACCTCTGTCTCCTTCCTTCCTCTTCTCTTCTCTGTGTAACTCCGTGAACATCTCTGAGCAGTTAAGACTGTGGAGCACACAAAAGGAAGTGATTACTGGCTAGCTTGTTCCCTCCTCTTTTGATTCCACCTTATCTCATCCGAGTCACCTCTATATCCTTCTTCCCTCTTCTCTTCTCCATGGAACCCTGTGTACCTATCTGGGTGTCCCTCACTGGAAAAACTTTTCATCTTTAACCTAGATGTTTTATCAATTATGCTGTATAGATGGAGAAGTCTTGAGGCTAC
Organism: Bos javanicus; assembly: GCF_032452875.1. Classification (NCBI taxonomy): domain Eukaryota; kingdom Metazoa; phylum Chordata; class Mammalia; order Artiodactyla; family Bovidae; genus Bos; species Bos javanicus. Next base: position 94,998,586 of record NC_083897.1, read on the forward strand.
TGTAAAAATAAGACTGAAAACCAGAAGCAGGAGGCTTAAGTCCAAATGCTGAGAACACCAGAGAACTCCTGACTCCAGGGAACATTAGTCGACAGGAGCTCATCAAACGCCTCCATACCTACACTGAAACCAAGCAGCACCCAAGGGCCAACAAGTTCCAGAGCAAGACATACCACACAAATTCCCCAGCAACACAGGAACACAGCCCTGAGCTTCAATATACAGGCTGCACAAAGTCACTCCAAACCCATTGACAACTCATAATTCATTACTCGACACTTCATTGCATTCCAGAGAGAGAAATCCAGCCCCACCCATCAGAACACCGACACAAGCTTCCCTAACCAGGACCTTGACAAGCCACCCATACAACCCAACCCACAGTGAGGAAACTCCACAATAAAGAGAACTCCACAAATTGCCAGAATACAGAAAGGCCGCCCCAAACACAGCAATATAAACAAGATGAAGAGACAAAAGAATACCCAGCAGGTAAAGGAACTGGGTAAATGCCCAACAAACCAAACAAAAGAGGAAGAGATAGGAAATCTACCTGATAAAGAATTCCGAATAATGATAGTGAAAATGATCCAAAATTGTGAAAACAAAATAGAATCACAGATAAATAGCCTGTAGACAAGGATTGAGAAGATGCAAGAAAGGCTTAACAAGGACCTAGAAGAAATAAAAAAAGAATAATGCAATAAATTAGATCAAAAATACTCTGGAGAGAACAAATAGTAGAATAACAGAGGCAGAAGATAGGATTAGTGAGGTAGAAGACAGAATGGTAGAAATAAATGAATCACAGAGGAAAAAAGAAAAACTAATTAAAAGAAATGAGGACAATCTCAGAGACCTCTGGGACAATGTTAAACGCCCCAACATTTGAATCATAGGAGTTCCAGAAGAAGAAGACAAAAAGAAAGACCATGAGAAAATACCTGAGGAGATAATAGTTGAAAACTCCCATAAATGGGGAAGTAAATAATCACCCAAGCCAAGAAACCCAGAGAGTCCCAAATAGGATAAACCCAAGGCCAAACACCCCAAGACACATATTAATCAAATTAACAAAGGTCAAACACAAAGAACAAGTATTAAAAGCAGCAAGGGAAAAAAACCAAATAACACACAAGGGGATTCCCATAAGGATAACAGCTGATCTTTCAATAGAAACTCTTCAGGCCAGGAGGGAATGGCAGGACATACTTAAAGTGATGAAAGAAAATAACCTACATCCCAGATTACTGTATCCATCAAGGATCTCATTCAAATATGAAGGAGAAATCAAAAGCTTTACAGACAAGAAAAAGGTGAGAGAATTCAGCACCACCAAACCAGCTATCCAACAAATGCTAAAGGATCTTCTCTAGACAGGAAACACAATAAGGCTGTATAAACTTGAACCCAAAACAATAAAGTAAATATTTGGCAACAGGATCATACTTATCACTAATTACCTTAAACGTAAATGGGTTAAATGTCCCAACTGAAATACAAAGACTGGCTGAATGGATATAAAAACAAGACCCCTATATATGTTGTCTACAAGAGACCCACCTCAAAAGAAGGGACACATACAGACTGAAAGTGAAGCGCTGGAAAAAGATATTCCACACAAATAGAGACCAAAACAAAGCAGGAGTAGCAATACTCATATCAGATAAAATAGACTTTAAAACAAAGGCTGTGAAAAGAGACAAAGAAGGACACTACATAATGATAAAAGGATTAATCCAAGAATAAGACATAACAATTATAAATATATATGCACCCAACATAGGACCACCGCAATATGTAAAACAAATGTTAACAAGTATGAAAGGGGAAATTAACAATAACACAATAATATTGGGAGACTTTAATACCCCACTCACATCTATGGATAGATCAACTAAACAGAAAATTAACAAGGAAACACAAACTTTAAATGATACAATAGACCAGTTAGACCTAATTGATATCTATAGGACATTTCACCCCAAAACAATGAATTTCATCATTTTCTCAAGTGCACAAGGAACCTTCTGCAGGATAGATAACATCCTGGGCCATAAATCTAGCCTTGGTAAATTCAAAAAAATTGAAATCATTTCAAGCATCTTTTCTGACCACAGTGCAGTAAGATTAGATCTCAATTACAGGAGAAAAACTACTAAAAATTCCAACATATGGAGGCTGAACAACACGCTTCTGAATAACCAGCAAATCACAGAAGAAATAAAAAAAGAAATAAACATTTGCATAGAAATGAATGAAAATGAAAACACAACAACCCAAAACCTGTGGGACACTGTAAAAGCAGTGCTAAGGGGAAGGTTCATTGCAATACAGGCATACCTCAAGAAGCAAGAAAAAAGTCAACTAAATAACCTAACTCTACACCTAAAGCAACTAGAAAAGGAAGAAATGAAGAACCCCAGGGTTAGTAGAAGGAAAGAAATCTTAAAAATTAAGGCAGAAATAAATGCAAAAGAAACAAAAGAGACCATAGCAAAAATCAACAAAGCCAAAAGCTGGTTCCTTGACAGGATAAATAAAATTGACAAACCATTAGCCAGACTCATCAATAAACAAAGGGAAAAAAATCAAATCAATAAAATTAGAAATGAAATTGGAGAGATCACAACAGACAACACAGAAATACAAAGGATCATAAGAGACTACCATCAGAAATTATATGCCAAAATTGGACAATGTGGAAGAAATGGACAAATTCTTAGAAAAGTACAACTTTCCAAAACTGAACCAGGAAGAAATAGAACATCTTAACAGACCCATCAAAAGCATGGAAACTGAAACTGTAATCAGAAATTTCCAGCAAACAAAAGCCCAGGTCCAGATGGCTTCACAGCTGAATTCTACCAAAAATTTAGAGAAGAGCTAACACCTATCCTACTCAAACTCTTCCAGAAAATTGCAGAGGAAGGTAAACTTCCAAACTCATTCTATGAGGCCACCATCACCCTAATACCAAAACCTGACAAAGATGCCACAAAAAAAGAAAACTACAGGCCAATATCACTGATGAACATAGATGCAAAAATCCTTAACAAAATTCTAGCAATCAGAATCCAACAACACATTAAAAAGATCATACACCATGACCAAGTGGGCTTTATCCCAGGGATGCAAGGATTCCTCAGTATTTGCAAAACAATCAGTGTGATACATCACATTAACAAATTGAAAAATAAAAACCATATGATTATCTCAATAGATACAGAGAAAGCCTTTGACAAAATCCAACATCCATTTATGATAAAATCTCTCCAGAAGGCAGGAATAGAAGGAACATACTTCAACATAATAAAAGCTATATATGACAAATCCACAGCAAACATTATCCTCAATGCTGAAAAATTGAAAGCATTTCCCTAAAGTCAGGAACAAGACAAGGGTTCCCACTTTCACCACTACTATTCAACATAGTTTTGTCCACAGCAATCAGAGCAGGAAAAGGAAATAAAAGGTTTCCAAATTGGAAAAGAAGAAGTAAAACTCTCACTATTTGCAGATGACATGATCCTCTACATAGAAAACCCTAAAGACTCCACCAGAAAATTACTAGAACTAATCAATGAATATAGTAAAGTTGCAGAATATAAAATCAACACACAGAAACTCCTTGTATTCCTATACAGTAATAATGAGAAAATAGAAAAAGAAAATAAGGAAACAGTTCCATTCACCATTGCAACGAAAAGAATAAAATACTTAGGAATATATCTACCTAAAGAACCTAAAGACCTATATATATAGAAAACTATAAAACACTGGTGAAAGAAATCAAAGAGGACACTAATAGACGGAGAAATATACCATGCTCATGGATCAGAAGAATCAATAAAGTGCAAATGAGTATACTACCCAAAGCAATCTATAGATTCAATGCAATCCCTATCAAGCTACCAATGGTATTTTTCACAGAGCTAGAACAAATAATTTCACAATTTGTATGGGAATACAAACAACCTCAAATAGCCAAAGCAATCTTGAGAAAGAAGAATGGAACTTGAGGAATCAACCTGCCTGACTTCAGGCTCTACTACAAAGCCACAGTTATCAAGACAGGATAAAGACAGAATGGCACAAAGACACAAATATAGATCAATGGAGCAAAATAGAAAGCCCAGAAATAAATCCACACACCTATGGACACCTTATCTTTGACAAAGGAGGCAAGAATATACAATGGATTAAAGACAATCTCTTTAACAAGTGGTGCTGGGAAAACTGGTCAACCACTTGTAAAAGAAAGTAACTAGAACACTTTCTAACACCATACACAAAAATAAACTCAAAATGGATTAAAGATCTAAATGTAAGACCAGAAACTATAAAACTCCTAGAGGAGAACATAGGCAAAACACTCTTTGGCATAAATCACAGCAGGATCCTCTATGACCCACCTCCCAGAATATTAGAAATAAAAGTGAAAACAAATGGGACCTAATTAAAATTAAAAGCTTCTGCACAACAAAGGAAACTATAAGCAAGGTGAAAAGAAAGCCTTCAGAATGGGAGAAAATAATAGCAAATGAAGCAACTGACAAACAACTAATCTCAAAAATATACAAGCAAACTCTTACAGCTCAATTACAGAAAAATAAACGACCCAATCAAAAAACGGGCCAAAGAACTAAGTAGACATTTCTCCCAAGAAGACATACAGATGGCTAACAAACACATGAAAAGATGCTCAACATCACTCATTATCAGAGAAATGCAAATCAAAACCACAATGAGGTACCATTTCATACCAGTCAGAATGGCTGTGATCCAAAAGTCTACAAGCAATAAATGCTGGAGAGGGTGTGGAGAAAAGGGAACCCTCTTACACTGTTGGTGGGAATGCAAACTAGTTCAGCCACCATGGAGAACAGTGTGGAGATTCCTTAACAAACTGGAAATAGAACTGCCTTATGACCCAGCAATTCCACTGCTGGGCATACACACCAAGGAAACCAGAATTGAAAGACACGTGTACCCCAGTGTTCATCGCAGCACTGTTTATAAAAGCCAGGACATGGAAGCAACCTAGATATCCATCAGCAGATGAATGGCTAAGAAAGCTGTGGTACATATACGCAATGGAGAATTACTCAGCCATTAAAAAGAATACATTTAAATCAGTTCTAATGAGGTGGATGAAACTGGAGCCTATTATACAGAGTGACGTAAGCCAGAAAGAAAAACACCAATACAGTATACTAACACATATATATGGAATTTTCACTCTCCTCTTTCACTTTTATCAAGAGGCTTTTTAGTTCTTCTTCATTTTCTGCCATAAGAGTGGTATCATCTGCATATCTGAGGTTATTAATATTTCTACCACCAATCTTGATTCCAGCTTGTGCTTCTTCCACTCCAGTGTTTCTCATGATGTACTCTGCATATAAGTTAAATAAGCAGGGTGACAATATACAGCCTTGACGTACTCCTTTTCCTATTTGGAAACAGTCTGTTGTTCCATGTCCAGTTCTAACTGTTGCTTCCTGAGCCACATACAAATTTTTCAAGAGGCAGATCAGGTGGTCTGGTATTCCCATCTCTTGAATAATTTTCACAGTTGATTGTGATCCACACAGTCAAAGGCTTTGGCATAGCCAATAAAGCAGAAATAGATGTTTTTCTGGAACTCTCTTGCTTTTTCCATGATCCAGTGGATGTTCGCAATTTGATCTCTGGTTCCTCTGCCTTTTCTAAAACCAGCTTGAACATCAGGAAGTTCACAGTTCACATATTGCTGAAGCCTGGCTTGGAGAATTTTGAGCATAACTTTACTAGCGTGTGAAATGAGTGCAATTGTGCGGTAGTTTGAGCATTCTTTGGCATTGCCTTTCTTTGGGATTGGAATGAAAACTGACCTTTTCCAGTCCTGTGGCCATTGCTGAGTTTTCAAAATTTGCTGGCATATTGAGTGTAGCACTTTCACAACATCATCTTTCAGGATTTGGAATAGCTCAACTGGAATTCCATCACCTCTGCTAGCTTTGTTCGTAGTGATGCTTTCTAAGGCCCACTTGACTTCACATTCCAGGATGTCTGGCTCTAGGTGAGTGATCACACCATCGTGAATATCTGGGTCGTGAAGATCTTTTTTGTACAGTTCTTCTGTGTATTCTTGCCATCTCTTCTTAATATCTTCTGCTTCTGTTAGGTCCATACCATTTCAGTCCTTTATCGAGCCCATCTTTCATGAAATATTCCCTTGGTATCTCTAATTTTCTTGAAGAGATCTCTAGTCTTTCCCATCCTGTTGTTTTCCTCTATTTCTTCGCATTGATTGCTGAGGAAGGCTTTCTTATCTCTTCTTGCTATTCTTTGAAACTCTGCATTCAGATGCTTATATGTTTCCTTTTCTCCTTTGCTTTTCCTTCTCTTCTTTTCACAGCTATTTGTAAACCTCTCCAGACAGCCATTTTGCTTTTTTGCATTTCTTCTCCATGGGGATGGTCTTGATCCCTGTCTCCTGTACAATGTCACGAACCTCAGTCCATAGTTCATCAGGCACTCTATCTATCAGATCTAGGCCCTTACATCTATTTCTCACTTCCACTGTATAATCATAAGGGATTTGATTTAGGTCATACCTGAACGGTCTAGTGGTTTTCCATACTTTCTTCAATTTAAGTCTGAATTTGGCAATAAGGAGTTCATGATCTGAGCCACAGTCAGCTCCTGGTCTTGTTTTTGTTGACTGTATAGAGCTTCTCCATCTTTGGCTGCAAAGAATAGAACCAATCTGATTTCGGTCTTGACCATCTGGTGATGTCCATATGTAGAGTCTTCTCTTGTGTTGTTGGAAGAAGGTGTTTGCTATGACCAGTGCATTTTCTTGGCAAAACTCTATTAGTCTTTGCCCTGCTTCATTCCGTATTCCAAGGCCAAATTTGCCTGTTACTCCAGGTGTTTCTTGACTTCCTACTTTTGCATTCCAGTCCCCTATAATGAAAAGGACATCTTTTTTGGGTGTTAGTTCTAAAAGGTCTCGTAGGTCTTCATAGAACCATTCAACTTCAGCTTCTTCAGCGTTACTGGTTGCTGGTATAGATATAGATATAAACATCAGATGATAGATACATCATAGATAGATATTTCATGTTTTTCTCTGGTTAATGTTTGCCCAGTTTTAAGAATCAACATGTGTCTAGAGTCACAGACATGGTGTATTTGTTTTCAGTAGATGACCATAGATGAGAACAAAGTCAGTCACAGGGGACAGGGCACATAGTGTGACAGAAGTCAGTTTTCTGCCAAGTGAGTCAGGATTTAGTGTGTATCAGGGTTAGAGTTTAGAATGTGTTGAAGGTTAGAGTTCAGTGCCTGACAAGACTTGGATAAGCATGCAACCAGGATTAGGACTGCATATGTGACCAGGGTTAGTGTTCAGGAGACAACTGGGAACATGATTCAGCGTGATCTTGAATCAGTTTTCATAGTGTTACTAAGGTTGGTGCTCAGTGTGTGAGCATGGACAGAAATTGATGGAGTTCAGTGCTCAGCATCTGAATGTTTTGAAGGCTCATAGGTTACCTAGTGTCAGGGTGCAGGATATGACCAGGTTCAATATTTAAAGAGTAAGAAGTATCAGTGTATTACCAGGGTCAAGGCCCAGCAAATGAGTGGGATCAGGCCTCAGCAGGTCAGTGGGGCAAGACTCAGAGTTTCAGGGTAAGTGCATGGCCACACAAGAGAATAGGAGCTGTCCAGTTTAGGGTCAGGAACCAATCTGTGACCAACATCAGTGATCCCTATGACCACCATTGGTGTGCAACCAGTATTAGAGTTCAGCATGTCAGTAGAGTAAGGGATTGGCATGAGAGCTGGAGTAGTAGTCAGCTTGTGACCAGAGTTTGTGTTCAGCATGTGTTTAGGGTTTGATCTTAGTTTATGACCCAAATCGTAGCTCAGTGTGTGATCAAGATCTGGCCTCAGTGTTAGAGTATGATCATGCATTAGAATGTGTATGGATTCTGGGGTCACAATATTTTTGTGATTTGAGTTCAGTATGTGACAAGGATCAGGGCTCAGAGTATGACAGAGATCAGACCTAACAGTGTGATTAAGATAAGGGCTCAGTGTTTGGACTCAATCAGCCCAGTGTGTTTCTGGGCTCATTAGGTGGCAAGGGTCAGGGCACAAGGAATGACTGAGTCCAAATTCTATATAAGACCAGCATCAGGATTCATTGTATAAACAGGGTAATGCTCAACATGTAACCACATTCAGGACTTAGTATGTTACCTGGATCACAGCTCTGTAAATGATCTGCATCAAATCTCAGCATTTGATTAAGGTCAGAATCATTATAACAGTGTCAGGGGTTGTTGGGTGATTGGGTTTTGTAATCAGAGTGTGAGCAGGGATAGGCTGAGTGTTTACTAAGTTCAGTTCTGAACATCTAACTAGAGTAATGGCTCAGTGTGTGACAAGGTTCATGGCTCAGCTTGTGACCAGGATTAGGGCTCACAGTATAGTCAGGGTTGAGTTTACTGCGTGACCAGTAGCTTTGATCAGAGTAACCAGGTTAAGGGCTCATCTTGTGATCTGAGTCAAGGCTCAGTGGGAGACCAGAGTCAGGGCATATTCTGTGACCAGGAGTAGAGCTTAGTATATGAATAGCCGGGCATTAGCATCAAACCAGAGTCAGTGCTCAGTGTGTGACCAGTGATAGGGCTCTGTGTGTTTATAGGATTAGCTCTCAGTTTGTGAGAGGGTCAGAGTTTAGCATGTGATTAGAGTCAGGGCTTAAGAGAGTATTTGGATCAGATATCACAGTGTGACATGGATCAGTGGTCAGCAGGTGACCAGAAACAAGGTGCATCATAAGATCAGAATCAGAGCTGAATGACTGATCAGAGTTAGGGCTGAGTGACAAGATTCATTGCTCAACATTTGACTAGGATCAGGGCTCTGACCACGATCAGAGCACAACAGCAGGTGACAGAAGTCAGGGCTCAGCATGTGACTGGGTCAGAGCTCAGCAGCTGACTAGGGTCCTGGATCAATTGCAATCAGGGTTCCAGTTCATTAATTAGTAAATGGCTGAAAATTTGCCTAACATTTAGGGTTCAGAGTATGACCAGTTTCAGGGTTCATCAACTATCAAAGGTCAATGCTCAGCTTGAGAGCAGAGCCAGGGCTGAGCATATGACCTGGGTTAGGCCTTAAATTAGGACCAGGCTCAGAATCAATTGTGTGATTAGGATAAAACTCAATGTGTGATTGCTGTCATGGTTCTTTATGTGATATGCATAAGGCTCAATGACTTATCATTGTATGGGTTCATTGTGTGGATAGGTTAAATTCTCAGGATGTGCCCAGGGTGACTTCTGTCAAGTTGTTATCAAGTAAAGAATCAGTATGATAAAAGAGTCAGGTTTTGGCATGTAACTTGAGTCACTGCTCAATGTGTGACAGAGTCAGGGCTCAACATGTAACAAGTGTGAAACCTCATCACCTGACCAGGATTAGGGTTAACAGGGAGATCAGGGTCATAACTCAGTGTGTGACCAGATTCAGGACTCATGATGTGATTAGGCTTATGGCTCATTGGGTGACCACTATAAAGACACATCCAGTGACTCAGCTCAATATCCACTGTATGACCTGTCAAATCTCCACTTAACCTGAGTCAAGACTATTGCCAAGTTAAAGGCTTAGCATGTGATCTGGGCCCCTGATAGGAGTGTGATCAGGGTCAGTGCACAAGTGTAATAATTGGGTCAAGACTTAGTGTGTTAACATAATCAGGACTCAGTATGGAACTGGGGTCATAGCTCAATGTGTGACAAAATTTAAGGCTCAGTATGTGACCAGGTTCATGGCTTATAAAATCAGGGCCCAGAGAGTTTATGCGGTCAGGGCTAAGAATGTGTGTGACCAGCATTGGGAATAATGTGGGACCCAATTCAGGCATCAGCATGTGATTATGGTCAGGACTCAGCATGTGACCAGTAGTAGTCTAAGGTGTGAGGTTTTACCAGGCTTAGGCTCTGACCGAATAGGGCTCAGTGTGTGACGTGACTCAGGACTTGGTGGGTGACCAGAGTAAAGATCACTGTATGAATATGGCCATCATGCAGTGTGTCACCAGGATCAGAACTTAGTGTATTTCAAGCTCAGAGCTTGGTATGTGATCAAGATCAAGTTAATGGTTGACCAAGGTCAGAGCTTATTATTTGACCAGAGTCAGAGATCAGATATGACCAATTCAGAATCTGAGTGGATGACTAGGGTTCAGTGTGTATGTTTACAGTACAATAGAGAGAGTATAATAATATACTACAATAATTTATAGGTCACTCACTGTAGATAATGTTGGAAATAATGTTTCACAGTCACAAATTCTAAGTGAAACCATCCAACTATGTTTTAAGTCTGGCTGAACATGTCTCAGCTTCTTGCATACAAATAGGAAGATAAACTACAGTTTATCAAGGTGATGCCACATGAGCAAAATGGCATAAGACAAGAGAAAGAGCCTTTAAAGTCTACAGGAAGTGGCTTCAAATAACAGGTAAATGAGATAAGACGGGGAAAAGAACATGAGGTCCCAATAAACAGTGACAAACATGTGTGGTTAGTAAATTAGAGGCCTCCATGAGGTTGACAGCTGTTAGCACAGGGACATTAGAGGAAGGGATCTAGAAGAACTGGAGATAGTGTTGCTGGTGATGAGAGAGGGGGATGTAGAGTATGGCATTCAGTGGGCATGTTTTTTTCCTGATGATAGGGCATGACTGTGGCGATGAGCACATCAGGTGAAATGGAACATAATATTCCTGAGGAGACAGGCTCCAGGTTGGCCAAGTCAGCCTGTGAATGCTTGGGCTTTCATGAAGGATAATAGGAGTGAGGGAGCAGTGAAAGTTAGTGAGTATAGCACATGACAAATATGTTCAGTGGGTGGGTCAAGATAAATTAGATTGATAGATAGCAGCAATATGGGTGGTAGGAATGGCTGTGTCATTCTCAAGGTGCAAAACAGACATCACCAAACTAGTCCCTTACCAAACTGCACATAAAACTGCCAAAACAGTAAATTCAAAGTGAAATCTATAAGTTCTTTGGTTGTAAAGTTTCTGAATTTTCTGGCATCTTGTATGCAGAATGACATTGTCACACCCAAAAGATAAGAAAGGAAGTGACTGTGGCCTTGGCATAACTTGCCAGTTTGATCAATGTCCAAAGATGCAGTGAGAAATTGGTCTGACATAATTGTGAATTTGTTCACACTAAATCCCTGTGAGTCTGGATCCTTTGCCTACTAATGTTATATTTATGTGATCTTCATCCCTCCTCTGCACTTAGGGTCACCTCACTCTCCATATGGTACAGGGCTTCTTTTGATGCCTGTTTTGGGGATTTCATTGAGCTTAGTTTATCCTGTAACTCCTGAAACCAACCAAATTCTCAATTCCAATTTATCACAGGATGAATGAGGCCCTTCTATATCCTGCTTTCAGATGTTAAATTTCATCTCAGCCTATAATCAAAATGACAAGAAATAACAAGTGTTGGATGAAAGTGGAGAAAAGAGAACACTTGTGCCCTGTTGGTGGGAATGTAAATTGGTACAGCCACTATGGAAAATAGTATGGAGGTTCCTTAAAATATGAATAATAGAAATACCATATGATTCAGCAGTCTACTTCTGTGTATTTATCCAAAGATAATAAAAATAGTAAGTTGAAAAGAAATACGCACTCCAATGTTCATTTCATCATTATTTACAATAGCTAAGATGTGGAAACAATGTATGCATTCATTGATGGATGAAAGGATTAAAAAATTGTAAGACCCACTGATATTTCCACATCTAGGAATTGCAGATTTTGAAGCTTGAAAAACATGATTGCAAAATCTAGACTAGAGTTTTTTGTGTCCTTCAGATTCTGCATGAGTCATAATTAGTAAAATGGGGTCATTGTCCATCTTGGAAGATATCTGTACAACTTAGCAAGACAGGTAAATGGCAAATTTCCCAGCCATTCATCATCAATAATTTTCTGATCACCTGCTATGTGTCTTATTAGTGTTGTAGGTACAAATCTTTGACTTCATGGAATATTCCATCAGTTCAGTTCAATTCAGTCGTGTCCAACTTTTTTCGACCCAATGGACTGCAGCATGCTGAAAGGTTGTTGCACAATCTCTCCCCCAGGGAACCAGTGCTCAGTTAGCGGAGCTTGTGACTCTGACCTAAGCTCTAGAGTTAAGCAAAGGGCAGTGAGTAAATATCTACACGGATTCTAAGTATGCTTATTTGACTTTACATGCTCATGCTGCAATATGGAAATAAAGACAGTTTAAAACAGCAACAGGAGAACCTTTTAAGCATTTCAGAGAGATTGAGAGACTTTTAACTGCTATATATTGTCTTAAAGAAGGAGCTGTTATGCATTTAAATGGGCACAGCAGGGATGGGAGTAAAGTAGACAAAGGTAATCAGTTGGCTGACTGTCAAGCCAGAAAAGTGGCACTTTACGAAACCCCTTCACTACAGACTCCTTTGATCTGGACAGGTCCTGTGGAACAGGAAAAACCACAGTATACTGAGAATTAGAAAGATATAAGAAAAGAGGAGCAAAGATTACAGATAAAGGATGGTTACAGTCCAAGGATGGACGATTAATAATTCCTGAAAACGCTCAGTGGAAAACTCTTAAGGGTTTACACCAGAGTTTTCATTTGGTTGCAGAAGTACTTACCAGATGGCTTCTCATTTGTCTGAAGGTAAAAATGAAATGAAAACTCTAAAGAACATTATCAAAAGGTGTGAGGTTTGTCAGAAAAATAACCCAAAGACTGTAAAGCTAGCAAAACCTGGATTATTACAAAGTGGAAAGTATCCTGGAGAGGACTGGGAAATTGATTTTACTCATATGCCAAAAGCTAATAGGTATTCTTGCTTACAAGTTTGGATGGATACTTTTACTGGATGGATTGAGGCTTTTCCCTGTTGTAGTGAGCAGGCTAAGGAGGTTGTAAAGATTTTAATCCATGAAATTATCCCCAGGTTTGGGCTGTCACGGAGCCTTCAGAGTGACAATGGCTCCACCTTTAAAGCTACTGTAACTCAGGAGGTATTTAAAGCTCTAGGAATAGAATATCACTTACACTGTTCCTGGAGACCCCAATCCTCAGGAAAGGTTGAAGAAGCTAATGACATTATCAAAAGACATCTTTGCAAATTAACTCAAGAGACGCAGGCTGCTGCTGCTGCTGCTACTAAGTTGCTTCAGTCGTGTCTGACTCTGTGCGACCCCATAGACGGCAGCCCACCAGGCTCCCCCGTTCCTGGGATTCTCCAGGCAAGAACACTGGAGTGGGTTTCCATTTCCTTCTCCAGTGCATGAAAGTGAAAAGTGAAAGTGAAGTTGCTCAGTCGTGTCCGACCCTCAGTGACCCCATGGACTGCAGCCTTCCAGGCTCCTCCATCCATGGGATTTTCCAGGCAAGAGTACTGAAGTGGGGTGCCATTGCCTTCTCCAAGAGATGCAGGACAATTGGATTAAAGTCCTACCCATAGCTTTAATGAGGGCCCAAACTGCCCCCCTTTGAATGTATTTATGGAAGGCCTTTCTTATGCACAGACATTGTTATAGACCCTGAAGCCTTGGAATTAACTAGTTATGTAACTCAGCTCTCGGCTTTTCAACAGGCAGTAACAGAACTCCAGGAGATGACTCCTGACCCAGCCTCTGAGTCAAGCAAGCCTCTATTTGAGCCAGGAACTGAGGTACTCATACAAAAATAGGGATCTGGGGGCCCATCCCTTGAGCCCCTCTAGTAAGGCTCTTACCATGTTATTCTTTCTTCTCCCACAGCTGTCAAAGTGCCAAGAATTGATTCGTGGGTACATCACCCTCGAGTTAAGAGGTGGCACCCTGACCAGAACTAAGTGTCTTCATTTTATGTCTTTACTTTCTATGCTCTGACTTTGTACTTTTCCGATGGGCCTGATAATCTGTGTGAGCCTAGTTCTTTGGACTCCAAAAATCCTGTCTGCCGTTTGATCCTCAAGACAATGCCTTCCTGTCCTGGGCTCACTCCTATGCTGCATTCCACAATAGGTCTAACTGCTGGGTCTGCGGACCACTCCCCTCTTCATCAGTGGAAGGAAGTCTTCCCGTGGCGGACATCTACACTCCAAGGAAGACTTTCTCCAAGTCTGCAAATTCCTTTGACAACAATCATATGTGATGCCTTTTCTTCATCTGATGACATTTAACAACCCTAAAATGGACTGGTGCAACACTTTGTACTTTAACTATGGACATAACGTGACTTTTAATTTTGATTATATATTTCTCAGTTTAATGACTATTTTGCTACACATAAGGCAAATAGGTCTAGATCTAATGGTTTTCTACCTGACGTTTATCAAATATGGGATGAGGCTATATGGCTAACTCCTGAAAAAGGATGTCTAATATCTACTGCCCCTATAGGCTGGGAACAAATAAAGTCATCCCCAAAAGGTAGCCAACAACTTAATTACAGTGATTGGAAACAATTGGGATTTTTGCCTCAGGAAATCTGCAACATAATCATTCGTGTGTTTTCCAACCCCAGTTCAGGTCCTCCCTTTTTCTGGCCAGTCACTAATTGTGACTGAATATCTCAGTCATGCTGGCTTGCTCCAAACGGGACTTATTGGATATGTGGCTCTTACCTATGGGCATGGCTTCCCCTTGGTTGGATAGGGAGATGCACCCTGGGTCTAGCCTTTACACACAGCTTTATATTTTCAGAACTTCCAGAAAAGCCTGCTAATTTACCCCACCTTAAAACTCGGTGGGCAAGGTCTGTATTTCACAGGTATGATAATTTGGCTGCAGTGTTTGTTCCCTCTTTGGGAACTATAGATGTTATGCTACGAGTGGATGCTTTGACTAATTTTACTCAACAGGCATTACAAGATTCTCAAAAACCTATTTCAGCTCTTAATGCTGAACAAGCACAAATTAGAAAGGTGGTTTTACAAAACAGATTGACTTTAGACATTCTGACAGCTGCACAAGGAGGAACTTGTGCCATTATTTATACTCAGTGCTGTACATATATACCTGATATAAGCACTAATGTTACTCATTTTACTAAACACATGAACAAGATGACTGGGGCTATGGATACTCTTGAAGCCTCAATTGCCTCACTTTGGGAGATGTTAACTAGTTCCCCATGGTAGAAAACTATCTTAATTACAATAATTCTGATTGTTTTGTTTTTGCTGTTTGCTCCCTACATCTGTAACTGTGTAACTGGATTTGTTTCTAGTCGCATGAAAGCTTTTAAGTTACTAATAGTTGCTCAAACTCCTGCTACTGCTGCAGCTTCTTCCAACTACTACTTGGGGCCCCTGGATCAGAAATCCTCAGTATGAGGGTTAGGAAAATATGTTGCCTCACCAACTTAGGGACAATGCCCTTTGTCAGTTAGGAAGCAGTTATGGAACGAGAATGATGCCCCCTTTCCCTAGGCAACATATTTCTCCTAAAAGAAAAGGGGGGAATGAGAGGATAACAGGCAGGAAGGCCAGGGGTCTCCAAATGGAGGAAATAGGCTGCAAGTGTCAGACATTTTTATCTCTCTTAAGCAGCAGGAGGAAACAAACGCGATATTTTTTTCCTTCTCTATACAAATTTAAAAGGAGATTTCTCTTAAAATACTGTGTTGCCATAATGACACCTGATTTCTACTGAAGTTAACTATTCTCAAACCTTGAGTTAACCAATGCATTTTTCTTATGGAAATGTTTGTCTTAAGGTATGTTAATGTACTATGCATTTACCCCAAACTCCATCTTCAAGTCGGTTCTGCCTAATGGCTCAGAACCTACTTGACAAACCAGTATGTTATACTCAGATATTGTTCTCCTAATCTATGTAAACGAAACTATTTGTATGGTAATCTGCCCTTCTACAAGATTCAAGTCAATTGTTTTATGGCCCGGGATGACTCATCTGGTGCCAAGATTATCCCAAAATGCATCTTATGGATGAGGGCCTGGTGCCATTCTGAGTTTTAAGACATTCCTGTCTTTAATTAACAGACTGCTAGTGACTATATAACATCCAGCTGAAGACTAGCAGGGGGCACTCTTTCTGCCCCCTTCTGATGCCTATGTCAGAAGCTTTTTTTTATCTCCTTTATACTTTAATAAAACTTTATTACACAAAAGCTCTGAGTGATCAAGCTTCATCTCTGGCCCCGGATTGAATTCTTCTCCTCTGGGGGCCAAGAATCCCAGCGTCTTTTTGTTCAGCAACAACCTTTCATCTTCGGGGCTTATCCGGGGTCCTTCAGGACAAGGTAAGGATGTTTGGAGCTCTAGTTCTTTGTTCTCTTGGTGAGCACGTTTTCTGCTGTACTTTACTAACTCTACAGTGTACTTGTGTGAATGAATGAAACGCCCTGAGTGAAGCAAGTGAGGAGCCCTGCTCTGTGGTTCCATGGTGATCTCATACGGCTTATGACAGAAACCTGTTGGGGGGTTATACCGACCTGCCAATGTCAAGAGGCACCCAATGTCTCTTTTGGGGAAACAACCAGAAATGGGCAAAGCGTGTGGACTGAACTCTCCTTTCTCCGTCAAACTTTTCGGTCTCTTTGACCATTTCATAACTCCTTGGGAATTAGAAGTACTAACCTAATCTATCAGATCATAGACTTTCAAGGGACTTGTAATCTATGCTGTTACTGTGTACTGTGACTTAGGTCCCAAACTTGGATTGGTAGGCAGGAAGCGCCTAGCCTCGCTAGGAATCAGAAGTTCGGAAGCTAGATGGAGCTCTAGCTCCAAGAACATCCCTGAGATCAAAGTTTACTCAGATTGGGACTGTAATGGGTTTTTTCCTTTGGTAACACTGGCTCTAGTGGACCAGAGGAGGCTCTTATACTGATGTGGTGACTCTTAGAAGGAACATCTCAGTATTATGTTCATATTGGTCTTATTTGGTCAGGAATATACTCAAGGTCGTGCACAGGCACTCACTTGATGAATGTTTCCCCCAGCGGTCTTAGCTTGGGAGGCATTCCAGAAGGTTACTCTGATTGCACCCTGGATGCCATCAGAGGCAAGCAAGGTTTTAATGGTGAAGAGCTGGACATCAGTCAGGGATGCCATCAGGTCTACCCCTGGTGCATCCCCACCCTGTCTCGGTGGTAGAACCGGGAGGGACGAGCATGACACTTGCATCAGTAAGGGACAGACTAAGTCTGGCCAGGAAGGAAAAGCTTTTGGTGTGAAGTCTGTCTACACCCCCATCTAGAGCAGGGAGGGACGCCTCGGGTAGAAAGATGGCGCTGGTCCCTTTTTTCCTCTCTTACAGATGGGAGCTAACAATTCCAGCCTCACGCCTTTGAACTGTATCCTGAAAAACTGGGATATATTTGATCCCCAGGGCTTAAAGAAGACACATCTGGTCTTCCTATGTGACACTGCATGGCTGCGGTACCCACTGGAGGACGGAGAATGGTGGCCAGCTTAAGTATAATACTGTTTTACAATTAGACTGGTTCTGTAGAAAACAAGGAAGATGGGATCAGAGACATTTTGTCAGATGTATTCTTGAAGGACTCAGGCAGGCGCTTACTAAGCCTTTAAATTATGGCAAATTGACAAACATAGAACAGGAGGAGAAGGAAGCTCCTGGTAAATTCCTAGATAGACTGAGAGAAGCCCTTTGCAGATTCACTGAGATTGATCCCAAAAATGAAGAGGGAATAGTGATCTTTAAGGATAGATTTCTCATTCAGTTGTCTCCAGATATCCGCCATAAGCTATCAAAACGGACGTATAGACCAAATCAGTCTTTAGATAATCTGTTACAACTGGCTCAGACAGTCTGTTATGGTAAGGAATATGAGAAAAAGAAAGAAAGGCAGAGAAAGACAAAGGAACAGGAGGAAGCCTTTGCAATGTCTATGAAAACTGTTCTTAAACAGCCTGAGAAAAATGCCCAGAGGGACCCAGATGAAAAGGGATGGGCTTGCTATTACTGTGGAAAGGAGGGGCACCTCCCACGGGATTTCCCTCAGGCATCTAAGCCACTCCCAGCTCCATGTCCCGTCCGCAAAGGACCACACTGGAAGAGAGACTGCCCCCAGAGGTGTAGGTTTCAGGAGTCGGACTCTGAAGACAATCAGGACTGAAGGTGCCTGGGGGTCCCCACACAAGCTCCCGTCCTAATTACACCTGAGAAACCCCAGGTATTAATCACTGTGGGGGGCCAATCCCTTGATTTACTTTTGGACACTGGGGAAAATTACTTTGCTTACTGAAGCCCCTGGCCTACTTTCTTCCCAATCCGCTTCTATAATGGGACTGTCTGGATAAACCAAAAGGTATTATTTCTGCAAATTGTAACTGGCACTCTGTGCTATTTTCACACGAGTTTCTGATCGTGCCAGAGTCTTCCTCAACCCTTTTGGGGAGGGATATACTGAGCAAGGTCCATGGCTCTGTTTTCATGAATATGGAGCCCTCCCTTTCTCTCCCTTTAGTTGAACAAAATGTAAATCCTAGAGTATGGGCTGATGGAAAATCTGTGGTTTGAGCACAAAATGCTATTCCTGTAGCTGTCAAGCTCAAAGACCAGGACTTATTTCCACATAAGAAGCAGTATCCACTGAAACCTGAGGTTAAGGAAGGGTTAAAACCCATCATGGAAAATTTAAAGGAGCAGAGACTATTGGTTTCCTGTAACAGTCCATGCAACACTCCTATTTTGGGTATAAAGGAATCAAAAGGTAAATGGAGACTAGTTCAAGATTTACGAATAACAAATGAGGCTGTAGTTCCTTTACACCCCGTGGTGCCTAATCCTTATACTCTACTATCTGAAATTCTGAATGAGCCAAATATTTTTCAGTAATTGATTTGAAAGATGCCTTCTATCCAGTGCCTTTGGTGGAGGAAAGTTAATTTCTATTTGCCTTTGAAGACCCTATGCAGCCAGCTTCTCAGTTAACCTGGACAGTTTTGCCCCAGGGATTTCGTGACAATCCTCACTTATTTGGACAAAGTTTGTCACGGGATCTACAAAACTTTAATAACTCTGAAGCGGTGGTGTTACAATATGTAGATGATATTTTACTCTGTGCTGAGACAGAGGAAGCTTGTTCACGAGCCTCAAAAGATTTCTTAAACTTTCTGGCATTGTGGTGAGACAGAGGAAGCTTGTTCACGAGCCTCAAAAGATTTCTTAAACTTTCTGGCAGGCTGCAGTTACAAGGCATCAAGAGAAAAGGCTCAGCTTTGTCAACAATCTGTTAGATATCTGGGCCTAATCATATCGGGAGGGACTAGGGTCATAGGCCATGAGAGAATTAAACCTATACTAAATCATCCCCTACCTATGACATTAAGACATTTGAGAGGATTTTGGGGAATCACAGGCTACTGTCGTATTTGGATTTCAGGTTATGGGGAACTTGCCTGGCCTTTATATAAATTTATAGCTGAAACTCTGCAGGCCCAAACCGACAAACTGGTTTGGTCTCCAGATACTCAAAAGGCTTTTAAGGTTCCTCAGACTTCTCTCCTGCAAGCTCCAGCTCTGAGCTTGCCCACAGGGTCAGAATTTAATTTGTTTGTCACTGAAAGAAAAGGTATGGCCTTAGGAGTTTTGACACAATCCCAAGGGCCTCACCAGCAACCCATTGCTTATCTAAGCAAAGAATTAGATGTAATTTCAAGTGGGTGGCCCCACTGCCTAAGAGTAATTAGGGCAGCAGTTTTGTTAGCACCTGAAGCTTTAAAAATAATTAATTGACAAAACCTTACTGTACTGACTTCTCATGATGTGAGTGGAATCTTAAATTCTAAGGTTAATATTTGGATGACAGACAGTAGAGTTCTTAAATGTCAGTCATGGTTGTTAGAAGGACCAGTAAGTAAGCTTAAAGTTTGTGGAAATTTGAATCCTGCCACTTTCCTTCCTGATAAAGAAAATGAAACACCTGATCATGATTGTTCCCAATTTCTAACTTTAAACTATGCAGCTCGGGAGGATCTAATGGATACCCATTAGACAATCCTGACATGGAAATATTTACAGATGTCTGTTCTTTTGTTCAGGATGGAAAGCATAAATGCCAGGCTTCCCTGTCCATCACCAGCTCCCAAAGCTTGCTCAAACTCATGTCCATAGAGTTGGTGATGCCATCCAACCATTTCATCCTCTTGTCCCCTTATCCTACTGCCTTCAATCTTTCCCGGCATCAGGGTCTTTTCCAGTGAGTCAGTTCTTCACATCAGGTGGCCAAAGTATTGGAGCTTCAGCTTCAGCATCAGTCTTTCCAACAAATATTCAGAACTGATTTCCTTTAGGATTGATTGGATTGATTTCTTTGTAGTCCAAGGGACTCTCAAAAATCTTCTCCAACACCACAGTTAAAAAGCATCAATTCTTCGGAGCTCAGCTTTTTTTGTGGTCCAACTCACACTTCATACATAACTACTCGAAAAACCATAGCTTTGACTATATGGATCTTTGTTGGCAAAGTAATAACTCTGCTTTGTAATGCACTGTCTAGGTTGGTCATAGCTTTTCTTCCATGGAGCAAGCATCTTTTAATTTCATGGCTGCAATCACCATCTGCAGTGATTTGGGCATATGAATGAAGTCTATCACTCATCTGCTTGTCTTAGACATACAGCACATTGTAAGCCATCTGGCACTACTATCTCTGTTTCTCCTATGACCTGTGAAGGAGTGGAGATATTCCTATTTGCTATGGACTAAATGTTTGTGTCCTCTCAAAAGTTCAAATGTTTAACCCTAGTCCCCAGTATGATGGTACCTGGAAATGAGGGTGGAGTCTTCATGATGGGTTTAGTGTTCTAATGAAAAAAATAAAAGAGTAAAGACTTTGTTTTCCCTCTCTGTCTTTCTTTCTGTCATGTGAGGTTACAACAAGAAAGTGGTCATCTATAAACCAGAAAGAGATCCTTTAACATAAGCTCAATTATACTGGCATCTTATTTAAAATATATAAAATAGTTCTAATGAGGTGGATGAAACTGGAGCCTATTATACAGAGTGAAGTAAGCCAGAAAGAAAAACACCAATACAGTATACTAACGCATATATATGGAATTTAGAAAGATGGTAACAATAACCCTGTGTACGAGACAGCAAAAGAGACACCGATGTATAGATCAGTCTTATGGACTCTGTGGGAGAGGGAGAGGGTGGGAAGATTTGGGAGAATGGCATTGAAACATGTAAAATATCACATATGAAACGAGTTGCCAGTCCAGGTTTGATGCACGATACTGGATGCTTGGGGCTAGTGCACTGGGACGACCCAGAGGGATGGTATGGGGAGGGAGGAGGGAGGAGGGTTCAGGATGGGGAACACATGTATACCTGTGGTGGATTCATTTTGATATTTGGCAAAACTAATACAATTATGTAAAGTTTAAAAATACAATAAAATTTAAATTAAAAAAATAAATAAAATATATAAAATAGTTCTTAAAAATTGTCTTTAGAGTTATTTATGATTAGATATATCTATGTGTGCTGTGGACTTCCCAGGTGGAGCAAATAGTAAAGAACCAACCTGCCAATGCAGGTAGATGTAAGAGA
This sequence comes from Bos javanicus, assembly GCF_032452875.1. Classification (NCBI taxonomy): domain Eukaryota; kingdom Metazoa; phylum Chordata; class Mammalia; order Artiodactyla; family Bovidae; genus Bos; species Bos javanicus. The sequence goes on from NC_083897.1 coordinate 95,020,203, forward strand.
CATGGGTTGGACCCCTAGGTCGGGAAGATTCCCTGGAGGAGGGTATGGCAACCCACTCAAGTATTCTTGCCTGGAGAATCCCAAGGACAGAGGAGCCTGGAAGGTTTCAATTCACTGGGGTCACACAAAGTGACATGGCTGAAGTGACTTAGCACACTTGTGTGGTGTATATTTACATTCATACTTCATTTGTGCTCAGTCACTAAGTAATGTCAGTTTCTTTGGGACCCCATGGACTATAGCTTGCTAGGCTTCTCTCTCCATGTTATTTCCCAGGCCAGAATACTGGAGTGGGTTGCCATTTCCTCTTCCATGGGATCTTCCTGATCCAGGGATCAAACCTGCATCTTTGGCAACTCCTGCATTGGCAGGCGGATTCTTTACCAGTAAGCCATCTGGGAAGCACCAATATTTATATTACTGACTTCTTATTTTCATACCCATTCACACCCAGAAGCTCAACTGAAAGTCATGATACCACACCTGGTCAGGAGAGAGATGATGAATGACCACCTGTGGTTGAAGGTGGTAAGTCACTTTAGTCGTGTCCGACTCTGTGCGACCCCATAGACGGCAGCCCACCAGGCTCCCCTGTCCCTGGGATTCTCCAGGCAAGAACACTGGAGTGGGTTGCCATTTCCTTCTCCAACGCATGAAAGTGAAAAGTGAAAGTGAAGTCGCTCAGTCATGTCCGACCCTCAGCGACCCCATGGACTGCAGCCCACCAGGCTCCTCCGTCCATGGGATTTTCCAGAAGGCAGAACAATGCATATGAGTGGATGAAATGTATTTGTGCATCATGCATTATGACAGCAGTTAAAAGGAGGAAAGTAAATAACTGAAAGAGATCTCAAACATCGCCTGAAAATTTGTGGGAAAAGTGAAGAGTTTATAGCCAAGTGTTGTACCTTAGTACAATGAATTTTATCAGTTTCTTCAAGATTTATTTTTTATCCTTAGAAAATGTAATTCTTCCTCTCTCTCTTTCTCTATCTCAATGATACATAGTTAGATGATAAATAGATACATAGATGACATGTAATATATTAGGTGCTTTGGGTCTAAGTACTGAAGAGAAACATGATTTAAGCCTTGGGCTCACAGTCTAGTCACATTAACAAATCAGTTAATATGATTAGTATAATAATAATGAACACGATCACTAATTTCATATGATAATTACAATAATAGATAAATACAGGGGTTAACTAAGTTGTGTGTGAGGCAGTCTTTGACAAGAAAAGTGCTAAGATCCATAAACCTCTGCTTCCTTTATTTCTGGCAACAGACTCCTGACATAATGTTGTTGGGATTCACACAAATCTCATTTATTAGGATACTAGCCCATAGGCTCTTATTACATGGCACCAGTAGTAAAGAGCCAGCCTGCCATTGCAGGACACATAGAAATGAGGGTTCAATTCCTGGGTCAGGAAGATTCTCAGGAGGAGGAAATGACAACCCACTTCAGTATTCTGGCCTGTGAAATTCCATAGACAGAGTGCTCTGGAGGGTATAGTCCAAGGGGTTGCAAGGAGTTAGACACAACTGAAGCAACTGAGTATGCTTGCACACAAGGTAATGAATATTATCATTTACTTGTTTATATCACATGTTATGCTTAAAGTGATAAACATTTTAAGGCCCAGACATGGAACTGACCAATGGGAACAGGCTCTGCAAAAGACTGGGTAATTGTGGAGATCATCCCAATATCAAGAGGAAATTCTTAACAAATCTAGAACACATTAAAAAGTCAAAAGCAGATATGTTACTAATTTAAAAATAAAAGTATAGGGTTTCTACTTGTTAGAACATAAGAGAAAGAAACAATTATGAAAGAATTTTATGTTTTAGAATAAACCCAATATAATGGGAAAGACTAGAGCTCCCTTGAAGAAAGTTAGAGATACCACGGGAACATTTCATGAAAAGATGGGCACAATAAAGGACAAAAACAGTATGGACCAAAAAGAAACAGAAGATATTAAGAAGAGGTGGCAAGAATACACAGAAGAACTATACCAAAAAGATCTTAATGATCCAGATATCTATGATATCTGGACATATCTAGATGTCCTAGATACCTAGAGCCAGACATTTTGGAGTGTGAATTCAAGTGGGCCTTAGGAAGCATCACTATGGACAAATCTATTGGAGGTGATGGAATTCCTGCTGATCTATTTAAAATCTTAAAACGATGCTATTAAAGTGCTACACTCAATATGCCAGCAAAGTTGGAAAAAGCGGCAGTGGCCAGAGGACTGGAAAAGGTCAGTTTCAATTCCAATCCCAAAGAAGGGTAATGCCAAAGAATGTTTAAACTACTGCACAATGCCTCTCATCTCACATCCTAGGAAGGTAATGCTCAAAATCCTTCAAGCTAGGCTTCACCAGTATGTGAACTGAGAACTTCTAGGTGTACAAGGTAGATTTAGAAAAGGCAGAGGAACCAGAAATCAAATCACCAACATCTGTTGGAGCATAGAAAAAGCAAGAGAATTCCAGATAAATATCAACTTCCGCTTCATTAACTATGTAAAATCCTTTGACTGAACGGATCATAAAAAACATAGAAAATTCTTGAAGATATGGGAACACCAGACCACCTTCCCTGCCTCCTCCAAAACCTGTAGACAGTCAAGAAGCAACAGGCAGAACCGGACAGGGACTAACAGACCGATTCAAAATTGGGAAAGGAGTACGTCAAGGGTGTATATTGTCACTCTGCTTATTTAGTTTGTATGAAGAGAATATCAAGCAAAATGCCAGGCTGGATGAACTTCAAGCTGGAATCAAATTGCCTGAAGAAATATCAATAACCTCAGATATGCAGATGACACCATCTTAACGGCAGAAAGCAAAGAGGAACTAAAGAGCCTCTTGATGATGGTGAAAGAGGAGAGTGAAAAAGATGGCTTAAAACTCAGATGGGATGGGGAGGGACGTGGGAGGGGGGACAGGATGGGGAACACATGTACACCCATGGCTGATTCATGTCAATGTATGGCAAAAAGCACTATAATATGGTAAAGTAATTATCCTCCAATTAAAATAAATAAATTAATTTTTTAAAAACTCAGCATTCAAAAAACTAAACTCGTAGCATCCAGTCACATCAGTTAGTTCAGTCAGTCAGTTGTGTCTGACTCTTTGTGACCCCATGGACTGCAGCACTCCAGGCCTCCCTGTCCATCACCAACTCCCAGAGCTTTCTCAAACTCATGTCCATCAAGTCGGTGGTGCCATCCAAACATTTCATCCTCTGTCGTACCCTTCTCCCCCTGCCTTCAATCTTTCCCAGCATCAGGGCCTTTTCCAATGAATCAGTTCTTCGCATCAGGTGGCCAAAGTATTGGAGCTTCAGCTTCAGCATCAGTCCTTCCAATGAATATTCAGGGTTGATTTCCCTTAGTATCGACTGGTTTGATCTCCCTGCTGTCCAAGGGACAGGCAAGAGTCCTCTCCAATACTAGAGTTCAAAGGCATCAATTCTTTGGTGTTCAGCTTTCTTTATGGCCAACTCTCACATCCATACATGACTACTGGAAAAACCATAGCTTTAACTATACAGACCTTTGTCAATAAAGTAATGTCTCTGCTTTTTAATATGCTGCCTAGGTTTGCCGTGCCTTTTCTTCCAAGAAGCAAGCGTCTTTTAATTTCATGGCTGCAGTCACCATCTACAGTGATTTTGGAGCTCGAGAAAATAAAGTCTGGTGCTGTTTCCATTGTTTCCCCGTCTATTTGCCATGAAGTGATGGGATCTGATGCCATGATCTTAGTTTTTTCAATGTTGAGTTTTAAACCAGCTTTTTCACTCTGCTCTTTCACTTTCATCGAGAGGCTCTTTAGTTCCTCTTTGCTTTCTGCCATTAAAGTGTGTCAGCTGAATATCTGAGGTCCTTGATACTTCTCCTGACAATCTTGATTCCAGCCTGTGCTTCACCCAGTCTGGCATTTCACATGATGTACTCTGCATATAAATTAAATAAACAAGGCGATAATATACAGCCTTGACATACTCCTTTCCCAGTTGTAAACCAGTCCATTGTTCCATGCTGGGTTCTTACTGTTGTTTCTTGACCTGCATACAGATTTGTCAGGAGGCTGGAAAGGTGGCCTGGTATTCCCATCTCTAAGAATTTTCCACAGTTTGTTGTGATCCACATAGTCAACGGCTTTAGTGTAGTTAGTGAAACAGAAGTAGATGTTTTTCCAGAATTCTCTAGCTTTTTCTATGATCCAATGGATGTTGGCAATTTGATCTCTGGTTCTTATGCCTTTTTTAAATCCAGCTTGAACATCTGGAAGTTCTCGGTTCACATACTGTTGAAGCCCAGCTTGCAGAATTTTGAGCATTGCTTTGCTATCAGGTGAGATGAGTGCAATTGTGTGGTACTTTAAACATTCTTTGGCATTGCCTTTCTTTGGAACTGGAATCAAAACTGACCTTTTCCAGTCCTGTGGCCACTGCTGAACTTTCCAAATTTCCTGGCATATTAAGTCCAGCACTTTAATCACATCAACTTTTAGGATTTGAAATAGCTCAGCTGGAATTCCATCACTTCTACTAGCTTTGTTCGTAGTGGTGCTTTCTAAAGTCCACTTGACTTCACACTCCAGGATGTCTTGCCCTAGGGGAGTGATCATCTTTGTGGTTATCTGGGACATTAAGATATCTTTTGTATAGTTCTTCTGTGTATTCTTGCCACTTCTTCTTAATATCTTCTGCTTCTGTTGGGTACATATCGTTTCTATCCATTTCTGTGTCCATCTTTGCATGAAATATTCCCTTGATATCTCTAATTTTCTTGAAGAGATCTCCAGTCTTTACTATTCTATTGTTTTCCTCTATTTCTTTGCATTGTTCACTTGGGAAGGCTTTATCTCTCATTGCTATTCTTTAAACTCTGCATTCAGATGGATATATCTTTCCTTTTATCCTTTGCCTTTCAATTCTCTTCTTTTCTCAGCTATTTGTAAGGCCTCCTCAGACAACCATTTGCTTTCTGCATTTCTTCTTCTTGGGGATCGTTTTGATCACTGCCCCCTGTACAGTGTTACAGACCTCTGTCCATAGTTATTCAGGCACTCTATCAGATCTAATCCCTTGAATCTATTTCTCACTTCCACTGTATAATTATACATAATTTGATTAGGCTCATACCTGAATGATTTAGTGGTTTTCCATACTTTCTTCAGTATAAGTCTGACTTTTGCAATAAGGAGTTCATGATCTGAGTCACAGTCAGTTCCTGGTCTTGATTTGCTGAATGTATAGAGGTTTTCAACCTTCAGCTGCAAAGAATATAATCAATCTGTTTTCAGTATTGGCCATCTGGAGATGTCCACGTGCTGGTGGAAGTTGTCTGCTCTGACTAGTGCATTCTCTTGGCAAAACTCTGTTATCCTTTGCCTCGTTTCATTTTTTGCTCCAAGGCCAAACTTGCTGTTACTCCAGATATCTTTTGACTTCCTATTTTTGCATTCCAGTCCCCTATGATGAAAAGGATGTCTTTTTTGTTGTTAGTTCTAGAAGGTCTTGTAGGTCTTCACAGAACTTTAGCTTCTTCAGCGTTAGTGGCTGGGGCATAGACTTGGATTATTGTGATATTGAATGTTTTACCTGGAAACAGCCAGAGATCTTTCTGTCATTTTTGCAATTGCACCCAAGTACTGCATTTAGGATTCTTGTTGACTATGAGGGCTACTCCATTTCTTCTAAGGGATTCTTGCCTGCAGTAGTAGATATAATGGCCATCTGAATTAAATTCACGCATTCTGGTCCATTTTAGTTCACTGATTCTTAAAATGTTGATGTTCACTCTTGCCATCACCTGTTTGACTACTTCTAATTTACCTCGATTCATGGATCTAACATTCCAGGTTCTTATGCAATAATTGTTCTTTATAGCATTGGACTTTACTTCCATCACCAGTCACATCCACAACTGGCATTGTTTTTGCTTTGGCTCAGGCTCTTCATTCTTTCTGGAGCTGGTTCTCCACCCTTCTTCAGTAGCATATTGGGCACCTACCTTGGGAGTTCATCTTTCAGTGTCATATCTTTTTGCCTTTTCATACTGTTCATGGTGTTCTCAAGGCCATACTGAAGTGTTTGTCAGAACTCTCCACCATGACCCGTCTGTCTTGGGTGGCCATACACAGCATGGTTCATAGTTTCATTGAGTTAAACAAGGCTGTGAACCATGTGATCAGTTTGTCTGGTTTTCTGTAATTGTTTCCATTTTGTCTTCCTTCTGAGGGAGAAGGATAAGAGTCTTATGGAAGCTTTCTGATGGGAGGAACTGGCTGTTGGGGAATCTGGGTCTTGCTCTGATGGGTGGAGCCATGCTCAGTAAATCTTTAACCCAATTTTCTGTTGATGGGTGGGGCTGTGTTGGTGGGTTACCTCCTTCAAAAGGACATATGACAGGACTGTTTTATTCAATGCCCCTGACCCCACAGAAGGACACTGTCAACCCATGCCTCTGCCAGAGACTCCTGGATACTCACAGGCAAACCAGCTCAGTTTCTTTTGGGGTCACTGCTCCTTTTCCCTGGGCCCTGGTGCACACAAGGTTTTGTTTGAGCTCTTCAAGTGTGAAGTCACTGTTTTCCCAGTCCTGTGGAAGTTCTGTAATCAAATCCCACTGGTCTCAAAGTCAAATTCTTTGGGGTTTCTCTGTCCCTTTCCTAGATCCTCAGGTTGGGAAATCTGTTGTTGGCTCTAGAACTTTCACAGCAGTGTGAGAACTTATTTGGTATAATTGTTCTCCAGTTTGTGGGTTGTCTGCTTGGTAGCTTTATGGTGGGGCTCACATACTGAGCCTCAAAGGTCTGCTGCAGCCAGAGATCCTGTCCCCATGACAGGACACTGCTAATCCATACCTCCACAGGAGACACTCAAAGACAGGTCTGCCTCAGTCTCTTGTGGGGTCCCTGGATCCATCAATTCATGGCAAATAGATGGGAAAAAAATAGAAACAGTGACAGACTTAATTTTCTTGGGCTTCAAAATCACTGTGGACAGTGACCTGCTGCCATGAAATTAAAAGACACGTGCTCCTTGGAAGAAACACTAGAAACTTAGTTCAGTTCAGTTCAGTTCAGTCGCTCAGTGGTGTCTGACTCTTTGTGACCCCATGGATCACAGCACACCAGGTCTCCCTGTCCATCACCAACTCCCGGACTCTACTCAAACATCTCCATTGAGTCCGTGATGCCATCCAATCATCCCATACTCTGTTGTCCCCTTCTCCTCCTGCCTTCAATCTTTCCCATAATCAAGGTCTTTTCAAATGAGTCCACTCTTTGCATCAGGTGGCCAAAGTACTGGAGTTTCAGCTTCAACATCAGTCCTTCCAATGAACACCCAGGGACTGATCTCCTTTACGATGGACTGGTTGGATATCCTTGCAGTCCAAAGGATTCTCAAGAGTCTTCTCCAACACCAGAGTTCAAAAGCATCAATTCTTCAGTACTTAGCTTTCTTTATAGTCCAATTCTCACATACATACATGACTACTGGAAAAACCATAGTTTTGACTAGATGGACCTTTGTTGGTAAAGTAATGTCTCTGCTTTTTAATATTCTATCTAGGTTGGTCATAACTTTCCTTCCAAGGACTAAGCATCTTTTAATTTCATGGCTTCAGTCACCATATGCAGTGATTTTGGAGCCCCCCAAAATAAAGTCAGCCACTGTTTCCACTGTTTCCCCATCTATTTGCCATGAAGTTGATGGGACTGGATGCCATGATCTTAGTTTTTTGAATGTTGAGCTTTAAGCCAACTTTTTCACTTTCATCAAGAGGGCCTTTAGTTTGTCTTCACTTTCTGCCATAAGTGTGGTGTCATCTGCATATCTGAGGTGATTGATGTTTCTCCCGGCAATCTTGATTCCAGCTTGTGCTTCATCCAGCCCAGCATTTCACATGATGTACTCTGCATATAAGTTAAATAAGCAGGGTGACAATATACAGCCTTGATGTACTCCTTTCCTGATTTGGAACCAGTCAGTTGTTCCATGTCCAGTTCTAACTGTTGCTTCCTGACCTGCATACAGATTTCTCAAGAGGAAGGTCAGGTGGTCTGGTATTCCCATCTCTTTCAGAATTTTACATAGAAACCTAGACAGCATATTAAGCAGAAATATCACTTCGCCAACAAAGATCCATATAGTCAAAACTATTGCCTTTCCAGTAGTCATGTACAGATGTGAGAGTTGGACCATAAAGAAGGCTGAGTGCCAAACAATTGATGCTTTCTAACTGTGGTGCTGGAGAAGACTCTTGAGAGGCCCTTGGACAGCAGGGAGATTTCCTACAGGAAATCAACCCTGAATACTCATTGGAAGGACCGATGCTGAAGCTGAAACTCCAATAGTTTGGCCACCTGATGCGAAGAGCTGACTCATCGGGAAAGACCCTGATGCCTGACAAGATTGAGGGCAGAAGGAGAATGGGGAGACAGAGGATGAGATAGTTGGATAGCATCAATGACTCAATGGACATGAGTTTGAGCAAAATGCAGGAGATAGTGAAGGACAGGGAAGCCTGGTGGTGTGCAGTCCATGGGGTCACAAAGGGTTCGACCTGACTGAGTAACCGAACAACTTTATCCATTGAATAATACTGTTCAGATACATTTGCAAAAGTCTGCTTTTAACAAATACATAGCACATTTGTAACAACTATCAGTTTACATGAAATATGCTGAGGCAGAGAAGGGGCTTCTAGTACCAACTCTAACATAGTTGTTGACGCTGTTAAATCTCTTAACTGTTAAATTCATCTTTTCTATTATAAAAATGCTAATAACTTTATTTTCAATGGCAATTTCTGCATTCTCTGGTTCTGTTAAAAATAATACATACCATACAAAGTAATCTGCTATTCATGGTTCATTTATCAGAAATCATAAAACCTTTTGTGTGTAGTCATTCAGTCATGTCCTACTCTTTGTGACCTCATGGACTGTAGCCTGACAGGCTCATCTATCCAGGGGATTCTCCAGGCAAGAATACTGGCTTGAGTCAAATCATTACATTTGAAATGACAATTCTTTGCTACTAAGAAAGTAAACATACACTCTGCTTAATGTTTATTTTTCTTATGGAGATTTTAGCATCTTTATGTGAGTTCTGTCAAATTCTTAATCCTTGTATTTAAATGGAGGTTCAGGATGGGGGTACACATGTATACCTGTGGCTCATTCATGTTGATATATGGCAAAAAAAATACCACAATATTGTAATTAGCCTCCAAGTAAAATGAATGAATTAATTAAAAAAAGAATAATTGCATTTAAGTGAAAGTGTTAGCCACTCAGTCGTGTCCAACACTTTGCAACCCCATAGACTATAGCCTGCAAGGCTCCTCTGTTCATGGGATTCTCCAGGCAAGAATACTGGAGTGTGTTGCCATTCCCTTCTCCAGGAGATCTTCCTGACCCAAGAATCGAACCCAGGTCTCCTGCATTATAGACGATTTCTTTACTGTCTGAGCTACCAGGGAAGCCCCAAGTTGCATTTAAGTCCATTCCCAAATGAGGCTTCAGATGACTGAATAATAGCATGGCAAGAGACAATGTAGTTTTTAGTTTCTGTGACTGACCAAGTGGAGGAGTGCATGTAGTCAGGCATACTGAATAAGATACATATGCTAAGCACTCTCCCTATACACACTGTCAGTCTTAATGAACTTTATCCCTCATAAAAATTCATATACTATCACATAATCATCTACAACCATACCAAATGTGGCATATTTGAAAACTCTGCCTTGGGACATCAGTTGATAAGATTTGAAATTTAGAGGCTGTAACTTCAGTATTTTCTGAATAACCAACTTAAGTAATTTTGACACGTTTTCCAAATTGCTAACCACTATTTATATCTGCTAATAAGTTTAAAGTAAGAACTTGATGTTTAAAAAAGAAATTATCTTGTCAGTCTGAATGTCTTCACTGTATATTTCTGAGCCATTCAGTTAGAATATTTAGGTTAAAACACAATTTTCAGACTACAGTCAGGAGCCTATTGGACATAGCTAAAATGTACTCAAAGGGAGATCATAAACTTACATACATGATCAATACAAATAAAGAAACAGATAATAAATTATATTAGCATCCAGTATAAAAATAAGCAACAAAAAAGCAAGAAAATAAATCTAAGGAAAATAGAAATATATACTTAACAAAAACAAAATATGAATCATGAGGAAAATGCAAAACAATACAGTTAACAAATAACCAAGAAGTTTCCTTTTTTAAAGAATATGAACAGAAAATCCATTAATTTACATAATCTTAAAGAATTCCAAGTATACATAATAGGAAATATGAGGAAGAGATCAACAGATAATGAATATACTTATAGTTAAAAGTGAGTACATTTCTGAACAAATATTTTCAAAACCTGGGTAAAATTGGTGATATCTGAGGAAGACATAATGTACTTAACACATCCCAGTTGTAACTGATACCTAAACATCACAAACACTATGTATGAATTTGTAAGACTTGTTCTAGAAAAGCACTTACATTTATATCTGGCTATTCCAGGACTTCTCCCTTAAACATCCCTCCTTCCCTTCCTTCTCCTCCTTCTTCAATTACTTCTTCTTCTTCCCATTCTCCTCCCCCTCCTCCTTCTCCTTCTACCACTTCCCCTTCTCTCTTCCTCCTTCCTCCCCAGTATGATAAAAGTTATTTCTCTTTCAGATGTTGATGTTGCCAATTATGATAATGACTTAAAACTAGTGAGGATTTATTTTACAAGCTGAAAGGCTTTCAATCATTGATGGTGGTGGTTTGGTGGTGGTTTAGTCGCTAAGTCGTGTCTGACTCTTGAGACCCCATGGAGTGTAGCCCACCAGGCTCCTCTGTCCATGGGATTTTCCAGGCAAGAATACTGGAGTGGATTGCTGTTTCCTTCTCCACTGGATCTTCCCAACCCAGGAATTGAATCCGGGTGTCCTGCATTTCAGGCAGATTCTTTACCAACTGAGCTATGAGGGAAGCCCATTAAAAATACACTATTCATGATCATACCAGGAGTACAGGTGAAAGCAGAGACAAATGGTTCAGTTCAGTTCAGTTCAGTCTCTCAGTCGTGTCCGACTCTTTGCCACCCCATGAATTGCAGCACACCAGGCCTCCCTGTCCATCACCAACTCCTGGAGTTCACTCAGACTCACATCCATCCAGTCAGTGATGCCACCCAGCGATCTCATCCTCTGTCGTCCTCTTCTCCTCCTGTCCCCAATCCCTCCCAGCATCAGAGTCTTTTCCAATGAGACAACTCTTTGCATGAGGTGGCCTTCAGCTTTAGTATCATTCCTTCCAAAGAAATCCCATGGCCGATGTCCTTCAGAATGGACTGGTTGGATCTCCTTGCAGTCCAAGGGACTCTCAAGAGTCTTCTCCAACACCACAGTTCAAAAGCATCAATTCTTCGGCACTCAGCCTTCTTCACAGTCCAACTCTCACATCCATACATGACCACAGGAAAAACCATAGACTTGACTAGATGAACCTTTGTTGGCAAAGTAATGTCTCTGCTTTTGAATATGCTATCTAGGTTGGTCATAACTTTCCTTTCAAGGAGTAAGCGTCTTTTAATTTCATGGCTGTAGTCACCATCTGCAGTGATTTTGGAGCCCCCAAAATAAAGTCTGACACTGTTTCCACTGTTTCCCCATCTATTTCCATGAAGTGATGGGACTGGATGCCATGATCTTCATTTTCTGAATGTTGAGCTTTAAGCCAACTTTTTCACTCTCCACTTTCACTTTCATCAAGAGGCTTTTTAGTTCGTCTTCACTTTCTGCCATAAGTGTGGTGTCATCTGCATATCTAAGGTTATCAATATTTCTCCTGGCAATCTTGATTCTAGCTTTCGCTTCTTCCAGCCCAGTGTTTCTCATGATGTGCTCTGCATATAAGTTAGATAAGCAGAGTGACAATATACAGCCTTGACGTACTCCTTTTCCTATTGGGAACCAGTCTTAAAACAACCAAATAAATATGTTTGCACTTTTCAACAATAGAAACAAAATTAATGTAATATTGGCTTTAGGTTCATCCACCACACTACAACTGACTCAAATTTGTTCCTTTATGTGACTGAGTAATATTCCATTGTATATATGTACCACACTTCTTTATTCATTCATTGTCTATGAATATCTAGGGTGCTTCCATGTCCATGTTGTTCAGTTGCTCAGTTGTGTCTGACCCTTTGCAACTAACTCCATAGACTGAAGTACACCAGTCTTCCCTGTCCTTCACTGTCTCCCAGAGATTGGTGACATCATTTTATTTGGATAAATATTCATAATTGTGATTGCTGTGTTATATGATAATTCTATTTTTAATATTTTGAGGAGCTTTTATGCTGTTATCAATATTTACAGTACCAATTGGCATCCCTACCAACTGCATAATAATTTTACCTTTTATCCACATTACAAATACTTCTCTCTTGACCTTTGAAAATGACTATTCTAAAAAGTGTGAGGTGATATCTCACTGTGGTTTGGATTTGCACCTCCCTGATGACTAATGATGTTGAGCATCTTTTCACGTACTCATTGGTCATTTGTATATCTTCTTTGGAAAAATGTCTGCTCAAGTCCTGCATTAATATTTTTTATCAGATTATTTATTTTACTGTTGAGTTCTATGAGTTTCTTATTTACTTTTAATACTAGGCCTTATCTAATATATGGCTTGCAAAAAATTTCCTCTCATTCTGTAGGTTTCCTTTTCTTTTTTTTTTTTCTTTTACTATGTAGCAGTTTTTTAGTTATGTTGTAAATTCTACTTCTTAAATTTGCTCTTGTTGCTTGTGCTTTTGGCATCATATAAAAATATTACTTTTTAAAAATGTATTCTAATTATTTAAACTTAAAAAATAGAATTCGCCAATTTCTCCCATCCTGTTCTGACTTCTGGAAACCACCACCAATGTGTCTATTGCCTTGAATATTTATTTATTTATTTATAGAGTTCACATAAGAGAGGTCATAAGATACTTGTTTTTCCATGTCTGACATTTCTTTCAGCATGATTCCCTCCAGGTCCACATGTTGTCACAAATAGAAAAATCCCATGACTTTTTATGGCTGAATAATATTCTAGTGTGTGTATGTATACATACATGTGTGTATGTATATGTATGGATATACACTTGGATTTCCTTTCCATTTAGGTCATCACAGGGGACCAAACTAAGTTCCCTGTGATATACCGCTGCTTACCACTAGATCCATGTCCATTGAGTTGGTGATGCCATCCAACCATCTCATCCTCTGTTGTCCCCTTTCCTCCTGCCTTCAATCTTTCCCAGAATCAGGGTCTTTTCAAATGAGTCAGCTCTTCGCATCAGGTGTCCAAAGTATTAGAGTTTAGAGTATATATGTCAATGCTGCTCTCTCAATTCATACAACCTTTTCCTTCTTCCACTGTGTCCAGAAATCTGTTCTTAACATTTGCATCTCTATTTGTGCCTTAGAAAGAGGTTAATCAGTACCATTTTGCTAGATTCCAAATATATATGTTAATATATGATATATGCTTTTCTCTTTCAGACTTACTGCACTCTGTATAACTGGCTCTAGGTTCACCCATCACCCTACAACTGACTCAGATTTGTTCCTTTATATGGCTGAATAATAATCCATTGTATATATGTACCACACTTCTTTATCCATTGATCTGTCTATGGACATTTAGGTTGCTTACATGTTCTTGTTGATCAGTTGCTCAGTCATCTCCAATTCTTTGCGACTCCATAGATTTTAGTACTCCAGGCATCCCTCTCCTTTACTATCTCCCAGAGATTGTTCAAACTCATGTTCATTGACTTGGTGATGCCATCCATCCATCTCGTCCTCTGTCACTCACCTCTCCTGCCCTCAATCTTTCCCAGCATCAGGGTCTTTTCCAGTGACTTGGCTCTTCTCATCAGGTGGCCAGAATATTGGAGCTTCAGATACAGCATCAGTCCTTCCAATGAATATTCAGGTCTGATTTCCTCTAAGATTGACTGGTTGGATCTCCTTGAAGTCCAAGGGACTCTCAAGAGTCTTCTCCAACACCACAGTTCAAAAGCATCAGTTTTTCGGTTCTCAGCCTTCTTTATAGTCCAACTCTCACATCCATACATGACTACTGGAAAAACTATAGCTTTGACTAGGCGGACCTTTGTTGGCAAAGTGATGTCTCTATTTTTTAATACACTATCTAGGTTTGTCATGGGCTTCCCTGGTGGCTCAGACAGTAGAGAATCTGCCTGCAGTGTGGGAGACCTGGGTTCAATCCCTGGGTAGGGAAGATCCCCTGGAAGAGAGCATGGCAACCCACTCCTGTATTCTTGCCTGGAGAATTCCCCCATGGACAGAGGAGCCTGGTGGGCTGCAGTCCATGGGGTTGTGAAGTGTTAAACATGACTGAACTACTAAGCACCTGGATATTGGCCTCTAGCGCCTAGGTTTGTCATAGCTTTTCTTCCAAGGAGCAAGTGTCTTTTCATATCATGGCTGCAGTGATTTTGGAGCCCAAGAAAATAGTCACTGTTTCCATATTTTTCTCATCTATTTGCCATGAAGTGATGGGACCAGATGCCATAACTTTAGTTTTTTGAATGTTGGGTTTTAAGCCAGCCTTTCCACTCTCCGCTTTGACCTTTATCAAGAGACTCTTTAGTTCTTCTTCACTTTCTGCCATTAAGATAGTGTCATCTGCATATCAGAGATTACTGTTTCTCCTGGCAATCTTGATTCCAGTTTGAGCTTCATCCAGCCTGGCATTTCACATGATGTGCTCTGCATATAAGTTAAATTTTTTGAACCAGTCCATTGTTCCATGTCTAGTTCTAACTGTTGCTTCTTGACCTGCATACATGTTTCACAGGAGGCAGGGAAGGTGATCTGGTATTCCCATCTCTTTAAGAAATTTCCACAGTTCGTTGTGATCCACAGTCAAAGGCTCTCACGTAGTCAATGAAGCAGAAATAGGTGTTTATTTGGAATTCTCTTCCTTTTCTATTATCCAGCAGAAATTGGTGATTTGATCTCTGGTTCCTCTGGCTTTTCTAAATCTACCTTGTACATCTGGAAGTTCTCATTTCACATACTGGTGAAACCTAGCTTGAAGGATTTTGAGCATTACCTTGCTAGGATGTGAGATGAGAGGCATTGTGAAGTAGTTTGAGCATTCTTTGTCATTGCCTTTCTTTGGGATTGGAATGAAAACTGACCTATTAAAGCCTCACTGGGAGAATTTTGAGCATTACTTTGCTAGCATGTGAGATGAGTGCAATTGTGCAGTAGTTTGAACATTCTTTGGCATTGCCTTTCTTTGGGATTGGAATGAAAACTGACCTCTTCCAGTCCTGTGGCCACTGTTGAGTTTTCCAAATTTGCTGGCATATTGAGTGCAGCACTTTAACAGCATCATCTTTTAAGATTTGAAATAGCTCAACTGGAATTCCATCACCTCCACTACCTTTGTTTGTAGTAATGCTTCCTAAGGCCCATTTGACTTCACACTCCAGGATGTCTGGTTCTAGGTGAGTGATCACACTATTGGAATTACATGGGTCATTAAGAGCTTTTCTGTACAGTTCCTCTGTGTATTCTTGCCACCTCATCTTAATGTCTTCTGCTTTTGTTAGATCCATATCATTTCTGTCCTTTATTGTGTCCACCTTTGCATGAAATGTTCTCTTATTATCTCTAATTTTCTTGAAGAGATCTCTATTCTTTCCCATTTTATTGTTTTCCTCTATTTATTTGCATTGTTCACTTAAGAAGGCTTTCTTATCTCTCCTTGCTATTCTTTGGAACTCTCTGCATCCAGATGGGTATATTTTCTCTTTTCTCCTTTGTCTTTTGCCTTCCTTCTTTTCTCAGCTGTTTGTAAAGCCTTCCCAGACAACAATTTTGCCTGCTTGCATTTCTTTTTCTTGGGGATGATTTTGGTCACCACCTCCTGCACAATGTTATGAACCTCCATCCATAGTTCTTCAGGCACTCTATCTATCAGATTTAATCCCTTAAATCTATTTGACACATCCTCTGTATAATAAGGGATTTGATTTATGTCATACCTAAATGTCCTACGGATTTTCCCTACTTCTTTCCATTTAAGTCTGAATTTTGCAATATGGAACTCATGATCAGAGCCACAGTCACCTCCAGGTCTTTTTTTTTTTTTTTTTTGCTGACTGTATAGAGCTTCCCCATCTTTGGCTACAAAGAATATAATCAATCTGAATTCGTTATTGACCATCTGGTGATGTCCATATTTGCAGTCGTCTGTTGTGTTACTGGAAGAGGATGTTTGCTATGATCAAGGGTTCTCTTGGCAAAACTCTGTTAGCCTTTGGCCTGCTTCATTTTGTAGTTCAAAGCCAAACTTGCCTTTTACTCCAGGTATCTCTTGACATCCCACTTTTGCATTCCAGTCTCCTATGATGAAAGGATCATCTTTTTTTTTTCTTTTTCTTTTTTTAGTGTTAGTTCTAGAAGGTCTTGTAGGTCTTCATAGAACCATTCAACTTCAGCTTCTTTGGTATTAGTGGTTGGGGCACACCCTGGCTATTGTAAATAGTCCTGATATGAATATTGGGGCACATGTGTCCTTTTGAATTATGGTTTTATCAGAGTATATGACCAGTAATGGGATTTCTGGGTCATATGGTAGTTTTACTCCTATTTTGTAAACAACATCTCTGTACTGTTTTCCAGAGTGGCTGTATCAATTTACATTCCCACCAGCAGTCCAAGAGGGTTCCCTTTTCTCTACATCTTCTTTAGAATTGATTGTTTGTTAATGTTTTGCTGATGGCCATTCTGACCAGTGTGAGGTGATACCTCATTGTAGTGTTGATTTGCATTTCTGTCAATACTTTGGCCACCTGATGTGAAGATCTGACTCATTTGAGAAGACCCTGATGCTGGGAAAGATTGAGGGCAGGAGGAGAAGGGGACGACAGAGGATGAGATGGTTGAACGCATCACTGACTCAATGGACATGGGTTTGGGTAGCCTCTGGCAGTTGGTGATGGATAAAGAGGCCTGGAATGGTGTGGTTCATGGGGTCACAAAGAGTTGGACACGACTGAGCGACTGAAGTGAACTGAAATGAATGATGAGTGACTCTGATCATCTTTTCAAGTGTTTATTGTCTACCTGTCTGTCTTGTTTGGAGAAATGTCTGTTTAGGTCTTCTGCCCATTTTTTGACTGGGTTGTTTGTTTTTTTGATATTGAGTTGAAAGCATTTCTTGTTTGAGATTAATCCTTTGTCAGTTACTTCATTTGCATTTACTTTATCCCTTGTTGACTGTCATCTTTTCATCTTGCTTATAGTTTCCTTTGCTGTACAAAAGGTTTTAAGTTTAATTAGATTCTATTTGTTTATTTTTATTTCCATTACTCTAGGATTTAAGCCTATGTTTTCCTCTAAGAGTTTAATAGTGTCTAGTGTCCATCATTTTGAGTTTATTTTTGTGTATGCTGTTAGGAAGAGTGTTCTAGTTTCATTCTTGTACACGTAGCTGTCCAGTTTCCCCAGCACCAGTTATGAAGAGGCTGCCTTTTCTTTATTGTATATTCTTGGCTCCTGTGTCAAAGATAAGGTGTCCATAGGTGCACGGGTTTATCTCTGGGCTTTCCATCTTGTTCCATTGGTGTATATTTCTGTTTTTGTGCCAGTACCATGCTGTCTTGATTATTGTAGCATTGTAGTGTAGTCTGAAGTCAGGACAGTTGATTCTTTCAGCTCCATGTTTCTTTCTCAAGATTGCTTTGGATATTTAAGTCCTTTGTGTTTCCATACAAACTGTAAACGTTTTTGTTCTAGTTCTGTGAAAAATACTATTGGTAATTTGATAGGGATTGCATTGAGTCTGTAGATTGCTTTGGGTAGTATACTTATTTTCATGAAATTTATTCTTCAAATCTAAGAGCATGGTATATTTATCTATCTGTTTATGTTGTCTTTGATTTCTTTCATCCATGTATTATAGTTTTCTGCATATAGACCTTTTGTCTCCTTACTTTGGTTTATTCCTAGGTATTTTATTCTTCTTGTTGTAATGGTGAATGGAATTGTTTCCTTATGAATTGTGTGAATTATTATATTTTAGATACTAACCTCTTATTAGATATATTGTTTGAAAATATCTCCCATTCAATTGGCAGCACTTTCACTTTTTTTTAAAATTTTATTTTATTTTTAAACTTTACAATATTGTATTAGTTTTGCCAAATATCGAAATGAATCCGCCACAGGTATACCCGCGTTCCCCATCCTGAACCCTCCACCCTCCTCCCTCCCCTCCCCTCCCTCTGGGTCGTCCCAGTGCACCAGCCCCAAGCATCCAGTACCGTGCATCGAACCTGGACTGGCGACTCATTTCATACATGATATTATACATGTTTCAATGCTATTTTCCCAAATCTCCCCACCCTCTCCCTCTCCCACAGAGTCCATAAGACTGATCTATACATTGGTGTCTCTTTTGCTGTCTTGTACACAGGGTTATTGTTTCCATCTTTCTAAATTCCATATATATGCGTTAGTATACTGTATTAGTGTTTTTCTTTCTGGCTTACTTCACTCTGTATAGTTTACTTCACTGTGAAAAGCTTTTTACTTTGATGCAGTCCCCTGTGTTTATTTTTACTTTTGTTTCCCTTGTCTGAAGAGATACATTCAAAAACATGACACTAATACTGATATCAACAAGTATTGCATATTTTTACAAGTTTTATGATTTGTGGTCTTACATTTAAGCTTTTATTCCATTTTCAATTTATTTTTTTACATGGTATGAGAGAGTTGTCCTGTTTGATTTTTTTGCATATAGTTTTCCAGTTTTGCCAAAACAATTTATTGAAGAGGCAGTCTCCCCCATTTTCTATTCCTGCCTCCTTTGTCATAGATTAATTGCCCATATGTAATTGTGGTTTCATTTCTCCACTTTCTATTCTTCTCCACTGACCTATGTATCTGATTTTATACCAGTACTGTACTGTTTTCATCACTGTGGCTTTGTAGTATAGTTTGAAATCAAGGAACGTGCTTACTCCAGTTTTGTTCTGTTTTCTCAAGATTGTTTTGAACTTTAGGGTCTATTGTGTTTCCATACAAATTTTAGAATTATCTGTTCTAGTTTTATAAAAGTTGCTATAATATTTGGTTAGGGATTTCATGCAATCTGTAGAATGCCTTAGTTAGTATGAACATTTTAACATATTAATTCTTCCAGTGAATGAACATAGTATAGCATTTGATCTGTTTGTGTCATTTTCAACTTATTGCATCAGTGTATAATAGTTTTCTAAGTACAAATCTTTTATCTCTGTAGTTAATTTATTCCTTTGTTGCTGTTCAGTCACTCAGTTGTGTCTGACTCTGCAACCCCATGGCCTGCAGCATGCCAGGCTTATCTAGGAGATCACCATCTCCTAGACCTTGCTCAAACTCATGTCCATTGAGTCAGTGATACCATTCAACCATCTCGTCCTCTGTCATCCCCTTCTCCTTCTATCCTTCCCAGCATCAGGGTCTTTTCTAATGAGTTGGCTCTTCACATCAGGTGGCCAAAGTATTGGAGTTTCAGATTCAACATCAGTCCTTCCAATGAATATTCAGGATTGATTTCTTTTAAGATTGACTGGTTTGATCTCCTTGCAGTCCAAGGGACTCTCAAGAGTCTTCTCCAACATCACAGCTCAAAAGCATCAATTCTTCAGGGCTCAGCTTTCTTTATGGTCCCACTCTCACATCCACACATGACTACTGGAAAAACCATAGCTTTGACTATACAGACCTTTGTTGGCAAAGTAAAGTCTCTGCTTTTGAAGACACTGTCTAGGTTTATCATAGCTTTTATTTCAAGGGGCAAATGCCTTTTAAGTTCATGGCTGTAGTTACCATCTGCAGCAATTTTGGACCCCAAGAAAATAAAGTCTGTCACTGTTTCTATTGTTTCCCCATCTATTTGCTATTAAGTGATGGGACTGTATGCCATGATTTTAGTTTTTGAATGATGAGCTATAAGACAGTTTTTCAATCTCCTTTTTTACCTTCATCAGGAGACTCTTTAGTTCCTGTTTGCTTTCTGCCATAAGGGTGGAGTCATTTGCATATCTGAGGTTATTGATATTTCTTGCTGCAATTTTGATTCCAGCTTATGTTTCATTCAGCATGGCATTGTTTGTTTTGAAATCCATTTTGTCTGATATAAGTATTACTCCACCAGCTTTCATTTTGTTTCCATTTGCATGGAATACTTTTTCCAATCCATCACTTTCAGTCCATGTCTGTTCTTAGATCTAAAGGGAGATTCTTGTAGGCAGCATATATGTTAGTATTTTTTTTTTAATCAATTCAACCATTCTATGTTTTTTGATGGGAGTATTTAGTCTATTCATATTTAAAATAATTATTTAGAAGTATGTTAACTATTTGGGGTTGTTTTTGCAGTGAATTTTTGTTGTTGTTGTTCCTTTCTTCTTTTGCTCTCTTCTCTTGTGATTTGATGACTACTTTTAGTGTTTGTTTGTTCCTTTTTCTTTGTGTGTGTGTATCTATTATAGATTTGTGGTTTATTGTTACCGTGGGGTTTGTTGTTTTGTTGTTTAGTCGCTAAGTCATGTCTGACTTTTTTGCGACCCTATAGACTGTAGCCCGCCAGAATCCTTTGTCCAAGGGATTTCCCAGGCAAGAATACTGGAGTGGGTTGCCATTTCCTGCTCCAACCGTGGGATTTACATATAGCTACATATCACTATGTTAAGTTGCTGATCTCTTAAGTTCAAATACATTTTAACAACTCTGCATTTTTATTGCCCCAATGTTTACTGTTTTAACATATTTTATATTTTTTGCATCTTTAACTACTTATGGTGAATATAGATACTTTTACTACTTTTGTGTTTTATCTGTGTGTGTGTGTGTGTGTGTGAGTCACTTAGTTGTGTCCGACTCTTGGCAGCTCCCTAGACTGTAGCCCACCAGGTTCCTTTGTCCATGGAACTCTCCAGGCAAGAATACTGGAGTGGGTTGCCATTTCCTTCTCCATGTGTTTTACCTGCTAATTGACTATCTTTACTGTATATTTGCCTTCAGCAATGAGATTTTTTCTTTTATAATTTTCACATTTCATTTTATATTTTGCATAGAGACGTCTCTTTAAAATTTCTTCTAAAGCTGGGTTTCGGGTGCTGAACTTCTTTCAGCTTTTACTTGTCTGCAAAACCTTTGATCTTTCCTTCAAATGTGAATGATAGTCTCGCTGGGTAGAGTGTTCTAGTTGCTAGGTTTTTGCCTTTTACACTTTAAACATACTATGCCATTACCTTCTGGTCTCCAGAGTTTTGCTGAAAAAGACAACTGAGAGCTTTATGGGAGTTCCCTTTATGTAATATGCTTTTTTCCTTGCTTTTTAAAAAAAATATTCTCTCTTTATTTTTAATTTTTTTTTCTATTTTAATTGTGGTCCTCTTTGGGTTAACTCTGTGATTCATGGGTATGAGTGTTTGTTTCCTTTCTCAGGTTAAGGAAATTTTTAGCTATCACATCTTCAAATATATTCCCTGCCCCTTTCTTTCTCTCTTCTCATTCTGGGATCCCTATAATGCAAATGTTAATAAGCCTGATGTTGTCCCTGACAGCTGCTAAACTGGATTCATTTTTAATTATTTTTTCCTCTTCAGTTTGAGTGATTTCCATTCTTTTTTTCTCAGTTCACTAATGCATTTCTTCATATCATCTAATCTAATGTTGATTCCTTCTAGTGTATTTTCTATTTGTTATTGTATTTTTCATCTCTATTTGATTATTCTGTATATATTCTAATTCTCTATTAAACTTTCACTGCATTTCTCCATTCTGTTCCCTAGTTATTTCAGTGTCTTCATAATCATTAGTCTGAACTCTTTATTGGGTAGATTGATTATCTCCACTTTACTTAGTTCTTCTACTGGAGGGTTATCTTTTTCCTTCATTTGGAACATATTCCTCTGTTGCCTCATTTTTCCAAATTTGCTGGTTTATTTCTATGAATTTAGTGGGTTGGTTACTTTTCTGATCTTGGAGAAGTGGGTGTTTTTTTTTTTTTTTTTTTTAGGAGACATCCTATGTATCCCAATAATGCAGTCTCCTCTGGTCACCAGAGCTGTATGCTCTTGGGCTTCTCCTTATGTGGGCTGTGTGGGCCACTCTATATAGTGGGATGATTATTGTTGACACTGTGGTATGCATGGTTGGCCCCTGGTCTGGTTGGTTTTCAGGCCCTAAATTTTGCAGAGGCTGCTGGTCATTGGTAGGACAACTGAGGTCACAAAGGAGCTGGCTTTGGAGCTCTGAGAGACTCCAGGGCTAGTGCTGGCCCACTGGTGAGAAGAGCTGGCTTCTTAATTGGCTGGTTGTGGGACCAGGGGTCCTGAGCCTAGGGTTGGTCTGTTAGTGGATGGATCTGCTTTCTGACATCACTGGTTGCATGATCTGGTATGTCCCAAAACTGATAACAGTCCATGGGTGGGTAGGTCTTGATCTCTGTGTGTCTGATTTGGTCCAGAGTATCTGGGAGCTAGTGTCAGCCTAATGGTGGACAGGGACTAGGGGGTCCTAGGGATTGTATTTGCTTACTGGTAGACTGAACCACATCCCATGGTCTCTGTCTACAGGACTCTGGAGTCCCAAAGCTGGTATTTTCATGCTTGTTGGTGGAGCCAGTTGTTGACACAGCTGGCTGAGGACCTTGGGATATTCCAAAACTTGTATCAGTTCCCTGATGGGTGGAACAAGATACCAAGACAGCAGCCAAAGGGACCCAAGATGTTCCAGAGTTGGTATTGGCCTCTTGTTGGATTGGGCCTTGGCCCGGGGAATCCTGGGGTTGGTACTTGCTAACTAACAGGTGAGGCTGGTCTCAGGGCTAGTGCTGGCCCACTGGTGTGCAGGGCTAGGTTCTGGGCTCTCTGATGTAAAAGACTATGTTTCATTCAGCTGAGGGATCAGGGGATCTTAAAGTAGTGGTCCTGTAGATGAGTGAGGCTGTGTTACCTCCTAGCTAGTTGCTTGGTCTGAGGCATTCCAGTACTGATGCAAACAAGCTTGTAGGTGGAGTCAGGTTCCAGTGCTAATAAGTTGAAAGAAGGAATCCAAAATGGCCCTTGCTAGTCTCAGCATCCATTTGGTACAACAAGCTCCCCAAATTGGCTTCCACCAGTGTATATGTCCAGTGTCTATGCTGCTTCTAGGCGAGGCTCTCCAAAAACAGCAGGTGGGCCTAAACCACAATCTTTCCAAATTATTGCTTCTTTTCTGGCTGCTAAAGCATGTGAGATATTGTGTATATCCTTTAATAGTGGAGTCTCATCTATGGAGCCTTATATGTGCATGGTCAGTCACTCAGAAATGTCCAATTCTTTGAGACCCCCATGGACTGTAGTCCACCAGACTCTTCTGTCCATGGGATTCTCCAGGCAAGAATACTGGAGTGGGTTGCCATTTCCTCTTCCAGGGTATCTTCTTGACCCAAGGATTGAACCCACTTCTACGGCTCCTGCATTGGCAGGCAGATTCTTTACCACTGAGCCATCTGAGAAGCCCCTCCACAACCCTGTGGGTCTTCCAGAATTAAACTATACTGGCCTTCAAATGCGATTGTTCTGGGGGCTCATCTTTCTGGTGCAAGACCCCTGGGCTGGGGTGCCCAGTGTGGGACTCAGATCCCTCGATCTTTGTGGAGAACTTCTGTCATTTTAATGATCCTCTCATTTGTGGGTCTTCATTATATCAACTTGATTATTATTAACTCCTTCCCTCCTACCCATTTCATTATGGTTCCATCTTTATAGCTTTAGTTGAAGATCTCTTCTGCTAGATCTCAGGCTTTGTCATCAATCCTTGATCTGTAAATAGTTGTTAGTGTGCCCAAGGTACAAGGTGAGCTCAGGGTCTTCCTACCCACCACCTTGACTGCAAACTCTTAAAGAATAGATCTTAAGTCCCCATATCAAAAGAGAATGATGATTATATGATGGGAAAGAAGTGTTAGGTAATACTATATCAGTTCAGTTCAGTCTCTCAGTCGTGTCCGACTCTTTGCGACCCCATGAATTGCAGCACGCCAGGCCTCCCTGTCCATCACAAACTCCCGGAGTTCACCCAGACTCATGTCCATCGAGTCAGTGATGCCATCCAGCCATCTCATCCTCTGTCGTCCCCTTCTCCTCCTGCCCCCAATCCCTCCCAACATCAGAGTCTTTTCCAATGAGTCAACTCTTCAAATGAGGTGGCCAAAGTACTAGAGTTTCAGCTTTAGCATCATTCCTTCCAAAGAAATCCCAGGGCTGATCTCCTTCAGAATGGACTGGTTGGATCTCCTTGCAGTCCAAGGGACTCTCAAGAGTCTTCTCCAACACCACAGTTCAAAAGCATCAATTCTTCAGCGCTCAACCTTCTTCAGAGTCCAACTCTCACATCCATACATGACCACTGGAAAAACCATAGCCTTGACTAGACGGTCCTTTGTTGGCAAAGTAATGCCTCTAATTTTGAATATGCTATCTAGGTTGGTCATAACTTTCCTTCCAAGGAGTAAGCATCTTTTAATTTCATGGCTGCAGTCACCATCTGCAGTGATTTTGGAGCCCCCCAAAATAAAGTCTGACACTGTTTCCACTGTTTCCCCATCTATTTCCCATGAAGTGATGGGACTGGATGCCATGATCTCAGTTTTCTGAATGTTGAGCTTTAAGCCAACTTTTTCACTCTCCACTTTCACTTTCATCAGGAGGCTTTTTAGTTCCTCTTCACTTTCTGCCATAAGGGTGGTGTCATCTGCATATCTGAGGTTATTGATATTTCTCCTGGCAATCTTGATTCCAGCTTGTGTTTCTTCCAGTCCATCATTTCTCATGATGTACTCTGCATATAAGTTAAATAAGCAGGGTGACAATATACAGCCTTGATGTACTCCCTTTCCTATTTGGAACCAGTCTGTTGTTCCATGTCCAGTTCTAACTGTTGCTTCCTGACCTGCATACAGATTTCTCAGCAGGCAGATAAGGTGGTCTGGTATTCCCATCTCTTTCAGAATTTTCCACAGTTTATTGTGTTCCACACAGTCAAAGGCTTTGGCATAGTCAATAAAGCAGAAATAGATGTTTTTCTGGAACTCTCTTGCTTTTTCCATGATCCAGCAGATATTGGCAATTTGATCTCTGGTTCTTCTGCCTTTTCTAAAACCAGCTTGAACATCAGAAAGTTCACGGTTCACATATTGCTGAAGCCTGGCTTGGAGAATTTTGAGCATTACTTTACTAGCATGTGAGATGAGTGCAATTGTGTGGTAGTTTGAGTATCTTTGGCATTGACTTTCTTTGGGATTGGAATGAAAACTGACTTTTTCCAGTCCTGTGGCCACTGCTTAGCTTTCCAAATTTGCTGGCATATTGAGTGTAGCACTTTCACGACATCATCTTTCAGGATTTGAAATAGCTCAACTGGAATTCCATCACCTCCACTAGCTTTGTTTGTAGTGATGCTTTCTAAGGCCCACTTGACTTCACATTCCAGGATGTCTGGCTCTAGGTGAGTGATCACACCATCGTGATTATCTTGGTCGTGAAGATCTTTTTTGTACAGTTCTTCTGTGCATTCTTGCCATCTCTTCTTAATATCTTCTGCTTCTGTTAGGTCCATACCATTTCTGTCCTTTATTGTGCCCATCTTTGCATGAAATGTTCCCTTGGTATCTCTAATTTTCTTGAAGAGATCTCTAGTCTTTCCCATTCTGTTGTTTTCCTCTAATTCTTTGCACTGATCACTGAGGAAGGCTTTCTTATGTGTTCTTGCTATTCTTTGGAACTCTGCATTCAGATGCTTGTATCTTTCCTTTTCTCCTTTGCTTTTCACTTCTCTTCTTTTCACGGCTATTTGTAAGGCCTGCCCAGACAGCCATTTTCCTTTTTTCATTTCTTTTCCATGGAGATGGTCTTGATCCCTGTCTCCTGTACAATGTCACGAACCTCATTCCATAGTTGATCAGGCACTCTATCTATAAGATCTAGTCCCTTAAATCTATTTCTCACTTCCACTGTATAATCATAAGGGATTTGATTTAGGCCTTTGACTGTGTGGAACACAATTAGCTGTGGAAAATTCTGAAAGAGATTGAAATACCAGACCACCTGACCTGCATCTTGAGAAATTTGTATGCAGGTCAGGAAGCAACAGTTAGAACTGGACATGGAACAACAGACTGGTTCCAAATAGGAAAAGGAGTACATCAAGGCTGTATATTGTCACCCTGCTTATTTAACTTATATGCAGAGTACATTATTAGAAACGCTGGACTGGAAGAAGCACAAGCTGGAATCAAGATTGCCAGGAGAAACATCAATAACCTCAGATATGCAGATGACACCACCCTTATGGCAGAAAGTGAAGACTAGTGAACTAAAAAGCCTCTTGATGAAAGTGAAAGTGGAGAGTGAAAAAGTTGGCTTAAAGCTCAACATTCAGAAAACTGAGATCATGGCATCCAGTCCCATCACTTCATGGAAATAGATGGGGAAATAGTGGAAACAGTGTCAGACTTTATTTTTGGGGGCTCCAAAATCACTGCAGGTGGTGACTACAGCCATGAAATTAAAAGACGCTTACTCCTTGAAAGAAAAATTATGTCCAACCTAGATAGCATATTCAAAAGCAGAGACATTACTTTGCCAACAAAGGTCCATCTAGTCAAGTCTATGGTTTTTCCTGTGGTCATGTATGGATCTGAGAGTTTGACTGTGAAGAAAGCTGAGCACTGAAGAATTGATGCTTTTGAACTGTGGTGCTGGGGAAGACTCTTGAGAGTCCCTTGGACCTGTCCATTCTAAAGGAGATCAGTCCTGAGTGTTCATTGGAAGGACTGATGCTAAAGCTGAAACTCTAGTACTTTGGCCACCTCATGCGAAGAGTTGACTCATTGGAGAAGACCCTGATGCTGGGAGGAATTGGAGGCAGGAGGAGAAGGGGACGACAGAGGATGAGATGGCTGGATGGCATCACCGACTGGATGGACATGAGTTTGGGTAAACTCTGGGAGTTGGTGATGGATGGGGGGCCTGGCACGCTGCGATTCATGGGGTCGCAAAAAGTTGGACATGACTGAGTGACTGAACTGAACTGAGCTGAACCCTTATACATCATAGAATTATTTAATCAGGCACATCTTTGTTTCCTATTTAAGATTCAGAGAAAGTAGTAAACCGCCTTGATTTTGACTGAAGTAGCAGTAAGATGTTAGTCAGTTATCAATAATCCTGAACATAAACTTGGCTCTCATACTCCATTGGATATACCACTCTTTTAAACAAAATCCCAGTACACAAGTGCTTCAACTGTTATTGCAGCATTTCTTGCAGAGGGGGCAAATAACTAGGAGACACAGTGTACCAGGCCAACAGATGGATGACTGAAGAGATTATGGTAAAATTACTACAAGGGACATCATTCAGTCATTATAATGAAAGAATTACAGTTATAGGTCAAGTAAATATTATTGGTAATTAGGAAAAAGAATGAAGTGAAAATTTTATATAGAAGGACCTTTATTTTTAATGAAACGGAGTAGAAATCTTTATGGTCTATCTAAACACATCCATGCAGATACACCCAGTAAGTCCACTCTTAAATGGTGACCCTAGAGATCTGTATTGTGTTCTTAGAGGACAGGTACAGAAAGACTGATAAGAGCTCTGCTTTTTTTGTTTATTTTTATGGAAAGAAAAAAGGGAGCTGCAAAAGTCTGGATCATCAGGAGAAAGATAAATTACAAATACTGACAGAAATAGTATACAACATGAAAGGGACCTCGAGCTACATTTGCCAACTTGCAAAGACATTCTAAAAATTCCTATATAATGTATACTAGCATAGAAATAGGTAGCAAATATGTACAACTCGACCTGGATATAATAGTTACTGAATTCATGACAGCAAACCCCACTAAAGAAGGAGAGAGTGGTGTTAATCTGGGAAGAGGTAAAATGAAGGCTTGGGGCTTTCCAGGTGGTGCCAGTGGTGAAGAACTCACCTGCCAAAGCAGAAGACATAAGAGACACTGGTTTGACCCCTAGGTCGGGAAGATCCCAGGAGGAGAAATGTCAGCCCACCCCAGTATTCCTGCCTGGGGAATCCCATGGACAGAGGAGGTTGGTGGGCTACAGTCCATTGGGTCGCAAAGAGTCAGATACGACTGGAGTAACTTAGCATGGACGCAATGTAAAAATGAGAGCAGAGTAGGGCCTAATTTTTAAATCTGACATAGCCAGGCATTGGTTATGCAGATGTTTGTAATATTAATCTTATTCTTATCCCTATGTTTGTGATTAATTTGCAGTAAAAATTTCTATTCTCAAACCCAGAAAATAATCCTCAAAAGTAACTACATAGCTTTTGTTTCATGATGGTAGGATTCACATGCTATAGTCTTCCTGACAAATCTTAATTCTGAGAAATTGTAAAATAAGTCCACACTTACACTGTGAAATGATTCAGAGAAATTTTTCTTCAACAGACTAGAAATAATGAAGAGTCCTTGAAAGAGAGCCATCAGATGCGGTCAGACTCACTTGTTCAAGTAGTAGTGGCCTGCAGTCTGTTCAATGGTTCTTGTAAATGAAGTAACTAGCCCAAGTGCCCTCTCTGCCCTTGGGAGGCACTTGCAAGAATCAAAGCAGGGACTACAGGCAACTTAAAAATGATTAGTTAGAGCTTAGGAGTGGTGTGGGTGACCCCTGCATTTCCATCTCTATCTTACCCCCAGCATTTACAACCAGGTCGTGAACTTAGGCTACAGCCAAGACAATATCTGGAACAGGAGGGTTACTAGACAACCCCAGGGAAGAACAGGGTGCATTGACACCCACAAGAATTACTGGCAAGTTATCCAGTCCAGTGTCATAACCCACTCTAGTCCCTCCCAATACTTTCACTGAAAATATGGCAATAATATAAATTCACCTGAACAGTAATCATAGTTCTTATTCACTAGGCACTCCCAAGGAGTGAGGTACACATATGCCTTATGCTTTAGTTTACTTTTGCTGATGTAACAAAGTACTACAAATTTAATGGCTTATGGCAATCAAATTTATTATTTTAGAGTTCTAGGAGTCAGAAGTCTAAAATGTGCCTGCAGGCCTATGTTCCTCTTGGAGCCTTTAGGGGAGAATCCATTTCTTTGTCTGCTCCAGCTTCTAGAGGACTCCTACATTCCTAAGCTCATACACTTTTCCTCCATCAACAAGGCCAGAAATGTAGCATCTTCTCTCCTCTTTGATCTCTGTTTCCACCCTATGTGTTTTCATGAATCTAACCTGGCTGTCCTCCTTCTGTAAGGACTCTATGTTTACCTTGGGTCCCAGATAAACCTCCTCTAAAGATCCTGAACTTAATCACGCCTACAAAATTCCCTTTCACCATATAAGGTAGCATATTCACAGATTCTGGTGATAGGGATGTGGACATCTTTGAGAACTAGGCAGAAATTATCAACCTACCTCATCTTGCATGAGTTATCTTCCTTTAATCTTCACAATACCACTGTGATATGCTTGTTCACAGATGGAGAAACTGAGGCCTATGAAGGTTAAATAATGTGCTGGACTTGACACAGCTTGGAAGAGGTGAAGTCAAGTATCGAAAATCTAGTAAGGTGAGTAAGGATCCTTGCCTTGACCTTCCACACCTCTGTCCCCTTTTTCACATCTTTCCTTTCTGTTCTTATCCCAAGGGATCAAGAACACTTCGTTTCAGGTTAAGCCTCCTTGCACCACCAAATGTGCACTCAATTGGAGCAGTTGTGAGGTATGCTATTGGCAGCAGGTGGAACTTAGAAATCTGAAAGTGTGAGCCCCAATACTGACATTCAACAAGAGAGTTAATCTCTCTCTAGCTTCACTGGTATTTGAAAGTTGCTATAAAGATTCCAGTTTGGAGATAGTTTAGGCACATAGTTTACCACAGCAATGTTAGTCTCCCTCCCCTCTTTGTACTTCTCAGGCCCTCACAAGTCACTGATCTTCTTTTGTCATGTGCTACTTACTCCAGACAGACCTGTGGTCCACAATGTCCCAAGCCATGGTTTTATGATTCCCTCCTGTTAATATCATGCCTGGCAATATTCTTGCTATTAAAAACACTGTGCTTCTTGACTAATAACCTCTGTGGCCTGCCTTACATAAACTTGATTTTTCTTAAGCTTTTGGGAACACTGAAAGTAGCTCACAATCTAAAGCCTGTTCCTTTTAGGAAAGCTGTTAACAGCTGCAGCCCAAGGTTGTGCTCTGCTTAAGCATAGGCTCTGATTTACCCAGGAGCTGTGCAGAGTTGCCTTGCCTTGTTTCAGGTTGGAGCAAAGGTTCACTAAGCTGAATAGTGACAGTGAAATGGTACCCTCTCACAGTCAGCTGGTTGGTTGGCAGAAGGCAATGCAACATCAAGCATACACCACCTCAAGTTGGTTTATGGAGAGCATTCACCAAGAGGAGGTCTTGGTATAAAGAAAACTTGAGTTAGAAAGTGACTCTTGGAAGAAAATAAGTTTGCTGGATTGTATTTCCATCAGAATGGAGAAATACAAGTAACCTCAGATATGCATATGACACTAACCTAAAGGCAGAAAGCAAAGGGGAACTAAAGAGACTCTGATGAAGGTGAAAGAGGAGAGTAGGAGGGGACATGGGTAAACCTATGACTGATTTGTGTTGATGTTTGGTAGAAACCAAGGCAATTCTGTAAAGCAATTATCCTTCAATTAAAAATAAATAAAACTTTGAAAAGCTGGCTTAAAACTCAATGTTCAAAAAACTAAGATCATGGCATCTAGTCCCATCACTTTATGGCAAATAGAGGGGGAAAAAATGGAAACAGTTGCAGACTTTATTTTCTTGAGCTCCAAAATCACTGTGGACTATGATTTTAAAAGTTGCTTGCTCCTTTAACTAAAAGCTATGACAAACATAGACAGTGTATTAAAAAGCAAAGACATCACTTTGCTGACAAAGTCCATATAGTCAAAGCTATGTTTTTTCCAGTAGTGATGTAGGAATGTGAGTTGGACCATAAAGAAGGATGAGCACCAAAGAATTTATGCTTTTGAACTGTAGTGTTGGAGAAGACTCTTGAGAGTCCCTTGGACTACAAGGAGATCCAACCAGTCCATCCTAAAGGAAATCAACCCTGAATATTCATTATAAGGACTGATGCTGAAGCCCCAATATTTTGACCATTTGATGTGAAGAACTGACTCATTGGAAAAGACCCTGATGCTGTGAAAGATTGAGGGCAGGAGAAGTGGGCAACAGAGGAAGAAATGGTTGGATGGCATCATGGACTCAATGGACATGAATTTGAGCAAACTCTGGGAGTTAGTAAAGTTCAGGGAAGCTTGGTGTGCTGCAGTCCATGGGGTAACAAAGAGTTAGACATGACTGAGTGACTGAACAACAAGAACATCAGAATGGAGAAGCTATTTGAAACAATATGGGTGGTTTTGTAATACTCTGATCACACAGATTCACAAATTGCAAACACAAAACAAATGAATAGAAAACATACAAAGAAGAAACAACTGAACTCAGAGGAAACTGCTCTAACTCAGGGTCACTGGTACATGCTGTTGGATTTGCAGAGAGCCTGACAAGAAGCCTCACATCCAAAGCAAGAGCGACTACTTTCCTGCTTGTTCAGAGGACAAGTCAAAGAACACAGATGTTAGGTAAACTCATGAAGCTTGTAAGTGACAGGTGCTAGGCCAGGACTCACATTCCCATGTCTGGGTTCAATGCTTGTTCTTCAATACCAGGCATTCCCTTTCTACACATGTACAGAGGACTAGACCTTGCTGGGTGAGATGCAGTTGGCAATTCTGCTTTCTTAAAGGGACATACTTTCCCACTCATGAATTTATTCACTGGGTGAAGTCATATCCTATTCCACCTACCCTATCAAGGGCTAGGGCATATCAGGGGGAGAGTTAGGGTCCCTTCCTGCATTGTGATTACAATCTGAAATCCTGTCAAGCAAATATTTAATATCTTCCAGCCAAACAGTTATAAATATTCATTTCCTTTTAAAAAGTTCAGGCAAAATCTTCCTTGTCGTGTATTCCTTCAACGTTCATTTGTTTATTAAATTCTGCCCTCACGCATTGCTTGAAACACCTTCAGAGAGACAAAGGCTGTGCTTTTTGTGTGATAAGTGCTTTGTGTTTGTTATCTCATTTAAGTCTCACAACCCTATGAGACCACTGGTACTGTAATTAACCCAATTTATAGATGAGGAATGGAGGCTCAGAGAAGTCAAGTGACTCGTGCAAAATAATGTCTTTGGAAAGACATAAGTAAAGTACAAAGTGCTTGCTATAGAGAGCAAAAACGGGTTCATTATTCTTTTGCGCAGATGAAGAGGAGCTTCATGGAGGAAGAGGCCTCTGGGCAAGCAGTTGGAATTTAGGTAGTTGGAGATGTGAGAAAAGGCAATTCATGCAGAAGAAACAGTGAGCCACTGTTTCAGTGACCTGAAACGGATAGAATTCAGAGTAGGCTTTGAATTATGTTTGGATAACAGAATGAAAGAAAGAAGAAAAATAAGTCAGATATTCACGTAGACAGGAGCAAAGAAACCTTGGGGCCAACTTGAACTCCACCACCCACTCCGTATTCACCACTTTCATCCAATCAGTCTCTAAAGCCTGTCAACGAGCACCTTTAAAATGTCTTTCTGTCTTTCCATCCCCATGGCAACCACCTTAAGGCTCACTTTCATTCTCTCTTACTTCTTACTCTAAATACTTCCTAAATGACCTGCCAGACAATCGTCTGCTCCTTTGTGGCTGTACAAATGCAAGTCTGATTCTGTCAGTGCCCTGCTTAATAATCTCATGAATATATAACACTATAAAGGCTCTGCACCTGGAATTATAGACACTTTCCAAGACAGGGAAGGAGAGCTGGGACTAGCTGATTCCTTGCAAGAATACACTCATGCGCCTACCACACTGTCTCATATACACCCTCAGCCTAAAAATGGAGTAGATACACACTCTTTCCCAAGACCTGCCAACCAATCTCGTACAAGACTGAAAAATGAAAGAACGCTAATCTATTTACTTCTTGTTGCATACCCCAGCCCTCACCAATCCCAAATCATCTTTTCTGCCTTAGTCCCACCCCTGCCTTGACTTGTCCGTTCTTCTATCTGACAGCGGAAGTCTGCCTGAACGAACCGCCCACTTCCTTTTCGAGTTTGGAGATTGCGTGGCAGGTTAGGTGGAGTCAATTCAGCTTTGCATTCTCGTGCTTTGCTGCCGGGGCGAGCGCTGGGGGCGGTTGCTCCGGCAAGTCGGCTTACGTGGGTGTTAGTTTGTTTGCTGAGAACATCTCGCTTGTTGTTACAAAGACTCTACTGATGTTGGTGGCTTCAGCGGCGGCCCCCCTTTAAAGTAAAGATAGCTGCTTTCTGCAGGCATCTTACTCTAGGATTGCTATAGACTCCGTGCCCTTAGTAGAAGACATGCCACGGGGACGAAAGAGCCGGCGTCGCCGTAACGCAAGGGCCGCAGAGGAGAACCGCAACAGTCGTAAGATTCAGGCCTCAGAAACCTCTGAGACCCCGATGGCCGCCTCTGTGGGCTCGAGCACCCCGGAGGAAGACCTGAACTGCCCAGAGGAAGACCCAAGCACTCCAGAGGAGACCTCCACTACTCCTGAGGAATCCTTGAGCACTGCTCAAGCGCAGAAGCCCTCGGTAGCCCGGAGCAACTTTCAAGGCACCAAGAAAAGTCTCCTGATGTCTATATTAGCCCTCATCTTCATCATGGGCAACAGCGCGAAGGAGGCCCTGGTCTGGAAAGTGCTAGGAAAGTTGGGGATGCAGCCTGGCCAGCAGCACAGCATCTTTGGAGATCCAAAGAAGGTCGTTACAGAAGAGTTTGTGCGCAGAGGGTACCTGATTTATAAGCCGGTGCCCCGTAGCAGCCCCGTGGAGTACGAGTTCTTCTGGGGACCTAGAGCACACGTGGAATCAAGCAAGCTGAAAGTCATGCACTTTGTGGCAAGGGTGCGTAACCGATGCTCCAAGGACTGGCCATGTAATTACGATTGGGATTCTGATGATGATGCAGAAGTTGAGGCTATCCTCAATTCAGGTGCGAGAGGTTATTCTGCCCCTTAGGGAAATATGCAGCACACCCCTGAGGGAGGTTAAAAACAGCTTCAAAGGTACTCCCCAAGAGGTAGATCATTTGGGTCATGAGTTGAATATAATGGGGAGGGGGCACTGTATTTTGTACTTGTGATCATCAAATTGTTTGAGAAATAGAACGTTTACTTTAGACATTGTAAATTTCATTCCGTTTAATACAGTGTTGATTAAGATCACAATATGTTTTAAAAATATGATTGAAGAAAATATATTTTCCTTTATTTTCTGTCACTGAGATTTAGTATAACAGTTTTGCTAACGTTTTAAAATGAAGCCTATCCGTTATATTCTATGACCGGGCACATATTTTCTATCATTAAAATAGGCTGCTCTTAAAAGTGATGATATAACCGGTAAATTGTGAGGGAAGAATGAGAGAATTATTTTGTGTCCTACCTTTCTGAAACCTGTGTCTCCTTTTGTGTAAAGAATACAGACAACCATCTTGATTTTGTATAATTACTGCAGAATATAGAAAAAAAAATAAAAGCTTAGTGATGAGGACACTTTGTCCATTTATTGGCCACGAGTTATGGGTGAGGCACCAGTGTAGGTTCTGGGGATACTCATGAGGCACAGCTCTCAGTTCTAAAGAATATTCTAGATTATGTGAGAGAGATAAATCTGTAAACTGGCAGTGTGGTAAATGCTGTAATAGGGAGTGAGCATGGGGTACCATGAAAATGTAGAAAAGTTTATGTGACCTCTATTGGAGGGTGGGATAGGAAAGAGGGCATCATAGGGTGCTATGAAAATCCAAGAGATGCTTGAATAAGCTTGAGGGAGTCTGAAAGGGGCATTAGAGCATACTATGAAAAGATTGTGTATTAAGTATTTTTTTGAAACTTAATCTACCTTGGGGGAAGGAGCAATGGCCAAGGGAAGGACACATCACAGGGTGATGTGGAAATAGAAAATGCATTTAAATCAGTGTGAGAGGAGGGCAGAGGGGAAAGGGATGGTTGCAGGCAAAAGGAGATTGTATGGTACTACAGACATTCAAAAGATGGGACTGTCAGAAAATTCTTGGTTAGTGAAAACCTGAGGTCTGAAAGTAATATTGGAGATGAGGAAAGGAGTAAAAATTGAGGCACTAAAGGCAGCATGAACATTGAGGAAGAAACAAATTCTTTTCCCAGTGGCTCAGACCACAAAGAATCTGCTGGCAATGCAGGAGACCTGTGTTCGGTCCATGGGTGGGGAAGATCCCCTGGAGAAGGGAATGGCTACCCACTCCAGTATTATTGCCTAGAGAATCCCATGGACAGCCTGGCAGGCTACAGTCCATGGGGTCGCAAAGACTCAGATAGACTGAGCAACTGAGCATAAATTCGTATTAGGGTCATGTCATGGGGAAAGTGGAGGAAAAGGAATGAGATGAGGAAGAGAGGAGGGGCTGGATTCCCAAAGGGTGGGAGTTATGACTAATTTTAATGAGGCCAAAAATGGTTAATAGTAATAATAATAATTCTGGAATAATGAAAAGAAAAAGGCTTCTTAAAAGCAGAGCTTCTACAAACCAAAGAAAGGAGTCGATCTGTGGGCTGTCTGAAAGGTAAACTGGTACCTCTCTGAGAAGCTGTCTTGTTAAGGTGCACAAGTTGTTTTAAAGGTGTGTGTGTGTGTGTGTGTGTTGGCAGGGGAGGGGAGTAGTAGGGCAAAGTTAGCGCTTTGATTCTCTCCTTCAGCCAGTGTATTAAGTCCAGAGGGCTACCTGGCCCATGGTGTAGGAAGTCTTGTGGTATCAGGTTTCTTTCCACCTCCAGAACTTTCACACTTTGTTTCCTCACTGTGCTAAGGAGTTCAATGCTCTTCCCATCCATTCTATCACTAGGGGCTTCTGAATCCTCTGCCTTGTCCTGCAGCACATCTGGAGAGGTGGGAGTCATCCCTCATATTCAAATCAGCTACATGCATAAGAAGGTCTGGCCACCCTCAAGGACAACTGCACTACCCAGAGAGCTAAACACAGTAAGAACTAAGTCCCCTAATAGGGAGCACTAAGAAAGAGTGCCTCACCTGGCCTCCTGGGTCTCAGAGACAGCAGCTGTCACACACAAAAGAGTGGCCAGGGCGCTTCTTTCTTTGCCTCATGCAGACTTACCCTGCTTCCACCTGTGTGCAAAGTAAAGTCACTAGGGCCAGGGTAAGCTAGCAAATGACTTTCTGGCAAAGACCTAGGGACCAACAGACATCAGCCTGCTTGCAAAGACAAAAGTAGGAAGCATGATCCCTCAGCAGCTCCAAATTCATTCAGGAAACAAGAAAATAGTGGGAACCTCTATGATTCAGGCACTTGGGCTGCAGAAGATCAAAAGGCATGTTTTGGGGCCTGGATGGGCCATATTTGTCCACAGTGGCTCCAGAGGTAGACAAGGTGTAAATCTGAGGTTCAGATTGCTGAATGACATTCTGGTCTAGAACCACAGAGGTAGCAAGTGACAGATGCTGGACAACACCCCATGTCCACTCCCAGCAAATACAGAGTGTTTCCCTATAGGCCACCCTGCTGTCCTTCTCTGCCTGCCAGTGTACTCACAAAGTCACTGTCTTCAAAAGATGAAACATGTAAAATATCATGTAAGAAATGAGTTGCCAGTCCAGGTTCGATACACAATACTTGATGCTTGGGGCTAGTGCACTGGGACGACCTAGAGGGATGGTATGGGGAGGGAGGAGGGAGGAGGGTTCAGGATGGGGCACACATGTATACCTGTGGCGGATTCATTTTGATATTTGGCAAAACTAATACAATTATGTAAAGTTTAAAAATAAAATAAAATTACATTTAAAAAAAAAGAAAAGGAAGAAACATGTGAACTCAGTGGTACAGTTCTCAGTAACCCCAGCTGTAGCCTCAAATGCTTTGGGCAGAAAGGTTGACTTAAACCTTCCCCCTTTTACAGGAAGGGACCCAGAGAAGTCAGTCAGCTCCAGGTTAGTCAACTAGTAAGTGGGAAAACGTTCAGGGCAAAGATTTATTGAGCATCTCCTTTGTACTAGGGGCTTGCCACATATTATTTCTGTCAGGTCAGTGACACCAGCACCATCCCTGTTTTGCAGGAAGTGCCAGCTCACTCAGGGAAAGAAATAGTGTCCTTCCAAAACCTGTCTGAGTCCACGTTTTCTTTGGCCCTGGTGGGAATAATCATCCAGTTGTCTAAAATGCCTATTTGCAGGTATGGGCCAAGAAGCTGAATTCAGTCAGGGAATCAGCAGTGCCCAGGATAAAGCGAGAAAAGAGTGGGAGTACACCACAAGCTGTACTATAAGACATATGATTGCTGGAATCCTGAAAGGTCTTGGATAGGAGGCTCCCTGGGGCTGTGCCAAGGAATGGCTGACCTTTCCCAGCCCAGTAAGGGAGCAACAAATGGTCCAGGCTCAGTCCCCACCTTGGCCTGGAAGTTTAGTGAGTCTCCCACCCCTCCCCATTCCCAACACACTACATTGTAGATTAACTGCAGAGTTAATCTACATTTGCTCAGGTGAACACTGAACAAGGGCAGGATTTCTGTTGGCTGTGAAATGAATGACAGTGCTGAGGGAGAGGCAGGGAAAGGGGACTCTGAAAGGTGGTGAGCAAAAAAGACTACTCATTTTTTCAGTTATTTGAATTCTTTCAGCTTTGAGCAGTATCAAGATAGGACATAGGCTGGGGCCTCTTGCTTTGTGTTCATAAAACAGCAACCTAAGCCTACCCCACCCCAACTGAGTCTCCACAAAGTGAGTGGAGAAGCTGCACTTTCAGCTGCCAAGATGCCTCTGAAGTGGATTGAAATTCTGGGTCCTAGGAAAATCTAGCTGTTTAGGGAACTCATGGGTAAAGAGCCCAAAAGTCCTCCATGCATGGCAAGAGGGGCAGCTGCCATTTCCTGAGTGGCTAAATTGTGCCAGGAACTTTGATTGCTGTTTTCATAGATTATCTCTAACTTTTGCAACAGTCTGGCAAGGTGGGTGCCACTAGGACAAGTTTATGGAGGAAAAAACTTGGGATCAGTTACCAGAAGCAAGTTACTAGGGAAACCTGGTTGGTCAATGACTGCCCTGCAAATGACCCAGCATGGGCCAAGTCTAAAGCCCAGACTGTTACATGAAAATGGCAGACAGGCTGCATCATCACCAGCACACCTAGGGCTCCACCCAGCCTTGGGGAAGTCTTTTGTCTTCAGACTTCACCACAACCCAGGGTAAAAGTGAGAAGGAGCATGCTGGAGTAGAGTGAGGAGGCACAGGAAAGTAAGTTTAAGAAGCCATTTGGGGAGTAGCTGTGAGCACCCATTTACTCTCATTTGTTGTGGCCCTAACTGGCATGTATCTTTGGGGCATTGCTATGTGTAGAATGAGTATTTTCATCCAAAACAATTGTGTCTTCCCTGGCACAACTCATGGCTCATAAACTTCGCCACACTGAACACTCCATAAATCCTCGAATCCTAGGTCCTGGCTGTCACACAGTGGACCAACCAAGCAGCATCCTTTCTTGGCCTGCAACATTGCTCACTGATGCTGTTTCCAACCTGAAAGGGAAAATAAACCATGAGGACTTCTTAACTTGAGCAGAATAGAGTGCCCGGAGTAGACACAGCAAGCAGTGAGTATCTGCACATGCCAAAAAAAAAAAAAAGGCTGTCCTTGGAGGACATTCTCCTTGGGCCCAGTGTTATGACCCTGGCCTCATCAGTCAGGTGCACAGCAGACCACGGTCATGGTGAAAGACAGGTGCGCATTCTGCCGGGGCTCACATTCACCTTTGTGAGATGGGAAGCAGTCAGGATCCCTCTTGTCTCTTTCATTTGGCAGAAGCATAGAAATCCAGCTTTCTGAAGGAAATGATTTTGGAGTCATGCAGGCAGTAGAGAAAGATGATTTGTATGAAGATGTACTGAGACTGGTTCACAGGTTACTCTAGGCCTTACAGGCTGTGAAATGGGTAAACATCAAAGAGCTAACGGAATTTCTTTGAAAATCTGTGTGAGGACACTTGCACAAAAGGAGAGTCTCAGCTCAGCCAAAGCTATACAAGAATAACTCTGGAGCAATCCAGGGTTTGGAGAACAGGTTTTGGGAGGAAAAGTGGACTCTGGGCTTGTACTGCTTATCGCCCAATAGGCATAAAGCTCACATAAGGTGACTTGGGGGAGAAGGTAGAGTCCACCAATAGTTGGTGAAAATCAGGCCCACTTCTTGACTGGTCAGCTTGTGTCTCAGTTCCTGTGTCAATGTGTTATAGGAGCTGTAACACAGTGTGTTAGTTGCTCAATGTCCGACTCTTTGGGACCCCACGGACTGTAGAACACCAGGCTCCTCTGTCCATGGAATTCTCCAGGCAAGAATACTGGAGTGGGTTGCCACTGCCTTCTCCAAGGCATTTTCCCGACCCAGGGATTGAACTGGAGTCTCGTGCGTTTCAGGCAGATTTTTTACTGTCTGAGCCAGCAGAGAAGCTCTTGCAAATGTTATCTCAAAATGGGCAACACATGAGAAGTGCCTGAAATCCCTCCTGTAACTCTGATCATTCAAAGTTTATTGAATGATCATTCTGATTCATTCTCAGCCTGTGAATTCTCAAGAATAGCTGGGCTTACGTTATTTTGGACGTTGTGATTATTTAACAATTCATCCATTCACTCACTCTACATGTATTTACAAAGGTCCACTTGTGCCAGTCACCTGAGAAACATATATGAACAAATCATGAGCTCTCTTGCACAAAAACAGAAAATAGAAGGTAAACCTTCAAAATCACAGATTATACTGGACCTAGACGGTGGTAAGTTCTGTGGTTGGTGGGGGCAGGAGTAGTGGTAAGCTGATCAGAACAGGGTAAAGTGAAGGAGACATGCCAGGAAAGAAAGGGAGCAGTCACTTCAACACCAGTGGGTGAGCAGTGTGGTCCTCATTGGTGGGGTGACATTTGACCAAAGAAATGAAGAAGGCGAGGGGGTTTGCCTTGCTGGCACATAAAGGAAGTATTGTTCAAGCAGAAGGACCAGTCAGCACACGTCCTGGGAGCACCTA
Source organism: Bos javanicus (assembly GCF_032452875.1). Taxonomy (NCBI): domain Eukaryota; kingdom Metazoa; phylum Chordata; class Mammalia; order Artiodactyla; family Bovidae; genus Bos; species Bos javanicus. The sequence continues at coordinate 95,060,519 of NC_083897.1, forward strand.
ACATATTTGGGGAAGGATGGAGAGGCCAGTGTGGTTGGTGTGGAGTGAGCATAAAGGACAAGAATTGGAGATAAGGTCAGAGAGATGAACCAAATCCTACATCATGTAGGGCCTAGTAGGCCATTGTAAGGAACTAGGCTCTTGTTTGCAGTGAAATATGAAGGAGACAGAAGGTGGGAGGCAGTAAGGGATTGAGCAGAGGAGTAGCACAATCTGACTCACCTTCTGAAAGGATCAGTTTGATTACTTACTATGTTGAGAATAGAGAGAAAACAGGCAAGGGTGGGAGCAGAAAGACCAGGTAGGAAGCTATTGCTATAAGTCAGACTGGAGGTGATGGTGGTGGTTTGGATCATCCTGGTAACAGTAGACATGATGAGAACCATTCCTTTTCTGGATACACTATGAGACTGATCTAACAGAACTCCTGATGGTTTAGATGTAGAGTGTCAGAGAGGAGTTGAGGCTGACTCGAGAGTTTTTGCCCAGGCAGCTAATAGAATGGTGTGGCAGCCAACTGATACAAGGGATGCCCTAGTTGGAACAGGCTTTATAGGAGAGTGAGGATATCAAGAATTCAGTTCTGGACATATTGAATTAAGATGTCTGTTTGACACTCATATGGGTTGAGTAGGAAGTTGCACAGAATTCAGTTGCACAGAAGTCAGGAGTGTGTCTGAAAGGTTGTGTATAAGCTGTATATACAGTATTAGAAAGCCATGAGACTATTTGAGATTGGCTAAGGGGTGAGAGTATGTACAGAAGAGAAGAAGATCATGGACAGAGATCTGTGGCATAAAGGGATCAGGGAGAAGAGGAGGCAAGGAGGCACCAGCTGAGGAGTCTGAGTGAGAAGTGGCTGGCTGCACTACACACTAAGAGTGTAGTGTCCTGGGAGCTATGTGAAGCAAAGTGTATCAAGGGAGAGCCGGTGGTCAACTATGCTCAAAATGCTGATGCCAGGTGAAATAAGAGGAAAACTGACCACTGAAATTAGCAATTCAGAAGTCCCTAGTAACCTTGATGAGGGCAGCTTCAGGGAGGAGTAGATGATAAAACCTGCTTTGGACAGGCTTAAGAGAATGGAAGGTGGGGGAGTCAGTGAGTATAGACAAGTCTTGAAAGGAGTTTTGCTGCAAAGGGGAGCAAAGAAATTGGGCAGCATCTGGTGGAGTAAGAGAGAGTCATGAGAAGATTTACTTCAGATGGAAGAAGTAGCATTGCAGAGAGGAGTGAAATCAACAGCACAGGGAGCACAGAGAGGACTGTTGGAGCAGTAACTTTGAACAAGAAGGGGATTGCATGGCCCTTGCCTAAAGAGGAGGGCTAGAGCATGCACAAGGATTTGCGAATGATATTGTTACTGGGTCGGGTAGAGGTCAGTGAGGCTTTCTGGCCTGCCTGAACTCCTCTAGCTGAGGTCAGGTACCTGCCAATTTGTTGAACCCCCACGTGTGTTGAGCATCTATTATGTGCCAGATGCACTTCAGGGCACCTCAATAATTTCTAATACTCCAAACAATTCACTAATGGAGGTTATATCGTGATCCCCATTTTACAAGTTAGAGATGTGCTATGTAAGTTGGTCAGGTGGACTGGCCAAGAGCAGTTAGCAAACGATGGGAAGAGTAAAGTTTTGAGCCCAAACAGTCTGACTCTCAAGACAGTCTTATAACCATAGGCTCAGACCTACTGACAAGTCTCAGTGTGGAGTTACTCTTGCTGCCCCTTACACTGGTAACAAGCCTCCCCAGTGAACCACTGCAGCTTCAAATGACCACACAGTAGCCGCATATGTCAGAGCATCAGCCTTAGTTTCTTGTATGACACTACTACTTCAGCAACGGAGCTCCGTTCCAAGTCTGAGGCTGAGTGGCAGAAGCCCTGTGATCTTGACTTGCTTAAAGCAGACCCCTCCTCTGAAGGCTGGTCCAGCTCCAAGTGGAACAGACATCCCAGAACCTCAGAGCTGCCCTCTCCTTGACTCTTAGTGCATCCTTACTACCTGAAGGCTGTTGCCAGTCCAAGCCAGGACAGGAACTTCCTGGGGACATTAACAACTCTGATCATACTCTGTCCACTGTGCCACTTGGGACACTATACTTTAGACTCTTGGACAAGTGGACACACACACACACACACACGGACGCATGCACGCACACGTGTGCAGGCTCACGGTCTCTTTGTTCTCCATGGGGCTTCCTCCAGTCAGCTTCATTCTGATGTCCACTCCCTACAAAATCTGTCTGGCAAAAGATCCCATATGATACAACCCCAGGGAATGAGCTTTTCTGTGAGGCGGAGCCCCATCTGCAGGGTAAACCTGAGGCTAGATAAAGCTTTTCACAGGACTGGGTCTCAGGTCACAGGGTCCAGGCCTATCCCAGGAAGAGAATACTCTTATGGCTGATCTGAGCCAGTGAGAATGAGCTCAGATTCCATGAGAAGAAAGGAACAAAGGAAGAAGGGAGGGCACTGGGGCCACAGGGGACACAGAGGTGGAGGGAGGCTTATTTTATAGAGGTACTCCTCTAAGGCACAGACCCACTTTCTACCCTCTCCAGTAGCCCTGACCCAGAAAAGGTGATCAAGGCCTTTAGGTGCCCGCTCTTCTGCAAATGGACATTTAGTATCCTTCTACTCTGTTTTCCCTTCAAACAGTGCTCTAGTTTGCATGCTTGAAACTATGTCCCTCTTTGCAGACGCTAGCTCCTCCAAGATGCTCCCAGGCCTGCTGCAATGACTGTAATAAAGGCTGGCGTGGAGCTGGTCCTGAAGCAGCATTGTCCATAAGATGCTATGAGGTGGAGGGTAGCTGCCAGGATTGTGTAATCAGTACTTCTGAAGTCCGGATAAGATAAACAAGTGCCAGGCACCAATGGAGCACCAGCAGTTGAGATAAACTATGCAAGTTGAGTGAGAACATGCCGGTCCCAAACCCATGGTGTCTAACACGATAGTTTGGGGAGCTAGCTGAAGTCATCTAACTTGTGTCCGCCTCCACGTACACCACCGTACCAGGCCTAATGCCTCCTGCTTCATAGACATATTGTGGAAAATAAATCAGCTGATCTTCACAAAGTCCCCAGACTGCTGCTTCTCAAACTATCTGTGACACAGGACGAGTATTTTTCTTTTCCCAAGTCAGTAACTCTCGGGTCAGTACATTTGTATAACACAAGGAAAATGAATTAATAGGAAGAAGGAAAATGGCCAAGACACACAAAAGACCAAACCCCACTTATTTTAAACATCAAAGAGACTCTCACTATATGCTATAGAACTCTCTAAACATGTGCAGTCAAATTACTTACTTACTGCAAGTCATTAACACACTTTGGTGAAGCAGCAAATGTCCACGGCTGCGGTTTCATCCTTTTTGCTCTGGCACAGTGCCTGGCCCATCAGAGGCATTCAGTGAGTGGTTTCTACTGCAAAGGAATTATTATTAATAAAAATACAGTTCTTGTCATGAGAGAGATTAAATAACAAGAAGCTGCAAGTAAAAAGAAGAAAAAAATCAAATGATTTGATTGCTCATGGAAGTGTCAGGAACGTAGTGTGCACAAGAAGCAGCACAGGAGTTCAAAATGAAGACAACACAGTGGTCAAGACTTCTGATGGGCCTTGATGGTCAAGGAAGGATCAAACTTACTTTGTAGCCTTTTGTATTTTATGACTGTGGGAAAGCTTTACGCTCATTGCACACATTTCCGCAAGCCATAAAAGTATGAAGCTTTGGGGAAATATTTAGCCTTAATCCTACCATCCAGATGTTGCCTGTGCTAACATTTGTGAGTATCCTTTCAGTGCATTAGTCAGGAAGCTGATAATGATAGTGAATATGATAAAAATTATAGTAACAGCTATATATAGGTACACATTCTTAATACTACACACACACACACACACATACACATATTTATAAACATGAAGTTTTATTTATAAACATGAAGTTTTCTGTGTATCGATACAAACAACTACTCTGACTCAGAGCCATTATTATCACTAGTGAACTCATCAGCCACCATGGCAAAGATTCCCACAGTTGTTGTGTTGGGAGTCTTGAAAGGGTGATGCAAGATGCTATCAAGACCTATCTGTTCACCATAGTCTCCAATGAGCAATCTTGAAGTTCACTGAGAGAGCTTCATAGTAGCCTCCAAGTAAGATGATGATCCTCGATAATGATCCTTGAGATTTTCCTCAAGCAGTTCACACAGTTGCCAGGACCCAGGTGCCAGGGCCAAGCTGCATTCTGAGTGGGGATGCATGACATGTCCTGAGCCCCAGCGCTGCACATGAATGTGGACTCTGAACAGCTCTGCCAAACCCACACTGCCCCTCTCAGAATACCAGTCTCCCTCACCTCTTTCCTGCCAATCAAGCAAGGTTATCTGCAAACAAGTCCCCAGTCTCTAAAACAATGTGCCAGGCAGTTACAAGCTCTAAAACCCTTATCTGGGCAGTTTTCAGTGAGCGTGCACACGTGCGTGCACACACACACACACACACACACACACGACTTGAATTCTCATGAATATACGTATTCAGCATTGCTGAGGAGGAACTGCCTAGTTCGAGGGAGGACATTGATCACAGCTGCCACTCACTGTGCACCCAGGGCAGTTCAGAGGAGCTGGCTGTTTCTGAACTCTGGTCTCCCCACCCTTGTTGTGGAGGAATCACCTCACTTCTCAGGTCATATGGGACAAAGTTATTATTTGCCTCCTTTTTCCTTGCCTTGTACTAAGGAGCAAAAGGAAAGACAAAACAATAAGCAAAATAAGACCCTACAACCATTAGATAGATAGAACTGCTCTTTGTCCCAAGGCTGATCATCAAAGTTGATACACATACCACCATTGGCTAGTGAACCTCTCAGTCACACAGACTCCAGGGCTTGGCTTAGGCTAGTCCATGAAGGTTTGACCATCAGGTTGAGGTAAGTGGAAGGTGGCAGAAGAGCCCAGCCTTTTGGAGGTGGACGGAGTGTCGGGGGAGGGGGGGGGCGTTCTCCCTTTCCTCAGAAACTGTTTCCTTTCCTGCTCTCTGTTAGGGCCCACTCTCCCACCATGCTCCTCTGTACCTTGGCTTCAGAACATCTTCTTGTTGTCTACTGCCTATGTCTGATATTTCACCTGGGCTGTCCCTCTCACCTCATTCCCCGAGGCAGTTCACAGAAGCCAGCATACCATGAGCTGTTCTAGTACCCTCACGTTTGCTCCTGACATGATTGTGCTGTGCTCCTAGTACTGGTAGTCTCTCTGACTACTCCTATTTTTATATGTTCCTCTGGCCCTCCTGACCTTTCTGCTATCTCTTCTTGTTTCAGCAGCCCCAGGTCACATTCTCTGCTCATTGACCAGGTTCTGACAGGCATGTTCTGGGCCCCAAAATTGATCAAGTAAATATTTCTTCCCTCCAGCAGGTGACAACTCCACCTTGCCTCCCAAGTCATAGATAAGGACATCAACCACGCCTGAAAAGTGCCCACACATACCCCCATACCCACAGCCAGCCGCCTCACACGTGTCCACACTCTCCTAGATGGGACGTCAACCCAATCATTACTTCTGAGAGTGTGCTTACATTCCCAGGCAGGCAAACACACACCCAGGTGTACACACTGGTACACATGGCCCACTCAGCATATGTACAGTCCAGAAGCATGCCACATACACTTCAATGCCCACAAGTTTATCTAAAATACATAGGCAACTTGTAGTCCCAGTCTCCCTCCTTCGCATGTATATATCCACATAAGGAGAGAGAAAATCTCTGGGCAGGGGGATATGACACCCAGAAATGTACACATGTGCAGATACCTAGCAACTAACACACATTACCAAAAGAAAGTATCCTCAGTAAGACAAACGCACACCTATGTGGGCACACACACACACACACACACACACATGAAGCAGAAGCAAGTTATATATACCAAAAGTACCCAAATTTTGAGAAAGAAGAAAGGTTAAAGATGCATTTCTAAGTCTGGTTCTTCAGTCTCCCCAGGCCTAGAGTACATAGATCTGAAGCTAATGATCTAACAGGCTTTCAGTTTCTGTGTGGGTGGGGAAGATTCCCTGGGGGAATCCAGGGAATTCACTTCAGTATTCTTGCCTGGAGAATCCCCATGGACAGAGGAGTCTGGCAGGCTACAGTCTATAAGGTCCCAAAGAGCCAGACACAACTGAAGTGACTTAGCATGCATGCAAGTGTGTGTGTGTCTCTTTCTCTGTGTGTGTGTCTCTCTTTTTATCTCGCAAACACACACAAGCACACACACTGTTGCTGTTTCAGTCACTCAGTCATGTCCGACACTTTGCAACCCCATGGACTTTGGCATTTCCAAATCCTTCACTATCTTCACTATGTGTGCTCAAACTCACATCCTTTGAGTCGATGATGCCATCTAACCATCTCATCTTCTGTCACACACACAGGCATATGTTCTTTCACACATACAAACACCTTTATGCACACAAACATTCTCTCTCTCTGTCTTACACACACACACACACACACACACACACACACACATATATCATCATCATCCACAAAAATGTTAAGACTTTTCCAGGCCCTGAGCAGCCATTACCATGAGGAGGTGGCATTTACACCCTCTCTGGAGCCCTGGGGCACAGAAGAATCCAGTTCCTGATACCCACCCTGGATAGCTTCAAAGGCCAGAGACATGGTAGCCTGTTTCTCAGCTCCTTCTGTTCACTTTTCCCTGCTTCCTTCCTCTCCCTGCTCTGAGGCTGCCCTCCCCTCTGGCATGACCCTCTAGGAAGGTAGCTGTGAGCAGAAAGCAGGTATATCTGCTATTCTCTTCAAATATTCATCTCAAGAATCCCTAAAAGAAGACAGAGTGTGCTGTGCAAGGAGTGCTGAAGGAGTACAAACGACCCATATGTCAGATTAGGGAATGGGAGATCATCATGCAATGCAAAAATAGTTATCCGGGAGGAAAAAGAAGGGTGATGAGGGAAGCCTGGCCAATCTTACCCTGTGACCCCGAGCTCCCAACACAATGAATGTTTCCTCAGAACTCCCAAGGGATCACCCGCACCCCCTTTCTCCCTCTAGCTCCATAAAATCAGACAGAGTCCCTGAGAAAACCTCAGTCATGGACTGAGGCACGCTGACCTTTGGTATGAGGCTTGGGATCTACAACTAAGAAATCAGTTAGTTCAGTCACTCAGTCGTGTCCAACTGTTTGAGACCCCATGGACTGCAGCATGCCAGGCTTCTCTGTCCATCACCAATCCCAGAGCCTGCTCAAACTCATGTCCATCAAGTCGGTGATGTCATTCAATCATCTCATCCTCTGTCATCCCCTTCTCTTCCTGCCTTCAATCTTTCCCGGCATCAGGGTCTTTTCCAATGAGTCAGTTCTTTGCATCCGGTGGCCAAAGTATTGGAGCTTCAGCTTCAGCATCAGTCTTTCCAACGAATATTCAGGGTTGATTTCCTTTACGATTGACTGGTCTGATCTCCTTGTAGTCCAAGGGACTCTCAAGAGTCTTCTCCAACACCACGGTTCAAAAGCATCAATTCTTTGGCACTCAGCTTTCTGTGTGGTCCAACTCTCACATCCATACATGACTACTGGAAAACCATAGCTTTGACGAGATGGGGTGGATCCCCAGATCCTACATTGGTGCCTCACCCGTAACTGGTGGTCCATAAATGGACAAGGTGTCCTCATCATTTAGCCTTTACTTTTTTTGTATAGTTTGCAGTAAAGAAGCAAAACCATTGAAAATGTCAATATTTTTTCAACAAGCTTAGTGACCGTAGGAAGACTATATATAGAGTGTTTTGTCTTATTTTTTTCCACTTATGGCCAGATATTTTACTGTGATTTCCACTTTCAAACATTTATAGAACTGTCTCTTCAAATCCTATACACTGTATTCTCATCTGTGAAATGTCCACTAGCCAAGGAACACCAAGGATTGCTGCAACTACCAGAGGGTAGAAAGAGGCAAGGAAGGACCCTGCCCTGGAGCCTTCAGAGGGAACTTGGCCCTGCCAATACCTTGCTTCAGACTTGTAGCCTCCAGAAATGTGAGAAAATGCATATTCCTGATGTTCTCACCAACCGTTTGCGGTAACTTGTTACAGTAGCCAGAGAATCTATGAGAATCTATGTATTGGATTCTCATGGACTGCAGCACGCCAGGCTTCCCTGTCCATCACCACTCCTGGAGCTTGCTCAAACTCATGTCCATCAAGTCTTGATGCCACCCAACCATCTCATCCTCTGTCATCCCCTTCTCCTCCTGCCTTCAATCTTTCCCAGCATCAGGCTCTTTTCTAATGAGTTGGCCCTTTGCATCAGGTGGCCAAAGGATTGGCGCTTCAGCTTTGCCATCAGTCCTTCCAATGAATATTCAGGGTTGATTTCCTTTACGATTGACTGGTTTGATCTCCTTGCAGTCCAAGGGACTCTCAAGAGTCTTCTCCAACACCAAGGTTCAAAATCATCATGAGCAGTTTTGCCGTGCTCAGCTTTCTTTATGGTCCAACTCTCGCATACATACATGTCTACTGGAAAAACTATAGCTTTCATTAGACGGACCTTTGTCAGCAAAATAATGTCTCTGCTTTTAAATATGCTGTCTGTGTTGGGCATGGCTTTTCTTCCAAGGAGCAAGCGTCTTTTAATTTCATGGCTGCAGTCACCATCTGCAGAGATTTTGGAGCCCCAAATAACAAAGTCTCTCACTGTTTCCATTGTTTCCCCATCTATTTGTCATGAAGTGATGGGACCAGATGCCATGATCTTGGTTTTTTGAATGTTGACTTTTAAGCCAGCTTTTTCACTCTCTTCTTTCACTTTCATCAAGAAGCTCTTTAGTTCCTCTTCACTTTCTGCCATAAGGGTGATGTCATCTGCCTATCTGAGGTTATTGATAGTTCTCCCGGCCATCTTGATCCCAGCTTGTGCTTCATATAGCTAAGAAATACATTGTGTGAAAACTTCTGAAGATCATCAACAGCAGAGGGCCTCAACACAGGGCCCTGGTCATCTATCTCATACTGCCTGTAGAGGAGAAATGGCTCCTCCTTCTCCTCACCACGTGGCTGATACCCTCAAAGCCCACTGCCATCTCTCGGAAGGATCTCACAGGGCTAGGTACAGAACCTCAGCAGCTGGGAGTGAGGCCATCCAGGCCAGACCCTAGCACCAGGCCCCAAGCACCAGGAAAACCATGATGCCAAAAATTCTTCATCCAGGCTTCCAATCAGAACCTTCTCTTCTAATTCTGAGGCAGAAAAAAAAAATGCCTCTGAATCATCAGTTTTAAGAAAATTGCCAGAAGTGGACATGCCAGGAGAGTGGAAGAAGCTGTACCTAGGGCAGGACCCCAATTATACTGCTGTGCTAGAGTTTTCATCAATATAGCCCACAGTCTATCCACATCAGCTTCTGTGCTTCCACGTGCAGGCTGGACACAGTTCTATAAGTGCAGTTGGCACCAAAGTGGAGATGAGAAAGCCATGGGAGAACTGGTGGGATGCATCATTTTTACCACGCCAGGTAACTTTCCCGCTCCACTGTACCGCCATTGTGTACTGCTTTATTGTAAAGAGGAATCACCAGCCAAAAGTCATGTTTGTGGCTTTTTGACACCAAATGGTGGATGCAAATCCAGCTGCTGTGCTGTCGTTTCTCTCCTAAGGCAGAGAAGTAAAGTCTGGACTGGCTGTGCCAGCTGAGCTCACTTCTCTGTATCTACGCCCAACCCCACCCCAGCTCTGGAAGACTGTAGAGGGTGTTCATCTCTTAATAAGGATATAGGTAGGAAATGGCTATCTTTTCCTGTCCCATGTGATCAAGAGTGTGCACCTTGCTGCCACTGAGGTCTCGGGACAGCGAGAGTAAGCCTCAGGTGGGTTAGACATTGTGGTGGAGGACTTGAGAGTCAACCAGCAGGCCATCAGGTTTAGTACCAATTGCTTGGCTGTGGGTACCAACCCACAGGGCTGCAGAAACATCACTAATTGCACTAAGGCAATTGCCTCTCATCCCTTGATAAACACTCTCTTATGGTGAAAATACACACACACACACACACACACTTTGCCCTGTGCACTCCAGTTTATGATCATCCACTTTCTCAATCCGTATGGGTTGGGGCTGCTTGTACTACTTCCACCCATGGGAGAAGAATAGGGTTTGGAATCAGAAGGATTGGCTTCCTCACTTTCACTGAGCTGTATAACTGTGCACAAAGCCTTTCATTTCTTTGAGTCTCAACATCATCAACTGCATCCACTGTAATATGGATGTAACAAAGATAATACCTACTCAACAAAATGAGGTACAGTAAATGATGTGCAGTGTATGCAGCTGCTCTGTAAAGTGTGGGGTGAGGAGGAGCTGAGCAAATATTATTCTTCTTATCATTGCTAAATATAAGAATAGATAAGAAAGTGTACTAGGAAGCTGGTCACACTCCCACCAAGGAGGGGGAAAAAAGCTTGTCATTCTGCAGGAGTTAATAATCAGCTGCCTGTTGCTCGGCTAAGCCGTGAGAAAAACACCATGGGAAAAGAATAAAAGCAAAATATAGCAATACAGTATAATCTAAACAAAAGTACATCGGGTTGATTAGTTGGGATCGTCATGCCCTGCTAAGCTAAGGAAAAGCATAGTGTGGACCTTGGAACGCCAGGTCAGCACAAGTTCAGAACGCTACTTGTTCACACACCAAGATGTTTTCCCAAAGTGTATGCGGGTCTATGACCTCCAGCTGGGTGATACTCCTTGTACAAGAAAATAACAAAGATAGCTCAAAGTAATCAATAAAATGGGAGACGTGACCTGGGACACAGGAGGCTGATTTTATCATAGCACAACAGATACTTTCTGCATGCTGAGACACTAAATAGAAGTGATGTGGCTCCAAGGAACAGGGCTCTTGATCCAAGAAGTCTTGAGTCCCCCAGTCCCATTTTTAAAACTTTAATTCTGTCTCTAGTTCCTTTTTCCCAAACTGTGCGTTAACCACTTTCGATCCCTACCTGCTGTGCTGGTCACAGCAAGTGGCACCCAAAGTGGGGCTTGAAAGTGAAGGATTGCCGAGAGAGCAAAGCTAAAGTTGAAATATTGGCGCACGGTCCTGAGGAAGAGTGGAGTGAGGCCTCTGAAAATCCCCCTTTGCAGTAAGTAACACTCTCTCAGGCATTGAAGCCGGGGTTAAGCATGGGAAATTCAGAAAGCTCGGAACAATACCGGCCATATATATGCCTCTTAAGGTAGCTTTTAAAAGCGAGGGGAACAAATATAAGTGAGGGCCAGCTATTGGAGCTTTTACAAACCGTTGAGAAACGTTGCTCATGGTTCCCTTCTCTTGGTACTTTAGATTTAGGAACATGGGAGAAGGTTAAGTAGTGAATTAGAGAAACTTCTTTGCCTGTATCTATCTGGTCAACTTGGGCACTGATAAAATCCATTTTAGAACCTCTTCAGACCCCAGAAAGCTCAGAAGGAAGTGAAGATGAATGTGAAACCCCATCAAAGGGAGGACCTGAATATGCAGAGCCCGAGGGGGTAGAGCAAAAAAAAGCAGGAGGCTCTTAGAGCTGCTGTTCCTTCTTCGTCTTTGTTTAGGGAAGACGGATTTCCTCTGCCTCCTCTTCCTCCCCCTCTTCTCTTAACCACTGGAGCGGCTCAAGCTTTTCCTTCCTTGTGACAGACATCAGTTCTGTCACCCTTCCAGAAAGGTGGGCTGGACAGGAGGGTGACTTGGAGGCTATGACTATGGCATTTCCAGTGACAATACATGAACGGATAGCTCCTGGGACCGATCTTAATAATCCTAATGGGATGTATGAGGCTGTACACAGGCAGATTCGATAGGTCCTACATGGGGTCTCATTGTTAAGATGGCTTATTATATTGACCTCGCAAACAAAGAATAAAATCACAGTGATCCTTGAGACTGACCAAATTGCCCAAATAACATTCTGTTTTCTCCCTGGGACCCTATCTTCTCAAAGCTGCGAGACCACCAGATTTCAGACCTCTGGCTATGTGACCACAGGACTCAACTACAGGCTAGAAATTAACCATCCTTTCAGAGAATTTTTCATTGGTGGGGTATAAGAAAGACCCCGTCAGAAAGGGAGGACGCTGGTTCTCCTTAAGGGCCAGTCACCCTCTCTTTTCCCTCTAATAAATTTCCCTTTTCTTGCCTGACTGCCTGGCTTGCTCTCTTTTTCTCTGCACTCGCCTTACATTGTGGTGCTGAAACCTGGAAGGGAAGATCCACCGCAACTGGGTGGGCTCCTCCAGCTCCAGTGGTCCCCTCCCTTGGATCTTGCCAAGAAACTGAAGTGAGCTCCGGGATGGGGATGGGACTCTCCACTTGCCTTGCTGGACTGACATCCACAAACTGGCCCACATTTTATCCATTGATTACAAGGATGAGAGAAATCCCATTCCCTCAGATCCCCTCCCCTCTCTCTCTCTTCCCCCTAGTTTCCAAGTCCTAGCGCTAGGCAGGAAGATCCCCATGTCCCAGTGGCCCTCGGGCCCTCAGCCTTGTGCCCCATCTGACTTTGAAATAGGGGATGCCTGTTTCAAAACAGACTATTACTACTCTCTGAGAAAGCCCTGAGACCAGGGACGCCTTTTCTCTTGGACCTTTCTCCTCACTTTCTCTCGCCCTTGTCTAACCTCCCTATTCGGCAACAATGGGAAATTCTCAATCCCAGCCCTCAAAATCTACTCCTCTAGGATGCCTTCTCTGAAACCTAAAAGACTTGAGCTTCCAAGGGGAGATAAGACCAAAAAGACTTATTTACTATTCTAACACTGTCTGGCCACAATACAGACTTGATAATAGGTCCCAATGGCCAGAAAACGGAACTCTCGATTATAATACTCTATGGGACCTCGGTAACTTCTGCTGCCCAGACGGCAAGTGGTTAGAAATCCCTCTCCAGAAAGCAGGAATAGAAGGAACATACCTCAACATAATAAAAGCTATATATGACAAACCCACAGCAAACATTATCCTCAACGGTGAAAAATTGAAAGCATTTCCTCTAAAGTCAGGAACAAGACAAGGGTGCCCACTTTCACCATTACTATTCAACATAGTTTTGGAAGTTTTGGCCACAGCAATCAGAGCAGAAAAAGAAATAAAAGGAATCCAAGTTGGAAAAGAAGAAGTAAAACTCTCACTATTTGCAGATGACATGATCCTCTACATAGAAAACCCTAAAGACTCCACCAGAAAATTACTAGAACTAATCAATGAATAAACTATAGCAAAGTTGCAGAATATAAAATCAACACACAGAAATCCCTTGCATTCCTATACACTAATAATGAGAAAACAGAAAGAGAAATTAAGGAAACAATTCCATTCACCATTGCAACGGAAAGAATAAAATACTTAGGAATATATCTACCTAAAGAAACTAAAGACCTATATATAGAAAACTATAAAACACTGGTGAAAGAAATCAAAGAGGACACTAATAGATGGAGAAATATACCATGTTCATGGATTGGAAGAATCAATATAGTGAAAATGAGTATACTACCCAAAGCAATTTATAGATTCAATGCAATCCCTATAAAGCTACCAACAGTATTCTTCACAGAGCTAGAACAAATAATTTCACAACTTGTATGGAAATACAAAAAACCTCGAATAGCCAAAGCGATCTTGAGAAAGAAGAATGGAACTGGAGGAATTAACCTACCTGACTTCAGGCTCTACTACAAAGCCACAGTTATCAAGACAGTATTGTACTGGCACAAAGACAGAAATATAGATCAATGGAACAAAATAGAAAGCCCAGAGATAAATCCAGGCACATATGGACACCTTATCGTTGACAAAGGAGGCAAGAATATACAATGGATTAAAGACAATCTCTTTAACAAGTGGTGCTGGGAAAACTGGTCAACCACTTGTAAAAGAATGAAACTAGGACACTTTCTAACACCATACACAAAAATAAACTCAAAATGGATTAAAGATCTAAACATAAGACCAGAAACTATAAAACTCCTAGAGGAGAACATAGGCAAAACACTCTCTGACATACATCACAGCAGGATCCTCTATGACCCGCCTCCCAGAATATCGGAAATAAAAGCAAAAATAAACAAATGGGACCTACTTAACCTTAAAAGCTTCTGCACATCAAAGGAAACTATCAGCAAGGTGAAAAGACAGCCTTCAGAATGGGAGAAAATAATAGCAAATGAAGCAACTGACAAACAACTAATCTCAAAAATATACAAGCAAACTCTTACAGCTCAACTCCAGAAAAATAAATGACCCAATCAAAAAATGGGCCAAAGAACTAAGTAGACATTTCTCCAAAGAAGACATACAGATGGCTAACAAACACATGAAAAGATGCTCAACATCACTCATTATCAGAGAAATGCAAATCAAGACCACTATGAGGTACCATTTCACACCAGTCAGAATGGCTGCGATCCAAAAGTCTACAAATAATAAATGTTGGAGAGGGTGTGGAGAAAAGGGAACCCTCTTACACTGTTGGTGCGAATGCAAACTAGTACAGCCACTATGGAGAACAGTGTGGAGATTCCTTAAAAAACTGGAAATAGAACTGCCTTATGATCCAGCAATCCCACTGCTGGGCATACACACTGAGGAAACCAGAAGGGAAAGAGACACGTGTACCCCAATGTTCATCGCAGCACTGTTTATAATAGCCAGGACGTGGAAGCAACCTAGATGTCCGTCAGCAGATGAATGGCTAAGAAAGCTGTGGTACATATACACAATGGAGTATTACTCAGCCATTAAAAAGAATTCATTTGAATCAGTTCTAATGAGGTGGATGAAACTGGAGCCTATTATACAGAGTGAAGTAAGCCAGAAGGAAAAACACCAATACAGTATACTAACGCATATATATGGAATTTAGAAAGATGATAACAGTAACCCTGTGTACGAGACAGCAAAAGAGACACTGATGTATGGAACAGTCTTATGGACTCTGTGGGAGAGGGAGAGGGTGGGAAGATTTGGGAGAATGGCATTGAAACATGTAAAATATCATGTATGAAACGAGATGCCAGTCCAGGTTCAATGCACGATACTGGATGCTTGGGGCTAGTGCACTGGGACGACCCAGAGGGATGGTATGGGGAGGGAGGAGGGAGGAGGGTTCAGGATGGGGAGCACATGTATACCTGTGATGGATTCATTTTGATATTTGGCAAAACTAATACAATTATGTAAAGTTTAAAAATAAAATAAAATTAAAAAGAAAGAAAAAAAAAAGAACTCCCTTATGTACCTGCTTTCTTTGCTCTTCGCGCTCCACCCTCCCTCTGTGAATCCTGTTCTACTCCTCAAATACTCTTAGCCCACTCTGGGCCACATCCTCCTAATACAATGTCTCCTGATCCCTGTTCAGATTTTTCTTCTTCTTCCTTTGACCCTTCCGACTACAGCCCACCCCCTATCGCTCCCAATCCCATTACAGCCGCTCCAGATCCAGTTCCACAACCTCCACCTTACATCCCCTCCTCCCTCCCCCGCCTTCTCAAGTGCAGGCCACTGCCACCGCGCAGCTCCCAATCCCCTCCCCTGCCTGTGCAAGATTTGAGACCTCAGACCCACCCTCTACCCCGAGGGTCCCGAGATCCCCTCCCGAGATCCCCTCCCCGTACCCAGTCCTGAACAACTTTAAAACAGGAAACTTCACCGCAAGACCCTGCTCCTTTCCCTGCTCCACTCCTCCCTTTATGGGAAGTAGCTGGAGCAGAAGGCATTATTCGGGTTCATGTCCCATTCTCCCTCACCGATCAATCTCAGGCTGAAAAGCATCTTGGCTCCTTATCCTCAGACCCTGATAATTATCTAAAAGAATTCAAGTACCTTACCCAGTCTTATGATTTAACCTGGCATGATATTTACATCATACTTTCCTCCACACGAGTATGGCAAGCCTCTCAGGTGCATGCTGATGAGATACACAGGACAGAGAACACTAAGCCTATAGGGGCAATGGCTGTCCCCCCAGGTGATCCCAGCTGGGATTATCAGGCCGAGAGACCTGGACAAGCAGCCCGTAATCATATGGTTGCTTGCCTCATTGTGGGCCTTTAAAAGGCAGGGCATAAAGCTGTCAACTTTGATGAGCTCTGGGAAATAACTCAAAGACTAGATGAAAACCCGGCACAATGTCTAGGCAGGTTAACGGAAGCCCTACAAAAATATACAAAATTAGACCCCACTTCAGCAGAGGGCATCATTGTCCTTAACACCCATTTTATCTCCCAGTCATCCCCAGATATCTGAAAGAAACTAAAAAAAGGCAGAAGAAGGCCCTCAAACCCCTCAATGAGACCTTTTACCTATAGCCTTTAAGATTTTCAATAATCGGGAAGAAGAGGCAAAGCTAGAGAAGGCCCAATGAGATCACGCCAAATACCACCTTTTAGCCACTGCCTTACATGGCTAAAGGAAGGAAGGAACGAACGAAAGGGAGGAAGGAAGAAAGGAAGCCATGTGTGCCCTGCTTCAAATGTGGCAAAGAAGGCCACTGGGCCCCCTCATGCCTAAAGTCAAGGCCCCCTCCAGGTCCATGTCCCACCTGTGGCATAAAGGGACACTGGAAGGTCGACTGCCCACATCCCCCTCTAGGGATCCAGACATCCCCTCCTGGTCCTGAGCAGGAGTCCTCTGACCCAGCTCTGCTCAGCCTCCTCGGACCCTCTGCTAAAGACTGAAGGTGCCCAGGGCCCCAGGCCCCCACTCTCACCACCTCTACGGAGACTAGGGTAACTTAACTCTTACAGTGGCAGGTAAGCCGACCTCCTTTCTCATTGACACGGGAGCCACTTACTCTGCTATGCCTGCCTACTCTGGAAAAACCAAGGTCTCTCAGGTCTCTGTTATGGGGGTTGACGGTTTAATATCTACACCACGAATAACTGAGCCTCTGCCTTGCACCCTTCAAAATACCCCATTTTCCCATTCTTTTCTCATACTTCCCAAATGCCCCACTCTTATCCTTGGGATAGACCTTCTCTCAAAATTTGAAGCCTCTATTACTATCCCAAGCCCACCCTCTGATCTAGCCTGGCTACCGCTCCTCAACCCCACCTTCTCTTGCCCTGCCCCATTGCCCTCCTCATCCCTAAACCTCATAGTTTGGGATACAGATAACCCATCTGTTGCCTCTCACCATGCTCCAATTCATATCTGTCTCAAAGACCCCTCTAAATCCCCCAATCAACCACAATACCCCATCTCCCAAAAACATCAACAAGGGTTAAAGCCTATCGTCACTAAACTCCTATGTCAGGGCCTCTTGTGCCCAACTCACTCTCCCTATAACACCCCTATCCTACCTGTCAAAAACCCAAATGGCTCCTATCGCCTGGTCCAGGTCCTGAGACTTACCAATGTGGCTGTTATCCCCATACACACAGTAGTTCCAAATCCCTATACTCTTCTCTCTCTCATTCCCTCTTCCACTACCCACTTCACTGTTCTAGACCTCAAAAATGCCTTCTTTGCTATCCTTTGCACCCAGACTCTCAAGACCTCTTTGCCTTTACCTGGACTGATCCAGACAATCATCACTCCCAACAGCTGACATGGATAGTCCTCCCCCAAGGCTTTTGTGCTAGCCCTTATTTCTTTGGCCAAGCTCTAGCATCAGACCTAACCTCTCTTGACCTTACTCTGAGTACTGTCCTCCAATATGTGGATGACCTCCTCCTTTGTGTAGTCCTTCGTTTACACACTCTCAACAACACACTAAATAACTCCTCAATTTTCTAGCTGATCGAAGCTATCAAGTATCTCCTGCCAAAGTTCAGCTCTCTCTTCCTAGAGTCACCTATCTCGGAGTCCTTATAACACCAACAAAAAGATATATTACTACTGGTGGAAAGTCCTTTATATCCACCCTACCACACCCTACACCAAAAACAGAGATCCTGTCCTTCTTGGGGTTAGCTGGACATCCAAGCCTCTAGATTCCTAATTTTGCTCTCTTGGTGCAACCCCTATATCAAGCCACCCGAGGAGATCTTTCAGAACCCCTAGAGCTAAAATCAAATATCTGTTCAGCCTTTAACACCCTTAAGCAAGCCATTCTCTCAGCCCCAGCTCTAACACTTCCGGACCTTTCTCCCCACTTTATACTCTACGTTACTGAGAGACACAAAATTGCCCTAGGAGTTTTGGGACAAAATCAGGCCCCTCCTTCACCCCTGTCGCTTATCTATCAAAGCAAATAGATACCACAATTTAAGGATGGCCAGCCTGCCTATATGTGCTCTGGCAGCAGCTGCACTCCTCACTCAGGAAAGTGAAAAACTTACTTTTGGAGCACCCACTGTCATTTGTTCACCACATGACTTTAAGGACTTACTTTCTCACAAATCCATGACCCTTCACGCATCCAACTAATTCATGTCACCCTTCTCGAATCTCCCGAGTTCTCCTTGGAACGCTGTCCTACTCTCAACCCTGCCACCCTTATCCCTAAGTCTTCTGAGCCCCCTATCCATACTTGCAAAGAGGCATTAGAAAAACTGATGCCCCCTTTCTCCCAACCCCATTTATTTCCTCAACCTGTTTATTTTTTTGGGGGGGGTGGATCAGGAAATAACCTTTATTCTTATTTTTTGCAGTCAATTCTGACTTTACTTGGTATTTCGATGGCAGCTGCTCCATGACATCAGAAGGAAAAAACGTAGCTGGATATGCAATTGTCTCTGACACCAAAATTATTGAATCCCAACCTCTCCCCTCGGGAACCTCTTCCCAAAAGGCAGAATTTACTGCATTAACTAGAGCCCTTACCCTTGCAGCTAACAAGAGAGAAAACATATACACTGATTCTAAATATACTTTTCACATCATCCACTCACATGCTGCCATTTGGAAGGAACGAGGGCTCCTATCTACTAAAGGCTCTCCCATAACTAACGCCCCACCTATACTCCAACTTTTGAAAGCAGCTAACATGCCAGTTGAAGTAGGCATCATACATTGCTGAGGTCACCAGGTGGCCTCAGACCCCATTTCACGGGGCAACGATGCCACAGACAGAGAAGCAAAAGAAGCCTCACTCTGATCATCAGCTCGACAACTTATAGTAATCCCCAACATAAAGCCGCATTACCTCCACAAAGAAAAACACGATTGTTACAAGAGGGAGCACAACCACAAGGAGACTGGTTACAAAAACAGGGCCGCTATGTCCAAAGCTGGAATCAAGATTGCCAGGAGAAATATCAATAACCTCAGATATGCAGATGACACCACCCTTATGGCAGAAAGTGAAGAGGAACTAAAAAGCCTCTTGATGAAAGTGAAAGAGGAGAGTGAAAAAGTTGGCTTAAAGCTCAACATTCAGAAGACGAAGATCATGGCATCTGGTCCCATCACTTCATGGCAAATAGATGAGGGAAACAGTGGAAACAGTGTCAGACTTTATTTTGGGGGGCTCCAAAATCACTGCAGATGGTGATTGCAGCCATGAAATTAAAAGACGTTTACTCCTTGGAAGGAAAGTTATGACCAACCTAGATAGCATATTCAAAAGCAGAGACATTACTTCGCCAACAAAGGTCCATCTAGTCAAGGCTATGGTTTTTCCAGTGGTCATGTATGGATGTGAGAGTTGGACTGTGAAGAAAGCTGAGTACCGAGGAATTGATGCTTTTGAACTGTGGTGTTGGAGAAGACTCTTGAGAGTCCCTTGGATTGCAAGGAGATCCAACCAGTCCATTCTAAAGGAGATCAGTCCTGGGTGTTCATTGGAAGGACTGATACTGAAGCTGAAACTCCAGTACTTTGGCCACCTCATGCGCAGAGTTGACTCATTGGAAAAGACCCTGGTGCTGGGAGGGATTGGGGGCAGGAGGAGAAGGGGACGACAGAGGATGAGATGGCTGGATGGCATCACCGACTCGATGGACATGAGTTTGAGTGAACTCCGGGAGTTGGTGATGGACAGGGAGGCCTGGCGTGCTGCGATTCATGGGGTCGCAAAGAGTTGGACACGACTGAGCAATTGAACTGAACTGAACTGACGTCCTCCCCCAATCTCAGGCCACCCAGATTCTTACAGACATTCATTAGGCCCTACAAGTAGGCACTAAACTTCTTTATCATCTCTTAAGACCTCTTATCACCTAACCTAACCTTCTTTCACTCCTACAACAAATCACTCACTCTTGTATCATCTGCTCCTCAGTCTCACCGCAGGGAGCCCTAAAGCCTATGCCCTCATTCCCAACACATCAGGCTCGAGGACATATCCCAGGAGAGTACTGCCAAATTGACTTCACTCACATGCCTCCAACACGAAAAATAAAACTCATGCTCACTCTAGTAGACACTTTTTCAGGGTGGATTGAGGCTTTCCCTATGAGATCAGAAATTGCCTCAGAGGTAACACAGTTTCTCATAGGAGAAATCATCCCTCGCTTTGGCCTCCCACTCTCTCTCTGATCCGATAATGGACAATGGGCCAGCTTTTATCACCCCAATCACTGAACAGGTAACCCATCCCTTGGCATAACCTGGAAACTACATATTCCATACAGACCCCAATCCTCAGGAAAAGTAGAAAAGGCAAATTCTGTTCTCAAAACACACCTAACCAAACTCTCTCTAGAACTACAAAGGCCGTGGACCAAACTCCTTTCCGTGGCTTTGGCTCGCATTAGGGCTACTCCAGGGGCCCCGTATTTCCTCAGTCCTTTTGAACATTTCCTTGGTGGTTCAGATGGTAAAGCATCTGCCTACAATGCAGGAGACCTGGGTTCGATCCCTGGGTTGGGAAGATCCCCTGGAGAAGGAAATGGCAACCCACTCTAGCAGTCTTGCCTCGAAAATCCCACAGACGGAGGAGCCTAGTAGGCTACAGTCCACCGGTTGCAAAGAGTCGGACACGACTGAGCGACTTCACCTCACTTTCACTTTTAAACTCATGTATGGACACCCTTTTCTCTTAGGTCAGTTCCCTAATGCCAGCCCCTTGCTGGGAGATTATCTTCCCACCCTTAACCTTATTAGACACCACATGAGAAAACATGCAGATCGCTCTCTCTCCCAAAGCCTGATCAAATGAATTCAGCTGACTTAACACTCCTAACCGGGGGATCGAGTCCTGCTTAAAACCTTACACCATAAGGACCTTCAGCCTCAGTAGACTGGTCCATTTGAGGCCATTCTAACCATATCAGTTCAGTTCAGTTCAGTCGCTCAGTCGTATACGACTCTGCAACCCCATGAACTGCAGCACGCCAGGCCTCCCTGTCCATCACTAACTTCCGGAGTTCACTCAGACTCACATCCATTGAGTCAGTGATGCCATCCAGCCATCTCATCCTCTGTCGTCCCCTTCTCCTCCTGCCCCCAATCCCTACCAGCATCAGGGTCTTTTCCAATGAGTCAGCTCTTCGCATGAGGTGGCCAAAGTACTGGAGTTTCAGCTTTAGCATCATTCCTTCCAAAGAAATCCCAGGGCTGATCTCCTTCAGAATGGACTGGTTGGATCTCCTTGCAATCCAAGGGACGCTCAAGAGTCTTCTCCAACACCACAGTTCAAAAGCTGGGCATACACACTGAGGAAACGAGAATTGAAAGAGACACATGTACCCCAATGTTCATCGCAGCACTGTTTATAATAGCCAGGACATGGAAGCAACCTAGATGTCCATCAGCAGATGAATGGATAAGAAATCTGTGATACATATACACAGTGGAGTATTACTTAGCCATTAAAAAGAATACATTTGATTCAGTTCTAATGAGGTAGATGAAACTGGAGCCTATTATACAGAGTGAAGTAAGCCAGAAAGCAAAACACGAATACAGTATACTAACGCATATATATGGAATTTAGAAAGATGGTAACAATAACCCTGTATACGAGACAGCAAAAGAGGCACTGATATATACAACAGTCTTTTGGACTCTGTGGGAGAGGCAGAGGGTGGGATGATTTGGGAGAATGGCATTGAGACATGTATAATATCATATATGAAACGAGTCACCAGTCCAAGTTTGATGCACCATACTGGATGCTTGGGGCTGGTGCACTGGGACGACCCAGAGGGATGGTACGGGGAGGGAGGAGGGAGGAGGGTTCAGGATGGGGAACACGTGTATACCTGTGGCAGATTCATGTTGATATATGGAAAAACCAATACAATATTGTAAAGTTAAAAAATACAATTAAATTAAAAAAAATTCAAAACAAACAAACCCCAAAGCATCAATTCTTCGGCGCTCAGCTTTCTGCACAGTCCAACTCTCACATCCATACATGACCACAGGAAAAACCATAGCCTTGACTAGATGGGCCTTTGTTGGAAAAGTAATGTCTCTGCTTTTGAATATGCTATCTAGGTTGGTCGTAACGTTCCTTCCAAGAAATAAGCGTCTTTTAATTTCATGGCTGCAATCACCATCTGCAGTGATTTTGGAGCCCCCCAAAATAAAGTCTGACACTGTTTCCACTGTTTCCCCATCTATTTCCCATGAAGTGATGGGACTGGAAGCCATGATCTTTGTTTTCTGAATGTTGAGCTTTAAGCCAACTTTTTCACTCTCCTCTTTCACTTTCATCATGAGGCTTTTTAGTTCCTCTTCACTTTCTGCCATAAGGGTGGTGTCATCTGCATATCTGAGGTTATGGATATTTCTCCCAGCAATCTTGATTCCAGCTTGTGCTTCTTCCAGCCCAGCGTTTCTCATGATATACTCTGCATATAAGTTAAATAAGCAGGGTGACAATATGCAGCCTTGACGTACTCCTTTTCCTATTTGGAACCCGTCTGTTGTTCCATGTCCAGTTCTAACTGTTGCTTCCTGACCTGTATATAGGTTTCTCAAAAGGCAGGTCAGGTGGTCTGGTGTTCCCATCTCTCTCAGAATTTTCCACAGTTTATTGTGATCCACACAGTCAAAGGCTTTGGCATAGTCAATAAAGCAGAAATAGATGTTTTTTTCTGGAACTCTCTTGCTTTTTCCATGATCCAGTGGATGTTGGCAATTTGATCTCTGGTTCCTCTGCCTTTTCTAAAACCAGCTTGAACATCTGGAAGTTCACGGTTCACGTATTGCTGAAGCCTGGCCTGGAGAATTTTGAGCATTACTTTACTAGCGTGTGAGATGAGTGCAATTGTGTGGTAGTTTTGAGCATTCTTTGGCATTGCCTTTCTTTGGGATTGGAATGAAAACTGACCTTTTCCAGTCCTGTGGCCACTGCTGAGTTTTCCAAATTTGCTGGCATATTGAGTGCAGCACTTTGACAGCATCATCTTTCAGGATTTGAAATAGCTCAACTGGATCAACAGATGCTAAACTAGCAAGTCATTCCTCTTGTTTTCATATCTCTAGATTAAAGTGGGCCCGGGGAGACTTTTCATCTCTGCCAAGAAACAGTCCCCACTCAGACTCTCCTCGCTACACCAGCACTGTTCTGCGACCCTCCAGGCTTCGACTGGTTTCAGTTCCTGAAGAAATAGAACAGCCAAAAACAAAATATCAATAAGTAAAACAAAAACAGATGTATTGGTTACTAATTGGACTGGGATTTCCCCTACTTACCCTATTCACAATAAGACTTTACTCTGTGTCTCCCCCTGAGTGGACTATCAATTCTAAAGCTTTCCCTCTGTTTTACCTACTTCTCTATAGTTCTTGTTTTGGGGGGCGTGGCCCTCTTCTTACTGTGATCAGCCTAGCTGAATTCATTATCTACTCTCCTTCACATAGTAACACAAGCCCTTACCTTTCCTGGAAACACCACTGTTACTGATCTCCTTTTACTCCTTGACTATTTATAACTGATCTTTGACTCCAGGGAGATTTCATAGAGTTCACACCAACCCAAATTGATTTCTACAGCTGGATTCTTATTTTTATCATTTTCTCCCCTTAGACATGAGACACCACATTGTGATTTTACTCTTACTTCCTCTTCTTTTACAGTCCAAACTTCACATTAATACCCTTCA
Source organism: Bos javanicus (assembly GCF_032452875.1). Classification (NCBI taxonomy): domain Eukaryota; kingdom Metazoa; phylum Chordata; class Mammalia; order Artiodactyla; family Bovidae; genus Bos; species Bos javanicus. The sequence continues at coordinate 95,084,538 of NC_083897.1, forward strand.
CAATAAACTGTGGAAAATTCTGAAAGAGATGGGAATACCAGACCACCTGATCTGCCTCTTGAGAAATTTGTATGCAGGTCAGGAAGCAACAGTTAGAACTGGACATGGAACAACAGACTGGTTCCAAATAGGAAAAGGAGTACATCAAGGCTGTATATTGTCACCCTGTTTATTTAACTTATATGCAGAGTACATCATGAGAAATGCTGGACTGGGTGAAACACAAGCTGGAATCAAGATTGCCAGGAGGAATATCAATAATCTCAGATATGCAGATGACACCACCCTCATGGCAGAAAGTGAAGAGGAACTAAAAAGCCTCTTGATGAAAGTGAAGGTGGTGAGTGAAAAAGTTGGCTTAAAGCTCAACATTCAGAAAACTAAGATCATGGCCTCTGGTCCCATCACTTCATGGGAAATAGATGGGGAAACAGTGGAAACAGTGTCAGACTTTATTTTTGGGGGCTCCAAAATCACTGCGGATGGTGACTGCAGCCATGAAATTAAAAGACGCTTACTCCTTGGAAGGAAAGTTATGACCAACCTAGATAGCATATTGAAAAGCAGAGACATTACTTTGCCAACAAAGGTCCGTCTAGTCAAGGCTATGGTTTTTCCAGTGGTCATGTATGGATGTGAAAGTCAGACTGTGAAGAAGGCTGAGCACCGAAGAATTGATGCTTTTGAACTGTGGTGTTGGAGAAGACTCTTGAGAGTCCCTTGGACTGCAAGGAGATCCAACCAGTCCATTCTGAAGGAGATCAGCCCTGGGATTTCTTTGGAAGGAATGATGCTAAATCTGAAACTCCAGTACTTTGGCCACCTCATGTGAAGAGTTGACTCATTGGAAAAGACTCTGATGCTGGGAGGGATTGGGGGCAAGAGGAGAAGGGGACGACAGAGGATGAGATGGCTGGATGGCATCACTGACTTGATGGACGTGAGTCTGAGTCAACTCCAGGAGTTGGTGAGGGACAGGGAGGCCTGGCGTGCTGCGATTCATGGGGTCGCAAAGAGTCGGACACGACTTAGCGACTGATCTGATCTGATCTGATCTATAACTCACCCTGCCCCAAACCTTGCCTACCTATTCAGAACTCTAATTTTGACTCATAATTTACTCAATACCTCAAACCCGACCCTGGCCAGTGATTGTTGGATTTGCTTATCCATCTCCTTGCCTGGAGGATCGGCACTCCCCATTTGCACAGATAAATGAACTCACATAAACACTTCTCTTTATCACACATATAGAGGAGAACCTCTCTTTTTATCATACATACGTTATTTATATTCAATTGATCAAATTCACTATCCCGACAAGATACTGACCTCCCTCCTTACAGATCTCACTTCTACCCATAAAGGACCAGCTATAGGAGGACCCACCACCTCTGACGTTTGTCTACAACAACAGGCTCCTTTCTGTTTTTCCAGACAAAACTCTTATGAGCAATTCTTACCCCCAACTAGGAACTGTACCACCATACCTGGCCCCAGATACTTCTGGCCCCAGATATGTCTGTCCCCAGATATCTGGCCCCAGATATTTCTATTCCTCCTAACAATCAGACCCTTCCTTTCCCACTAACTCATAACCGACCCAGACAGGCAATTCAATTCATTTCTCTATTAATCAGTTTAGGAATAGTGGCTGGGATTGGGACAGGGACTGCAGGACTCACAACCTCTTTAAATTACCATCAAAGCCTTTCTAAAGACCTCACTGACAGCCTAGAATAAATAGCTAACAGCCTTATCACTATCCAAAACCAGCTAGATTCCCTGGCTGCCATGGTCCACCAAAACAGAAGAGGATTAGGCCTCCTCACAACAGAAAAAGGAGACCTATCCCTATTTTTGGAGAAAGCCTGCTGCTTCTACACCAATAAATCAGGTGTTGTAAAGGAAGCAGCCAGAAATCTGACAAACAGGGCCTCGAGACTACGTCAACACCTCAGTAATTCATGGGAAAACTGGTTAAGCAATTGGAATTGGACGCCCTGGGTTCTATCTTTTCTAGGCCCTCTCCTTCTGCTTACACTCATTCTAACTTTTGGCCCATGTTTAATGCGTCTTTTTCAAAATTTCTTCAGGACCCCTTACAAGCCTTCACCAACCGAACTATCCATGAGCTACTTCTAACTCACTCAGATTATCAAAAACTTCGACCCCACACAAATCCCCTTGACCCACATTCCAGGCTTTTCTTATCTTACCCCCACAATGCCCCTGTCCCACAGGAAGCAGTTACAGAAGATTGACCTTCACCCCTTATCCTAAATCAAAAAGGTTGGAATGATAGGGCCCACATGGGGTCTCATTGTTAAGATGGCTCATTATGTTGACCTCACAAACAAAGAATAAAATCACAGTGATCCTTGAGACTGACCAAATTGCCCAAATAACATTCTGTTTTCTTACTAGCGCCTATCTACTCAAAGCTGCGAGACCACTAGATTCCAGACCTCTGGCTATGTGACCACAGGACTCAACTACAGGCTAAAAATTAACCATCCCTTCAGAGAACTTTTCATTGGTGGGGTATAAGAAAGATACCCCAGAAAGGGAGGATGCTGGTTCTCCTTAAGGGCCAGTCACCTTCTCTTTTCCCTGTAATAAATTTCCCTTTTCTTGCCTGACTGCCCGGCTTGCTCTCTTTTTCTCTGCACTCACTTGCAAGATTCCCTTCAGAATACTAAAGGAACTTAAGCAAGCTGTTCAGAACTATGGAATAAATTCTCCTTTTAACTTGGGAATAGTGCAGGGACTAGCTGAGGGTTCCCATTTGATTTTGGTGGCTCATAACCAAGCCACACAGATCCTCATCTCTTTAGATCAGTTGAGAGGCAGTGGAAATTGGGGGAGAATTCAAGATCGAGTGCTTATGGAAGATCAGGCTATAAAACAGGTGAGGCGATACTGCGTAAGAGCCTGGGAGAAAATAGAGGTTAAAGGACAGTCTTTCTTTACTTCAAGAGAAGACCTCAGCTCCCCAGAGAGACAATCCCTGCTGGGACAACATCTGAGCAGTTGGGCGACCCCTGTCATCAGAGCCAATTAGAACATTTCCTGGTTTAATTTTTAGCTATGCTATGAAACTATGACTACAAAAAAGAGAGATGACATTTTTGACACTGAATGGCCATGATATTCTTTAGACTGTGGAGAAAACTGGTTAAAATAAAATCTTTTTTCAAATTGCAAAACTGGTTCTTCCTGCACATGCAATTAAGAAAAGGTTGGCTTTAAAATACTTTTTGGGAGCTCCAATTCTGCCTGAGAAACCAAAACAGGCCTGGGAGAAAAAAAAAAAAAAAACCTGAGGTTAACTCTTATCATGTGCTTGGAATACACAGTCCACTCTATCTGGGACTCCAGCCATGAACAAATTGGTAGAACTCAAACCAAGAAAAAAAAAAAAAAAAGAAGAAGAAGAAGAAGAAGAAGGGGCAAAGAGACATTTTAAATTTCAAACGGAAAACTATGAGATCTCTGTCTGTCCAAATTTATCTGTGTCACAGTGTATGTCTTTGTTTTTGAATAATATGAGGTTAATTTATAAATGAGCTCTATTTAATTTCAGGTTCATGTGAACTGAAAAATATCCAACATTAAATATCTAACATTAATTTTTTTGCTAATCTGATTAAGACGTCTTGAGTCATCAACATTGTGTAATACTTTTATTGTACCTAGATTTAATGTAAGCTAAATTTATCAACAAGGAAAGTAACTTGAGTGGAAAAAAACTTTAAAAAATACATATACATATATATATATATAAATGAGATGAAAACTTTTAGATAAACTCTATTAAAAATAATTATATTTTAGAAATGTGTATCTAAAATAATCTCTGAGGATTGGGGTAACTTAAATTTCTAAGGTTGTACTAAACTAAATGATAAAAGCTTATTAAATAGCTAGGTAATTTCCAAATAAAATAAGATTTTGAACCACTAATTACTGAACACTAACAGAGAAATTAAAGAGACTTTGGACTATTAATAAATGTATTTGGTGCCATCCTGAGATGTTGTCTCTATGTACATATAAAAAAATGTTTTTTAAAAATTAAAACTGATACTTATGTTCACCAATCTACAAAATGCTAATATAAAAGACAGTTCATGGTTGCTTAAGGAAAATAAGATTTATATTTTTAATAAAAAAGATATGAGAAATGAAATTACAGTCTATTAAGAAGAAAAGAAAGTAAACTTATAGGTGGCTATTTTCTAAACAGATACATGAAGTGATGACTACAGAAAATGTGAAAAAAAGAAGGTTTATGACAAGTGAAAAAAGAGCTTTGTGCATGGTACAAGTTTCTTAAGACATTAAACTGCCTTGGAAGTCTTATTGTTGCTTTGACTAAGTAAATAGCTATTGTTTCACAGTGAATATAAGCTGGTACAAGTCTGGAATTTGGTCTTCTCTTCCTGTTAAAAGAACAGGAATATGGCTTTTGATAACAGACTATGTAAATTTGTCTTTAAGTGATTCATACTTGCTTTTAAAATTTTTTGTTACTTTGATAAAATGAATGAGCGTTACTTCACAATGATCTATGGAGACTATGACACACATAGACAAAGCTCATTCTGCTTCTACAAAATTAACCCCTCATCAGGAAATTTAAGATGGATAAATAATAGCTATAAACCAAACAGTCAGGGCTATGGGAAATCCAAGATGGCCACTTGGCTTTTCCCGGCTCCGTGACAAACCTCACTTTTATTTGATAGGATAAAGCCTTTCCTGGCTGCAGGGTTAATATCTCACAGTGAAAGATAAATGGTTAAAATGCATTTTCTGCGATCTCCAGTGACCAAGGCACCCACTTTAGTGAACAGGTCATACAGACACTGGCAAAAACTTCATGAGCTTCTTGGAGACTATCACTTTCACTGATGTCCTTTGTCATCAGGCAAGGGCCACAAAACAAAGGGACTGGTTACATGAGATTGAACAGACTGCTAAATATGACTACAATTTTCATGACTTTCTGTCTGACGTATTACAGGCTTCTAATTTTTTGTTTTCAGATATAAAAAAGCTCTTCTCCTCAAGTCACTGATGGTTTAAAACAATTTAGTGATTTACAACTGTGGGTAAAATTAAAATATTTTTCTTTTCTCTCTGCCTCATCCCTCCAAAAATTGGAGACATTTGGGTTCTGAAAGCCTCATCAAGGTAAAAAAGACTGTCTCCAGACATATACAAAAATCTCAGAGCATACTGGGGAGCTCTAAAAGAAATATCCACCCAACTGATGTCAGACCTATGACATCTTATACGTTTCACTGAATCCTAAGTTCTAGTTTTGTTAATTAAGGCCTGTATTGACTAAGACTCACTTCTTAGATAGTTCCTTGTGGTTATGTTACGTTGCTAAGAGGCTTTATTAAGTTAAGTTAAAAAGGACATTCATTAAGTTAAATTAGAAAGGTCCCTCATTAAAAGGACACTCTGAGTTTGTTTCTAAAGCTTATCTCGGTAAACAGTCTTTGAATGAAGATCAGATGCTTCAAGATCTACAACCAGGAGATTAACAACAGGCTATAGTCACTTAACAAACTAAGTCAGATGACTTGGAGATGTTACTGGGCTATACTTAATGGAAGTTCTTGACTTAAGTTCTTACTTATGATTTTACTATTACTGCTAGCTATATTGTTTTCTTGGCACCCCACTCCAGTACTTTTGCCTGGAGAATCCCATGGATGGAGGAGCCTGGTAGGCTGCAGTCCATGGGGTCGCTAAGAGGCAGACACGACTGAGTGACTTCATTTTCACTTTTCACTTTCATGCACTGGAGAAGGAAATGGCAACCCACTCCAGTGTTCTTGCCTGGAGAATCCCAGGGACGGGGGAGCCTGGTGGGCTGCCGTCTATGGGGTCACACAGAGTCGGACACGACTGAAGCGACTTAGCAGCAGCAGCAGCATATTGTTTTCTATATTGCCTGTTTCAAAAGGTGTTATACAGAGTGAAGTAAGCCAGAAAAAAAAAAAAAATCCCACCAATACAGTATAGTAACGCATATATATGGAATTTAGAAAGATGGTAACAATAACCCTGTATGCGAAACAGCAAAAGAGACACAGATGTATAGAACAGTCTTTTGCACTCTGTGGGAGAGGGCGAGGGTGGGATGATTTGGAAGAATGGCATTGAAACATGTATAATATCATATGTGAAATGAGTCGCCAGTCCAGGTTCGATGCATGATACAGGATGCTCGGGGCTGCTGCACTGGGATGACCCAGAGAGATGGTATGGGGAGGGAGGTGGGAGGGGGGTTCAGGATGGGGAACATGTGTACACCCGTGGTGGATTCATGTTGATGTATGACAAAACCAATACAATATTGTAAAGTAATTAGCCTCCAATTAAAATAAATGAATATATATATATCGGAGAAGGCAATGGCACCCCACTCCAGTACTCTTGCCTGGAAAATCCCATGGATGGAGGAGCCTTGTAGGCTGCAGTCCATGGAGTCGCTGAGAGTCGGACACGGCTGAGCGACTTCACTTTCACTTTTCACTTTCATGCACTGGAGAAGGAAATGGCAACCCACTCCAGTGTTCTTGCCTGGAGAATCCCAGGAACGGGGGAGCCTGGTGGGCTGCCAGACGTCTATGGGGTCGCACAGAGTCGGACACGACTGAAGCAACTTAGCAGCAGCAGCAGCATATGTATGTATATATGTATATATATATATGGCCTATACAAAAAAAAGCAAAAGGTGTTGTCCCCTACATTATCAAATGTGTGACTGGGATACTGATGGTATACAGTTCCACATAAAATCCATAGTTATAATGGATGTAACTCATATATCTTCCTTTGGTAAGTGCTCTTATGTACATGTGACTATTGATACATTCTCTCAATTTATATGGACCGCTACTGAATCTGGTGAGACTGCAAAACATGTACAAAGACATTTATATGCCTGTTTTGCTGTTATAAAACTACCCAAAGCTATAAAAACTGATAATGACCCTGCTTATACCAGTAAAGCATTCCAACAATTTCTTAAAAGTTGGTCTATAAAACATTCTACTGGCATTCCCTATAATCCACAAGGACAGGCCATAATGGAGAGGGCTAATCAATCACTTAAACATAGGATACAAAAACAAAAAGGGGGAGATGCCATAGGACAACAAACAATATCGAATAAAGCTTTATTTACTCTCAATTTTTAAAATATTTTGGCACAAATTATGGAAGCTGCAGCTGAGTGACATTTTCAGGATACATCCACAAATACAACTAAGCCTGTGATTTGGTGGCAAGATCTACTAACAAATGCTTGGTCACCGGGGAAGTTAATTACATGGGGAAGAGGGTTTGCTTGTCTCTCTCCAGGTGAAGGTCTAGAACCTATGTGGATTCCAGCTCGTAGAGTGAAACCGAGCAGAAACAGTGACTCCAGGCAACCTGACCATGGCTATGTTTGCCATGATAACCATTACAGTGAGTATACCCCTGGCTCGGCAGAAGCCAAGAATTATACCTACTGGGCCTATGTACCTAATCCCCCATTGCTAAGACCTGTTAATTAGGGTGACGTATCTATCCCTGTTTATGTTAATGACCCCTCCTGGATCCCTGGTCCAGAAGACAAGCGTTTCCCCATTCATAAAAAGGAAGAGGGGATCCCCTTCAATAGTACTTTGGGTTTTGACACTTGGCCTGTTTGCCTGGGTGCTGACCAGGCAAATCTATCAATGCTGGCTTGACTTTCTGTAAATTCTTTGAATAGAAATCACACTAAGGCCCAGCTGCATTTACTTTCTGGATTGAGCTTTGTATATCAAGAGACTGATCTAAATAATCTAATCAAGCCGGATAGACCCTTGTGTGAGAGCAGATGCATATGGGCCAACTGACAAGATCAAATACACTGGGATAATTGTCACGGGACTGAGGGGTTATCTTACTTAATGGTTCCTATGGAATTGTCTGGGATTGGTCCCCTAACGGGTATGCAGTCTCTAATTGCTCACATCATAACTCATCCTGCAATCCTTATAAGAAGTTGCATTGGCATGTGTCTGTATACAATCACACTAATATCACTGCACATTCAGAATATCCCATTATCTGGCATGGCAGTGGCATGTCTCTGCCACAGCCACAGCTCAAATTAGGTAGGGCTCAAACGGAAATACCGAAGTTGGCTTAAAGCCTGAAAAAATATCAAATTTGAGATGGAAATTATTCTCATTCCACGAATTATACTCTGTCATTCAACACATCAACAAATTGGACATTTTATACTTAAGCTTGTGTTAGGGATCTACATGTGATTATGATTGGCACTATAACTATTAATGAGACAGAAAGGAATGTAACCTGCTAGGATTGCAAACTATGTACCTGCTTGAACAGTTCCTTATTCAACTCTAACCATTCCTATGTGATTTTGCACAGACGTTTAGGAGTTTGGCTGCCAGTAACTCAAAATAGTCCTTGGGAACTCTCCCTGACATGCATACTTTGCTCACGCTACTAAATTCTATTTTGAAAAGATCCAAATGTTTTATTGGGCTCCTTATTGCCGCCATAATGGGCATTATTGCCATCACTACCACAGCGGCAGTGGCGGGAGTAGCTCTCCAACAGACGGTACAAACCACCACTTTTGTGCTGGAGTGGCATAAAAATGCCAGTTCCAAACCCATATAGATGAGGAGATTAACAACAGGTTGGTGGGTTTAGAAAACACAGTGCTACTCTGAGGAGAAGAAGTACAAAATCTTAAATTTTGGAACATTACTACTTTCTGTGTAACCCCCCAGGAATATAACCAATCTGAACACACCTGGGAAAATGTTAGATGGCACTTGCAGGGCCATATGGCTGATAACCTTACTCTAGATATTAAAAAGCTACAAGCAAGAATCACTGACATGAAGCATGCTTCTCTTAGTCTATTACCAGATACAGATACACTTCAAGGGATAGCAGAGGGCCTTAACTCATTGAATCCTCTCGAGTGGATCAAAGGTGTGGGAGGTGGTCTCATTGGAACACTAGCTGTATTTAGCTGTTTCACTATAATCTTCTGCTTAGTCCTCAGATGCACGCAAAAAGCCCTCTGAGAACTAAAGAAGAAAGAAGTCGTGAGATTGACACATTGTCTGCTACAAAAACAAAAAGGGGGAAATGCAGGGGTTAATAATCAGCCACCTGTTGCTCTGGCTAAGCCTTGAGAAAAACACCATGGGAAAAGAATAAAAGCAAAATATAACAATACAGTATAATCTAAACAAAAGTGCATCAGGTTGATTAGTTGGGGGTCGTCATGCCCTGCTAAGCTAAGGAAAAGCATAGTGTGGACCTTGGAACGCCAGGTCAGCGCAAGTTCAGAACGCTGCTTGTTCACACACCAAGAAGTTTTCCCGAAGTGTATGTGGGTCTATGACCTCCAGCTGGATGATACCTCTTGTACAAGAAGATAACAAAGATAGCTCAAAGTAATCAGTAAAATGAGAGACATGACCCGGGACACAAGAGGCTGATTTTATCGTAGCACAACAGATACTTTCTGTGTGCCAAGACACTAAACAAAAGTGATGTGGCTCTGAGGAACAGGGCTCTTGATCCAAGAGGCCTTGAGTCTCTCGGTCCCATTTTTAAACCTTTAATTCTGTCTCTAGTTCCTTTTCCCCAAACTGTGCGTTGACCACTTTCAATCCCAACCTGCTGTGCTGGCCACAGCAGCTTTCCTATCTGATTTCTCTGGAAATCATTGCAGAGTCTATGGCCAGAGGGATTGTCCACAGGTCAATCCTCTCGTCATTATTTTACTAGGATGGGATCAGGATTTTGTTTGTTTGTTTGCTTGCTTGCTTGCTTAGTTCACTGCTGTATCCCAGGTTCTTAGAACAGTACCTCATGCATAATAAATGGTCAAAAATATTAGATGTGTGAGTGAATGAACATTGTTGAACAGCTAGTGAAAAAGATGTCAATGATAGTGATGATGTAAACGTTTAAGTTACTGAGGTGCTCCCACAGGGAAATCAGTCGAGAGCAGAATCAGTCGACAGTCGTCTTCTTTAAATGAAGATGAGTGAGGCATTATTTTAAAATATGAAGATCACCAAAGTTTAGGGGGCACATGTGGTGAAACATTAAGCTAAGGGTAAATTGCACAGTAGCACAGCCAGGAGAGTTGCTAGGATGCCCCGAAGGTGGTACAGGATTCTCTCCCTGATCCTGGGACAGATTCCTGAATAGGAAAGGAATGTAATCCATAGCTACAGCTTATAGTAAGTGAGAATCTTTTATGTTCTAAGCATGTATTTATATTTGTATTATATAATTTTCACCCTCAGGACAACCCTATGTAATAGGGTTTATAATCCCCCATTTTCCAGATGAGATGACTGGGACTCAGAGAAGTTAGGTAGCTCAGAGAAGCTTATGCAGAGCCATGCAAGGTCCCTATTAAATGGCATCTGTGCACTGGTTCAAAATGCATATAATATGGGAGGTGCCAATTTTTAGGTGAAGCTTGAAACCGCTAGAGGGATATAGACACCATAATTTACGAGGGAGGCCCACTTTCACAGGCTATCTGTTAAAAGAATCAAAAAATTTAATACGATATGCTCTGTTGTGCAAAAACAAAATGACAGCTTTTTTCCCCACAAATAATCCTGCTTTTTGAGGACACACTCCAGTGGGATGGCCACTTACATTTCACGATTAAAGATTCTTCAGGCTCTTCCAGTTTGGCTGCTTCATTTCAGCACTTATTGAGTCAATACTAAATTCTACTTATCTCCCCTTCTCCTCTATAAAATGATATCTGGCGATTGGTGGGAATGATTGCACTTAAGCTGTATCATGGGGCAGTACAGAGTTACCCAGAGTTTGAGTGCTGCTTTTGGATTCTGTTTATGTGCCTCTGCAACATGAACGCTGATTTCTTGTTGGACTGCTGTCTTGCTAGACATATGGATCCCCCTGAGATTTGGTGGCAACTTACCGTTGACTCCAATGAGGGTGCCCAGTGTAATAATTGCTGAAACAATAGTCTCTAATCATTTTTCATTACACACTGACTCAGATGAATAGTGTGCCCCCAAAGATTTATGTCTATCTAGAGCCTAAGAACGTGACTCTACTTAGAAGAAGGGCCTTTGCAGATGTAACTAGTTAAACTGAAGCCACACTGGGTTAGGGTGGACCCTAAATCGAGTATGACTCTTGTCTTCATAAAAAACAGAGACTCACATGGAGGGGCATGCCGTGTGGAGACAAAGGCAGAGATTGGAGTGAAATGTCCACTAGCCAGGGAACACCAAGGATTGCTGCAACCACCAGAGGATAGAGAGAGGCAAGGAAGGACCCTGCCCTGGAACCTTCAGAGGGAGCTTGGCCCTGCCAATACCACGCTTCAGACTTCTAGCCTACAGAAATGTGAGAAAATGCATATTTCTGATGTTCTCACCACCTGTTTGCAGTGACTTGCTACAGTAGCCTGAGAATATAATACATGCACCAGTAATAAAAGATTTTGAGCACATACCTCCAATATATGTATATCAATTTACAAATTACATACCGTTGACACCATATTAGTATGCAATACTCATCATAAAACATATACTAATATTATAAATTGAAAAATATGAGTTTTATATGCTTAGATTTTCTAACGTTTCCTTCTGACAACTCAATAACTCTTCTTAGCTGCCTCGTATGTGTGCACACACCCCACTTTGTAGACCAACGTGCTCCGATATCCCTTCATCCCCACGAGAGGGATTCTGCTGTGCTCAGCAACAAACATGCAACTGCCTCCTGCACCCTTCCATGACACTGGTGAGATATTCTTGATCTCTTCTAAAGCAAATGGGAGCTGAGGAAGGTTCAGGAGTGCAGACATAGGTCTGTTCTCTCGCTGTCCACTCTGAATGAAGTGTCTTCACAGGCTGGGGAAAATCTTTCATCTGCCGATCATCATAATGGGCCCAGTGCTGTTGGCACATGCCACCTCTGTACCCAGCTTTCCCATCTATCTAATGTCATTACTTACAGGATTTTTTGGAATGTGTCAGGACACACACATCTAACTGATTTTCTTCTCTCTCTCTCCTCTCCCCTTCTCCCACCCAATCTCTCTCTCTCCCCTTTCCCACACTTCTGAGTAGGAAACACTATTTTTTATTTCTTCTATTCAAGAATCACTGACCTAACTCTCATATCATGGCATCCTTCTTCTCAAGGGGACATAGACACTTTCCCCCATCCCAGGGCCATTGTGACTGCTAGGAGGTAAAATACTTATCGTAAACGTAATGGCAAATACTTACATTTATTATTTCAAATATATCCCCATATACAAGTTTGCTTTTGGAAAGTAGCCAACACCGAAAGCAACAGATGGTGATACCATCATGCAGACTACCCTTGGCTTCTGCCACCACTAGTGAGCCTATTTAGATGAGAAGTGTCACGTGGGACTGCTCCTTTCTTGAATAGAAAACAAAGAGGAGATGGCAGGGAGTCCCAAAGGTGAAGAGGTAGTTGACACACTAGTGTCCAATTTCTACTACTGTTCCCTGGAGAACCTAGTAAGATCTGAATGGACTGGGTCCAAGGGGCCTTTGTTTCCTGGGAATATGTGGGGGCATGTTTAAGATTCTTTCCTCTTGGGAAGAGGAGAACAAACGCTCCAAGGAATCCTGCCAAGATTCACTGCAGTTCTTCAGGTACACTAAAACGAGGGAGCGAATGTAACTTAGACACACAGTTCCCTGGACTGGAGTGTTGTATGTGGGTCAAAAACTGACATGGAGAGATGAGCCCTAATTCCTGTGAATGGAATGTAGAGTATTTAGCCATTTCGCAATGACAATAAAAACCAAGTCACATAATCTGATTAAGGGTCTTTGCTTCTATTTTCATTGTAAAAGCAAAATTTTTTAAATAGAAAAAAGAAGGAAGATCTGTCCAGACCCAACCCTCCGACCCAAGGACCAGGTAAACCGTGACTGTCATTGTGCCCTAACCAGGCTTCTAAACCAGGGCCCCTCTATTTTTCCAGCCCTGGCAAGAAGTGAGCAGATTATGTTTTCTTCTGCAAATAAATGGCACAGAAAAGAGGGGAAATGTAGTATATTAAAGGACTCTAAGTGACATATCAACCACATGTAAGGTGTGGAGTTTTGGGGATTCTGATTTGCTCAAATAAACTGTAGAAATACATTTATGAGACAACGAGGGAGATGGAAAAGCTATCAGGTAGTAGATGACGTTAAGGCAAACTTGGTCACATTCTTGGGTATGGTATCGTGTCATGGTTAGTTATGTTAAAACTGGTCCTTACCTATTAGAGTGGATTTCCGGATGAAGTGAACTGATGTCTACACTTTGTTTCACAGTACTCCAGAAAAAAAAAAAAAAATGTTTAAGTGTGATGGGGGATAGATGAAATAAAGGATTGAAGAAAGTTAATGATTGTTGAAATTGATGACTCTGAACTTAATGGGCACATGGAATGCATTGTACTATTCTTTCTGCTTTTATGTATTTGAAATTTTCTATAATAAAAAGCTAAAAATAAAAAGTGAAATGCTTGAATTACTGAGGGTAATGTGGGGGCAAGAGATGAGGAACATAAAAAAAGAAAGAAATAAAGAAAGAAATACTTATGCTCAAGAGAACAATAGCAAGTGAAATACGAAAAACGTCTGTGAAATACCAGTCAAAAATTCATGGACCATCATGCCAACTGTAGATTCTTGCAGATTATAAACCAGTCTCAAACAAAGAGTGCTGGAAATGGCTCTGCAATCTGAAGCAATGTTTATTTACCCAGAGAAAGAACTTTGAATAAAAGGTGATGTCTTCCTGATTTCTCAGACGTACCTTATTTTTAAAAAATCACTTATTTTTTGTTCTTGTTGAAGGATATATAAACAAATTATGTACATAATAATATGTGCCTTTGGTAAGGATGCTGAGGGTGGTGTGCTTGAACCTTTCTTACCTAACAGAAACCAGGTGACAGGACTTACTAACTCTCTCATATATAGTATGTAAGCTTGGTAGAGAAAATCATTAAGGTGCGAAGAGGTTTCTAGGGGTCAGAACCAAGGGTGCACTTTCTAACCAAACTCAGCACCATCTGCAAAGCAGCTGCAATATAGCAAAGGAATCTTGCACTCTTTAGGAACTTCTGCCTAGGGTATCCTCTGTCCCCGGGTGTTCATTTCCCTGAGACAGGGGGCCGCAATCTTTCCATCATGGCAATATATCATAGGCACATGACAACAGCTTGTGGAAACAAAGAGGAAAGAAAGTTGAATGCTATCACCATAAATGCCCACTGTTTATATACTGTAATATATTTCCTCCCCTCTTATATTCTGTGCATGTGCGTATTTTAGATGACTGAAATCATACTATTATAAATAGGAGTGTTACAGTATAGTATGACCTGTTTTTTTGACTTGACTTTATGTTGCTTTGCAAATATAGGTATATCAGTCCTCATAAAGATGTGGAAATTGAATCACATTTGCCCATGCATTATTCAAATTGCAGTTTCCAAAGAAGCAAAAATAGATGTAATCAGACCTGACCTTGAAAATCCACAGAATTTGATCTCCATAGGTCTGATTGACTCGTGGCAGATGGAGGAAGCCTCAAGTCTCTCGATTGCTGGCAACGTGTGTGGTGGGGGTTAGCAGGAGGAGAAGAAAAGAAGATGGTCTAGGGTCACCACCTACCACTGTAGGTAACTTGCCCTTTTTACCATCCAGCTCATACACAGTGGGCCAACCCCTCCTTCTGGGGCACTCAAGATAGTTGGAAACAGCTGCAATAGAATAAATCCTAATGAAGAATCAGGGAAGTGACTGAGAGCTGAAGATAATCTATCCTTATTTTATCCTCTTCTTCCTCTAAAAGAAGGCCTGCCTGGGAAAGAAACCTGAGACTACTTACACGTAGAAATGATATTCAAAATAATGTACAAATGGTATGGTCATTTACACCAATACATACATCATTGTATAAGAGAAAATCATAAGTATATTCATTTTTGTCCCCAAATAAACTATTTATGATAAAAGCATTGACACATGATGGAAGCTGTAGTTTAACAACCAATATCTATTAAAGTGTATAGAAGACGTTACTCGATATGACTTCTAAACTCTTGTGCAGCTCGATCATCGTATATGTAGCCTCTCGAGGTCCAAGTATTCATCCTCTTTTCAGCATCCCAGTGTCGAGTTTCAGAATGTCAATTCACTCTGATGGCTAGTTCAAGTAAGGTGGTAAACATAAAGTTTATTGGAAAATATTGGGAACACTTACATCTTTTTGTGCACCAGCCAGCGATGACTTATCACCAGAGTAAAATATCTGGGAAATTATCTGTCAGGTGGGCTAGAATTCCAGGCATTACACTGGTAACACCTTTTCAAATTGCAATACATGTTCATCTGAGCGTTTTCTCATTAACTCCGTTCCCTCAGACACAGACAGTATAGTTTGGTAAATTGATTCAGATGGTGTTCCTTCCAAATTTCACATTTTAAGTAAAATTTTACAAAGTTCTTTGATTGAGACAGTTGAAAACTGACCATTGGCCCAGGACTATCCCAGTTTTAACGCCAAAATCCCTGTGTCCCGGAAAACATCTCCCTGGGACACGAAAAATTTCAGGTTTCACAGATGGATGCAGAAGGTTGGGGGAGAAGTACAGAACTTGCATGGAGACCCCACCCCCACATAGGGGCTGAAAGCAACAGTGCTTTTACTGTGGAATGAATTACAGCCTTCCCTAGTCGCTGTGGCTCTTTTATCCCCTGACTGTTGATATTGACAACCATGATTTGGGGTCCACAATAATGGGTCATGTGTTGTTGCATCACTGTGTGAGACAACTTGAGTGTGTGTGAGGCCCCAGCCTGGCATTCAGTAGACACCCAGGGAGCGGCTTACAAATAAACTTCCAGGTATTTGTTCCAGTGTTAGGCACACAGAGGTGGAAAAGATCTTGTACGAGTATATTCTTTGCATCATTGATTGTAATGGCAAACAGAAGAAAATAACCAAAATATTTTCCATAAAGCAACTCAGAGTTATCAAGTCATTAACATTATGCAACCACTGAAATATAAGGCAACCCTTTTATGTTCATTTTTAAAACAATAATCAGCAAAGTGCAATTTTTAAAGAATGATTGCTAAATAAGTGTTGAATGTATTTGAAGTGTAGTGCATGATAGTTTGAAATTATATATTTGTTGCTCAGTACCTAAGTCATGCCCAGCTCTTTGCGACCCCACGGACTGCAGCACACCAGGCTTCCCTGTCCTTCAGTATCCCCCAGAGTTTGCTCAAATTTATGTCCACTGAGTTGCCAATGCTATCCAACCATCTCATCCTCGGTAGCACCCTTCACTTCATGCCCTCATTCTTTCCCAGAATCAGGGTCTTGTCCAATGAGTCAGCTCTTTGCATCAGGTGGCCAAAGTATTGGAGCTTCAGCTCCAGCAACAGTCTTTCCAATGAATATTCAGGGTTGATTTCCTTTAAGATTGACTGGTTTGATCTCTTTGCTGTCCAAGGGACTCTCAAGAATCTTCTTCAGCACCACAGTTTGAAAGCATCAGTTCTTTGGACTCAGCCTTCACAACTGTACGTGACTACTGGAAAAACCATAGCTTTGACTATACAGGCGTTTGTCAGCAAAGTGATGTTTCTGCTTTAGGTTTGTCATAGCTCTTCTTTCAAGGAGCAACCAGTCATTTAATTTCATGTATGCAGTCACCATCTGCCACGATTTCGGCTCCCAAGAAAATAGTCTGTCACTGTTTCCATTTTTTTCCCATGTATTTGCCATGAGGTGATGGGACCTTTGTTTTTTTAATGTTGAGTTTTAAGGCAGCTTTTTCACTCTCCTCTTTCACCTTCATCAAGAGGCTCTTTAGTTCCTCTTCAATTTCTGCCCTCAGGGTGATGTCATCTGCATGTCTGGGGTTATGGATATTTCTCCTATTTCTTGATTCTAGCTTGTGTTCCATCCAGCCTGGCATTTTGCATGATGTACTCTGCATATAATTTAAATAACAAGGTGACATTATACAGCCTTGACATACCCCTTTCCCAATTTGGAACCTATCCTTTGTTCCATGCTCGGTTCTAATTGTTGCATCTTGACCTGCACACAGGTTTCTCAGGCTGCAGGTAAGGAGGTCTGGTACTGCCATCTCTTTAAGAATTTTCCACAGTTTATTGTGATCCACACAGTCAAAGGCTTTCATGTAGCCAATGAAGCAGAAGTAGATGCTTTTCTGGAACTCTCTTGCTTTTTTGATGATCCAGCGGATTTTGGCAACTCGATCTCTGGTTCCTCTGTCTTTTCTGAATCCAGCTTGTACATCTGGAAGTTTTGGGTTCACATACCACTGAAGCCTAGCTTGAAGGCTTTTGACTATTACCTTGCTAACACGTAAAATGAGCACCATTACCAGTCAGTAAGAACATTCTTCGGCATTGCCCTTCATTGGGATTGGAATGATAACTGACATTATCAAGTCCTGTGGCCACTGCAAATTTTTCCAACTTGCTGACAACTCAACTTGCTGGCATACTGAGGGCAGCACTGTATCAGTATCATCTTGCTGGATTTGAAATAGCTCAGCTGGAATTCCATCACCTCCACTAGGTTTGTTCATAGTAATGCTTCCTATGAATGTTTGGCTACAAGATGGTGGAGTAGAAGGATATGTGCTCATCTTCTCCTGTGAGAACTCCAAAATTACAAATTGCTGCTGAACAACTGTCGACAGGAGAATGTTGGATCCCACCAAAAAAAGACACCCCACATCCAAGGGCAAAGGAGAAGCCCCAGCAAGATGGTAGAAGGGGCAAAATTGCATTTAGAATCAAACCCCATTCCTGCCAGAGATGCTCAGAGGGCTCAAGCAAACCTTGTGCACGCCACGACCCAGAGAACCCACAGAGACTGAGCCAGAACTGTGTTTGAGTGTCTTCTGTGGAGGTACGGGTTAGCAGTGGCCTGCTGCAGGGGCAGGGGCTCTGGGTGCAGCAGAACTGGGTGTGGCTGAGGTCTAAATTGGAAGGGGTCGCCAATAAACCCACCATAGAGTCGCCAGAACTTACACAGGACTGGCGAAACAGACTCTTGGAGGACACAAACAAAACCTTCTTCACACCAGGACCCAGGAGAAAGGAGCAGTGACCCCACAAGAGACTGACCCAGACTTGCCCGTGAGTGTCCAGGAGTCGCTGGCGGAGGTGTGGGTCTGCAGTGGCCTGCTGCAGGGTCGGGGGGACTGAGTGTGGCAGTGCCATCACGGGACCTTTTGAAGGAGGCCACCATTGTCTTCATTACCTCCACCATAGTTTGGCCTCAGGTCAAACAACAGGGAGGGGACACAGCCCCGCCCATCAACAGAAAACTGGATTAAAGATTTACTGAGCATGGGCCCGCCCATCAGAACAAGACCCAGTTTCCCCCTCAGTCAGTCTCTTCCATCAGGAAGCTTCCATAAGCCGCTTATCCTTATCCATCTGAGAGCAGACAGAATGAAAACCACAATCACAGGAAACTAACCAAACTGATCACATGGACCGTAGCCTTGTCTAACTCAATGAAAGTATGAGCCATGTCATGTAGGGCCACCCAAGATGGACGGGTCATGGTGGAGAGTTCTGACAAAACGTGGTCCACTGGAGAAGGGAATGGCAAACCACTTCAGTATTCTTGCCTTGAGAACCCCATGAACAGTATGCAAAGGCAAAAAGATAGGACACTGAAAGATGAACTCCCCAGGTCGATAGGTGCCCAATATGGTACTGGAGATCAGTGGAGAAATAACTCCAGAAAGAATGAAGAGATGGGGCCAAAGCAAAAACAACACCCAGTTGTGGATGTGACTGGTGATGGAAGTAAAGTCCGATGCTGTAAAGAGCAACAGTGCATAGGAACCTGGAATGTTGGGTCCATGAATCAAGGCAAGTGGGAAGTGGTCAAACAGGAGATGGCAAGAGTGAAGGTCGACATTTTAGGGATCAGTGAGCTAAAATGAACTGGAATGGGTGAATTTAACTCAGATGACCATTATATCTACTACTGTGGGCAAGAATCCCTTAGAAGAATTGGAGTAACCATCATAGTCAACAAAAGAGTCCGAAATGCAGTACTTGGATGCAATCTCAAAAACAACAGAATGATCTCCGTTCGTTTCCAACGCAAACCATTCTGTATCACAGCAAACCAAGTCAATGCCCCAACCAGCTGAAGAAGCTGAAGTTGAGCGGTTCTATGAAGACATACAAGACCTTCTAGAACTAATACCCCCGAAAGACGTCCTTTTCATTATAGGGGACTGGAATGCAAAAGTAGGAAGTCAAGAGATACCTGAAGTAACAGGAAAATTTGGCCTTGGAGTACAAAATGAAGCATGTCGAAGGCTAACAGAGTTCTGCCAAGAGAACGCACTGGTCATAGCAAACACCCTCTCCCAACAACACAAGAGAAGATTGTATACATGGACATCACCAGATGGCCAATACCGAAGTCAGATTGATTATATCCTCTGCAGGCAAAAATGGAGAAGCTCTATACAAGCAGCAAAAACAAGACCGGGAGCTGACTGTGGCTCAATCGTGAACTCCTTTTTCCAAATTCAGACTTAATCTGAAGAAAGTAGGGAAAACCACTAGACCATTCAGGTATGACCTAAATCAAATCCTTTACGGTTGTACAGTGGAAGTGACATATAAATTCAAGGGATTAGATCTGATAGACAGAGTTCCTGAAGAGCTATGGACGGAGGTTCAAGACATTGTACAGGAAGCAGTGATCAAGACCCTCCCCAAGAAAAAGAAATGCAAAAAGGCAAAATGGTTGTCTGAGGAGGCCTTACAAATAGCTGAGAAAAGAAGAGAAGTGAAAGGCAAAGGAGAAAAGGAAAGATACACCGATTGGAATGCAGAGTTCCAAAGAATAGCAAGGAGATATAAGAAAGCCTTCCTCAGTGATCAATGCAAAGAAACAGGGGAAAACAATAGAATGGGAAAGACTAGAGATCTTTTCAAGGAAATTAGAGATACCAAGGGAACATTTCATGTATTGATGGGCACAATTAAGGACAGAAATGCTATGGAGCTAACAGAGGCAGAAGATATTTAAAAGAGGTGGGAAGAACACACAGAAGAACTATACAAAAAAGATCTTAATGACCGAGATAACCACAATGGTGTGATCACTCACCTAGAGGCACATATCCTGGAATGTGAGGTAAAGTGGGCCTTAGGAATCATCACTATGAACAAAGTTAGTGGAGGTGATGGAATTGCAGTTGAGCTATTTCAAATACTACAAGAGGATGCTGTGAAAGTGCTGCACTCAATATGCCAGCAAATTTGGAAAACTCAGCAGTGGCCACAGGACTGGAAAAGGTCAGTTTTCATTCCAATCCCGAAGAAAGGCAATGCCAAAGAATGTTCAAACTACTTCATAATTGCACTCATCTCACGTGCTAGCAGAGAAATGCTCAACATTCTCCAAGCTAGGCTTCAACAGTATGTGAACTGTGAAATTCCAGATGTTCAAGCTGGATTTAGATAAGACAGAGGAACAAGAGATCAAATTGCCAAAATCTGTTGGATCATCAAAAAAGCAAGAGAGTTCCATAAAAAACATCTACTTCTGCTTTACTGACTATGCCAAAGCCTTTGACTGTGTGGATCACAACCCTGGAAAATTCCTCAAGAGATGGGAATACCAGACCACCTGACCTGCCTCCTGAGAAATCTGTATACAAGTCAGGAAGCAACAGTTAGAACTGGAGATGGAACAATAGACTGGTTGCAAATTGGGAAAGGAGTATGTCAAGGCTGTATATTGTCACCCTGCTTATTTAACTTGTAGGCAGAATATGTCATGCAAAATTCTGGGCTGGATGAAGCACAAGCTGGAATCAAGATTGCCGGGAGAAATATCAATCACCTCAGATATGCAGATGACACCACCCTTATGGCAGAAGCAAAGAAGAACTAAAGAGCCTCTTGATGAAAGTGAAAGAGGAGAGCTATGATGTTGGCTTAAAACTCAACATTCAGAGAAGTAAGATCATGGCATCTGGTCCCATCACTTCATGGCAAATAGATGGGGAAACAATGGCAACAGTGACAGACTTTATTTTCTTGGGCTCCAAAATCACTGCAGATGGTGACTACAGCCATGACATTAAAAGACGCTTGCTCCTTGGAAGAAAAGTTATGGCCAACCTAGACGGCATATTAAAAGGCAGAGACATTGCTTTGCCAACAAAGGTCCATCTAGTCAAACCTATGGTTTTTCCAGTAGTCATGTGTGGATGTGAGAGTTGGACCATAAAGAAAGCTGAGCGCCTAAGAATTGATGCTTTTGAATTGTGGTGTTGGAGAAGACTCTTGAGAGTCCCTTGGAGTGCAAGGAGATCCAACTAGTCAATTGTAAAGGAAATCAGTCCCGAATATCCATTGGAAGGACTGATGTTGAAGCTGAAACTCCAATACTTTGGCCATCTGATGCGAAGAAGTGACTCATTTGAAAGGATCCTGATGCTGGGAAAGATTGAAGGCAGGAGAAGGAGGGGACAACAGAGGGTGAGATGGTTGGATGGCTTCACCGACTCGACGGACATGAGTTTGAGTAACCTCGGGGCTTTTGTGATGGACAGGGAAGCCTGGCATGCTGCAGTCCATGAGATTGCAACGGGTTGGACACAACTTAGCAACTGAACTGATCTGAACCAAACTGAATGCTTCCTAAGGTCCACTTCCTAAGGTCACACTCCAGGATGTCTGGCTCTAGGTGAGTGACCACACCATTGTGGTTATTCGGGTCACTAAGACCTTTTTTTGTACAGTTGTTCTGTGTATTCTTGCCATCTCTTGTTAATATCTTCTGCTTCTGTTAGGTCCATTCCATTTCTGTCCTTTATTGCGCCCAATTTGTGTGAAATGTTCCCTTGGTATCTCCAATTTTATTGAAAAGATCCCTAGTCTTTTTCATTCTATCGTTTTCTTCTATTTCTTTGCATTGTTCACTTAAGAAGGCTTTCTTACCTCTTCTTGCTCTTCTTTGGAACTCTGCATTCACTTCAGTATATCTTTCCCTTTCTCTTTGCCTTTCACTCATCTTCCTTTCTCAGCTATTTGTAAGGTCTGTTCAGACAACTGTTCCTGCATTTCTTTTTCGTGGGGATGGTTTTGGTCACTGCCTCCTGTACAGTGTTACAAACTTCTGTCCATAGTTCTTCAGGAACTCTCTCGACCAGATCTAATCTGTTGAATGCATTTGTCACCTCCACTGTATAATCCTTAGGGATTTGATTTAGGCTGTACTTGAATGGTCTAGTGGTTTTTTCCCTACTTTCTGCAATTTGAGCCTGAATTTTGCAATAAAGAGTTCATAATCTGAGCCACAGTCAGCTCCAGGTCTTGTTTTTGCTGACTGTATAGATCCTCTCCATCTTCGACTGCAAAGAATATAATCATTCTGATTTCGGTATCGACCATCTTGTGATGTCCACGTGTAGAGTCATCTCTTGTGTTGTTGGGAGACAGTCTGCTATGATCAGCACATTCTCTTAGCAAAACTCTGTTAGCCTTTGCCCACTTTCAATTTGTACTCCAAGGCCAAACTTGCCTGTTATTACTGGTATCTCTTGTCTTCCTACTTTTGCATTCCAGTCCCCTATGATGAAAAGGACATATGTTTTTGGTGTTAGTTCTAGGAGGTCTTGTACGTCTTCATAGGACCATTCGACTTCAGCTTTTTTTGCATTAGTGGATGGGGCATACACTTGGATTACTGTGATTTTGAGTGGTTTGCTTTGGAAATGAACCGAGATCATTCTGTTGTTTTTGAGATTGCACCAAAGTACTGTATTTTGGACTCTTTTGGTGACTATGAGGGCTACTCCATTTCTTCTATGGGATTCTTGCACACAGCAGTAGATATAATGGTCATCTGAAGTAAATTCGCCTATTTCTGTCCATTTTAGCTCACTGATTCCTAAGATGTTGATGTTCACTCTTGCCATCTCCTGTTTGACCACTTCCAATTTACCTTGATTTATGGACCTATCATTCGAGGTTCCTATGCAATATTGCTCTTTACAGCATCAGACTTTACCTTCACGACCATATACATCTACTACTGGGTGTCATTTCTGCCTTGGCTCAGCATCTTCATTCTTTCTGGAGCTATTTCTGCACTCTTCCCAGTAGCATATTGGACACCTACAGATCTGAGGGGCTCATCTTTCAGTGTCATATCTTTTTCTCTTTTTATACTGTTCATGGTCTAAGATGTCCAAGGTGGTGCAATAGGATGTGCACTTATCTTCTCCTGGGAGAACACCAAAATTGCAACCAGCTGCTGAACAACCATTGACAGGAGTATGTTGGTACCCACCGAAAAAGATGCCCCACATCCAAGAACAAAGGAGAAGCTGCATCAAGATGGTAGGAGGGGCACAATCATGTTATTATCAAACCCCATACCTGCCAGAGACTCTTAGAGGGCACAAACAAAACCTTATGTACACCAGGACCCAGAGAAAGGAGCACTGATCTACACAAGAGACTGAACCAGACCTGCCTGTGAGTGTCTGAGCTTCTCCTGTGGAGGTGTAGGTCAGCAGTGGCCTGCCACGGGGACTGGGGTACTGGCAGCAGCAGTCCTGGGAGGCACAACATGTGGCATACATCCTCTTGGAGGAGGTCACCATGAGCCCTACCAGGTGGGTGATCCTCAAACTGGAGAACAATTATACCAAAGAAGTTCTCATACCATTGCGAAGATTCTAGGTTCCACAATCGACTTCCCTACCTGGGGATCTGGCAATGGGACTGAGAATCCCCAGGAAATCTGACTTTGAAGGTCAGAGGGATTTGATTATAGAACTTCCAGAGGACTGGGGAAACAGACTCTTGGAGGGTACAAACAAAACCTTGTGCATACCAGGACTCAGGGGAAAGGATCAGTGGCCCCACAGGAGACTGAGCCAGACTTGCCTGTGAGTGTTTTGGAGTCTCCAGTGGAGTCGTGGGTCGACAGTGGCCTGCTGTGGGGTCAGGGGCACTGGCAGCAGCAGTCCTGCGAGGCACGGAGTGTTGGGATAAGTCCTCTTGAAGGAGGTTGCCATAGCCCAACCACAGAGCCTATAGCCTTACCATAGAGAGTGCAGACTCTAGGACCAGGCCACCTCAGGCCTAACTACAGGGAGGGAGCACAGCCCCACTCATCAGCAGAAAAGTGAACTAAAGATTTACTGAGCATGGCCCTGCCCACCAGAGTTAAGACCCAGTTTTCCCCACAGTCAGTCCCTCCCATCAGGAAGCTTGCACAAACTCTTATCCTCATCCATCAGAGGGCAGACAGAAGAATCAGCAACTTCAATCCCATGGCCTGCAGAATGAAAAACACATTCACAGAAAACTAACCAAAATGATCACATGGATCACCGCCTTGTGTAACTCAAAGAAACTGTGAGCCATGCCATGAAGGGCCACCCAAGATGCACGTGTCATGGTGGACAGCTCTAACAAAGCATGGAACGGGAAACCACTTCAGCATTCTTGCTTTGAGAACCCAATAACAGTATGAAAAGGCAAAAAGATATGCGATACATATTGAATGCGTATATACGTATTGAAATGATTACGACACTGAAACTAATTAACATATCATCCCCTCACGTATTTACCATTTTTGTTTGTATGAAGAGCGCACATGAAATCTACTGTCTTAAAAATGTTCAGTATTCCATGCAGTACATCATTAACTATAGTCATCCTGTACATTAGGTCTCGACACTTATTCATCCTACACAACTGCACAACTGCAACTTTGTAGTTCTTTACGTTGTGTTGTGGATTGCTTTCTAAGATACATTGTTAGTTTTAAAAACTCTAGGAGGCTCAATTTTTATTTTACTGCTGCCATAAAATGAACTAGACCATACACATTTAAATTTGTATTTCCATAGAAAAAATTGAACAAGCTCTGGGATTTGGTGATGGACAGGGAAGCCTGGCGTGCTGCATTCCATGAGGTCACAAAGAGCTGAACATGACTGAATGACTGAACTGAACTGAACTAGTTGCTGTGGCTCTTTTACCCTCTGACTATTGATATTGCCAACCATGATTTGGGGTTCACAATTAATGGGTCATGGGTTGTTGCATCACTGTGTGAGACAACTTGAGTGTGCGTGAGGCCCCAGCCTGGAATTCAGTAGACACCCGGGAAGCAGCTTTCAAATAAACTTCCAGGTATTTGTTCCAGTTTTAGGCACACCGAGGTGGAAGTGATCTTGTACACGTATATTCTTTGCATTGTTGATAGTGATGACAAACAGAAGAAAATAACTAAAATATCTTATATGAAGGAATTGTGCAAGTGGTCCATGTTGTAATCCTGAGTATTAACAGTCTGTTTATACTTTGAATGTACATCAACTGTTATTTGAATTGAGATCAGATCAGTCGCTCAGTCGTGTCCGACTCTTTGCGACCCCATGAATCGCAGCACGCCAGGCCTCCCTGTCCATCACCAACTCCCGGAGTTCACTCAGACTCACGTCCATTGAGTCAGTGATGCCACCCAGCCATCTCATCCTCCGTCGTCCCCTTCTCCTCTCGCCCCCAATCCCTCCCAGCATCAGAGTCTTTTCCAATGAGTCAACTCTTTGCATGAGGTGGCCAAAGTACTGGAGTTTCAGATTTAGCATCATTCCTTCCAAAGAAATCCCAGGGCTGATCTCCTTCAGAATGGACTGGTTGGATCTCCTTGCAGTCCAAGGGACTCTCAAGAGTCTTCTCCAACACCACAGTTCAAAAGCATCAATTCTTCGGCGCTCAGCCTTCTTCACAGTCCAACTCTCACATCCATACATGACCACAGGAAAAACCATAGCCTTGACTAGACGAACCTTTGTTGGAAATGTCATGTCTCTGTTTTTGAATATGCTATCTAGGTTGGTCATAACTTTCCTTCCAAGGAGTAAGATAGTGCTAGTTGAATTTTTAGTATTGTATATACTGGAATCACATTTTCTAAGAGTCAAATAATAAAAAATGACGTTAATTACAATACTAATGCCTTCATGACCCCAATGAAGGCTTAATGTGTTTCTTTTTTAATTACATGTGGAAGATGGATTACAGAAATAAATGACTCAAATTGAACATAGTACACAAAATGTAGAATAGAATTTTGTGTCAGGCATGGTGGAAAATGGGGATGTGAAAGGAATCCAAAGACTTATAAAAAAGCCACTAGTGTCCATTTGAAAACTGAGGCTGCTGAAATACCATGGGTGTATCACACCGAACCAATAGATATTATAATTTCCTTACCTTAACCTCTCTATGAAGCTGAGAAAAGTTACATATCCAGATTCAGAGACTGTGACCAAAAGGTAGACGAGTACAAGTGAAAGTCTGATCACAGATGTGTTGATTCCTTATGGTGTAGAGCTGATTCTGTCAGATCTTACCAACAATTGTACTTTTTACAGTATGTCAAGAAATACATCAAGTCTCAGCAACTTTGATTTGAACAATGTAGTTTCAAACAATCCTCTTGAATCCTACCAAGATTTTATAAAAATTTCTTATTTGATAGGGATTGCATTGAATCTCTAGGTTGCTTTGGGTCATTTTTACAATATTGATTTTTCCAATCCAAGAACATGGTATATGTCTCCATCTGTTTGTGTTGTTTTTTATTTCTTTCATCAGTGTGTTATAGTTTTTGGTATATAGATCTTTTACTTCTTTAGGTAGGTTTATATTATGCATTTTATTCTTTTTGTTGCAATGGTATTTGAGATTTCCCCCCTTAATTTCTCTTTCTGATGTTTTGTTGTGAGTGTGCGGGAATGCAAGCAATTTCTGTGTATTAACTTTGTATTCTGCAACTTTACTAAATTCATTGATTAGTTTTCTAATAGTTTTCTAGTGGCCTCTTTAGGATTTTCTATGTATTATATAACACGTCATCTGGAAACAATGACTGTTTTACTTCTTCTTTTCGAATTTAGATACCTTTTATTTCTTTTTCTTGTCTGATTGTCGTGGCCAGGGCTTCCAAAACTATGCTGAATAATAGCAGCCAGAGTGGACATCCGCGTCTTGCTCCTGATCCTAGGGGAAACGCTTTCAGTTTTTTCACCACTGAGAATAATATTTGCTGTGGGTTTGTCATATATGGTATTTATTATGTTGAGATAGGTTTCTTCTATGCCCCATTTCTGGAGAGTCTTTATCATAAATCAGTGTTGAATTTTGTCAAAAGCTTTTTTAGCCTGTATTGAGATGATAATATGTTTTTTATTCTTCAGTTCGCTAATATGGTGTGTCACATTAATTGATTTGCACATAATTGTTGCATCTCTGGGATGAATACCACTGGATCATGGTGTATGACCCCTTTAATGTGCTGCTGGATTCAGTAACCTAGTTTTTCATTGACTATTTTTGCATTTATGTTCATCAGTGATATTGGCCAGTGATTATTTTGTGTATGATCATCTTTTTCTGTTTTTGGTATTAGAGTGACAGTGGCCTCATAGAATGAGCATAGCAGTGTTCCTCCCTCTGCAATTTTGTGGAAGAGTTTCACAAGGGTAGGTGTTAACTCTTCTCTAAATGTTTGATATAATTCACCTGTGAAGCCATCTGGTCCTGGACTTTGGTTTGTTGGAAGACTTAATCGCAGTTTCAATTTCCATACTCGTGATTAATCTGTTCATATTTTCTATTTATTCCTGTTTCAGTCTTGGAAGTTTGTACCTTTGTACGAATTTGTCAATTTCTTCTAGGAGGTCCATTTTATTGGTGTATAGTTGCTTGTGGTGGTCTCTTATGATCTTTTCTATTTCTGTGCTGTCCATTTTAACTTCTCCTTTTTCATTTATAATTTTATTGATTTGAGTCCTCTCTCTCTCTCCTTTTTTTTTTTTTTTCTTGATGAGTCTGGCTAAAGATTTATCAATTTTGTTTATCTTCTCAAGGTATCTGCTTTTACTTTCATTGATCTTGGCTATTCTCCTCTATATTTCATTTATTTCTGCTCTGATCTGTATTATTTATTTCCTACTACTAACTTTGGGTTTTGTTTGTTCTTCTTTCTCTAGTTGCTTTAAGTGTAAGGTTAGGTGTTATTGAGACTTTTTGTTTCTTGAGGTAGAGATTATATTGCTACTTACTTCCCTCTTAGCACTGCTTTTGATATATCCCATAGGTTTTGGATCATCATGTTTTCATTGTCATTTGTCTCTAGGTACTTTTTGATTTCCTCTTCAAGTTCTTCACTGATCCATTGGTTATTTAGTAACATATTGTTTAGCCTTCATGTGTTTGTGTGTTTTACAGTTTTTTTTTTTTTCCCCTATACTTGATTTATAATCTCAAAGCACTGTGGTCAGAATAAATGTTTGGTATGATTTTAATTTTCTTAAATTTACCAAGGCTTGATTTGTGGCCCAAGATTCTCTATCCTGGAGAATGTTTTGTGTGCACTTGAGAAAAAGGTGTATTCTGCTGCTTCAGATGGAATGTGCTATCAGTATCAATTAAACCTATCTAGTCTAATGTGTCAAGTAAGGCTTGTGTTTCCTTACTAATTTTCTGTCTGGGTGAGCTGTCCATTGGTGTTAGTGAGGTGTTAAAGTTCCCCACTCTTATCGTGTCAGTGTCTGTTTTATGGTTGTTGTATTTGCCTTATGAACTGAAGTACTTCTATGTTGGGTGCATATATATTTACAATTGTTATATCCTCTTGGATGGAGCCCTTGAACATTATGTGGTGTCCTTCCTTATCTCTTGTAACAGCCTTTATTTTAAAATCTATTTTGTCTGATATGCGTATTGCTACTCTGGCTGCCTTCTGATTTCCATTTGCATAGAAAATCTTTTTCCATCCCCTCACTTTAAATCTGTATGTTTCCCTAGGTCTGAAGTGGTTCTCTTGTAGACAGTATATGTGTGAGTCTTGTTTTTGTATCAATTCGGCCAGTCTATGTCTTTTGGTTGGAGCATTTAATCTATTTGCATTTCAGGTAATTATTGATATGCATGTTCTTATTGCCATTTTCTTATTTGGGGGTTATTTATATAGGTCTGTTTTTCTTCCCTTTCTCTTCTGTTCTGTTGTGCTCTAATGATCTTGGGTTGCTTTTTCTCTTTTTGTGAGTGTATTTATTGTAATTTTTTGGCTTGCATTTCCCATGATGTTTTGATATTGTAGGCTTTATATATACAAGGTTGTTTTAAGTTGCTGGTCTCTTAATTTCAAATGCATTCCCATTTCCTGTATTTGTACTCTCCTCTTCTCATGGTTGTTGGTTTTGATATCATATTTGTGTATGAATGATTTCCTGCTGTTAGTGTATGTTTGCCTTTACCAGTGAGCTTTCCCATTTGTGATTTTCTTGTTTCTATTTGTGGCCTTATTTTTTCTCATGCCCAGAGAAGTTCCTTTAGAATTTTGTTGTAAAGCTGGTTTGAATTTGGTGCTGAATTCATTTGGCTTTAGCTTGTCTGTAAAGCTTTTGATTTCTCTGTCAAATCTGTGTGCGAGCCTTGCTGGGTAGAGTATTCTTGGCTGTAGGTTTTCCCGTTCATCACTTCAAATATATCCTGCCACTCCCTTCTGGCCTGCAGAGTTTCTGCTGAAAAAATAAGCTGATAACCTTATAGGGATTCTGTTGTATGTTTTGTTGTTGTTGTTGCTATTGTTGCTTTTAAATATTTTTTTCTTTGTATTTAATTTTTATTAATTTGATTAATATATTTCTCAGCATGTTCCTCCTTGGGCTTATCCTGTATGGGACTCCATGTGCCTCCAGGACATGGATGACTGTTCCTTTTCCCACGTTAGGGAAGTTTTCAACGATAATCTCTTCAAATATTTTCTCAGGCCCTTTCCCTTTCACTTCTTCTTCTGGGGCTCCTGTAATTCAAATGTCTGTGTGATTAAAGTTGTTCCATATGTCTCTGAGACTGTCCTCATTTCTTTTCATTCTTTTTTCTTTATTCTGTTCCATGGCAGTGATTTCCACCTTTCTTTTTTTCTTTTTTTAAATTTTATTTTATTTTTAAACTTTACACCACCTTTCTGTCTTCCAGCTCGCTGATCCATTTTTCTGCCTCAGTTATTCTGTTATTGATTCCTTCTAGTGTATTTCTCATTTTAGTTATTGTATTATTTATCTCTGTTTGCTTATTCTTTAGTTCTTCTAGGTCTTTGTTAAATACATCTTGCATCTTCTCAATCTGTGCCTCCATTCTTTTTCTGAGATCTTGGATCATCTTTACTATCATTGTTCTGAATTATTTTTCAGGTAGATCACCTATCTTCTCTTCATTCAGTTGTTCTTGTAGGTTTTTATCTTTCTGCTTGGTCTGCAATTTACTTCTTTTCATCTTATTTTGTCTAACTTACTTTGTTTGTGGCCTCCTTTCCACAGACTGAAAGATCATGGTTCCTCTTGCTTCTAGTGCCTGCCCCCTGGTGGGCAAGGTTGGTCCAGAAGCTTGTGCTGTTATCCCCTTGATAAGGGGTTTGACTGGTGTTTTGGGGACTAGAGCCTGACCTGGATATTGAACAGCTCTTCCCCTTTACTCTGTGGTTGTCACTGCCCTGTCAGGGGTGGGGTCAGCTCCCCAATTGTTGGAATAGATAGCCCCAGATCTATTACTTATCTGTATTTCTGATCTGTGCTGCAAGGTAAGTGGGATTGGAACACTCCCACTGGGAAAGAAGCCACTGAGCATTCTTCCACTGGAGCTGTTCACCTGTGAATGTGCTTTGTTTTGTCCCCTTTCACCCACTGTGTGGACTCACAAAACACACTGCTCTTGGTCCCACCTTAACTATAGGTATGCTAGCAACCGGCCCTGGTGACTCTCAGGCATTGTCTTCACATTTACTAGTGCGGATCCACTGCTGTCAGGGTCCAGGACTTCAGTAGTCATACACCTGGACCCTCTCTGCATGCTGTGGGGGCAGTTCAGGCTCTGGCCTGGCCAAAATCCTGTTTATATGTGCCCATAAAGCCCACAGAAACTAGAACAAGATCCATTCCAGTTGCAGGAACACTTACTGCCCTTTTTGGATGTTTTTCAGACACTGAATTTAGGAAGCCATCAGTGGAGGTGTAATTCAGTGGTTTGTGCAGTTGCAAGGAGAGTTTTCAGCTCTTCTTCTCAGTCACATGGCCCCTGGGTTTCAGCTGTGGCTTCAGCCCCACCTCTGTATGTGTTCCTTCCACCAGAGTCTGCTCCAGAGTTTGGCATAGCACACGATCCCATCAACCAGGAAGGAGCCAGGGCAGTCAGTGATTGGGGTGAGTATGTTGCCCAGGCGGAAGGCGAGAGTGTAGGAGAGGTGATAGTAGGGACACATGTTCTGGCTCTGGGGGGAGCCCTCCATAGTGCCCATGGAGGCAGGGGCTGGCACATTAGGAGAGAGGCTGCAGTAGTGGCCCCGCCCCTTGCACATCACTCAACAATCGTGTTTCCCCTCTGTGGTGGTCTAGGTTTCCTCCATGAACACTCCTGTTTGCACAGCTCCTCATTTCCAACCCCTCAGGCTGTCTCTTCACAATCAACAGCAGGCCCCTTTCTGGGTCCATCCTCCCAACCCCAAGTTCCAGCACCTTGTCCCCATGCTCACCAGCAGACACCCGTCTCAGACTGAGGTGCGTAGGGCCGTAGCACGGACCACCTGTGTACGTCTCACTGTGCTTGCCTGCAGCTAACCAGCCACTGGGCTCTCTTTCGAGCCTCCCGAAGCACCCACTCTGTCCCAGTTGCTCTCGTCGCCAGTGAGGGGTGTCTCCCCAGATGTGAGAGCCTCTCCTTACCCGCAGCACCCCACCAGAGACACAGGTCCTGTCCTGCTTCCTCTCTCTTCCTTTTCCTTTATTCTCCCTTTGGTGCTATCTGGTTACCTGGGGACCCCACTCGTCCTTTCAGGTGTCCAAGTTCCTCTGCCACTGTTTAGCAGGTGTTTGATGAGAATTGCTCCATTCGTAGATCTATTCTTGATGTGTTTGTGGGTAGAGATAAACTCCCCATCCTCCTACTTCTCCACCATTTTGGAAAGTCCTCCAGTATGGCCATTTTAATAATACAAAATATTCCAATCCAAGAGCATGGGGTCTATTTCCATTTCATTACATCTTCAACTTCCTTCATTGCAGTGTAATAGTTTACAGAGGACAGGTCGTCCACTTTCTTGGATAAATTTATTCCTAGGCATTTTATTCTTTTTGATGTGATTTTAAATGGAATATTTTATGTTCTCTTTCTGATATTTTATTATTGTGTATAGAAATGCAACTGATTCCTACATATTATTAATCCTACATCCTCAATGCTACTAAATTCACATATCAGTCCTAATAGTTTGGGGTGGAGACTTTAGGGTTTTCCATATAAAGTACCAGGCTTCCCAGGTGGTGCTAGTGGTAAAGAACCTGATGCAGGAGACATCGGAGACCTGGGTTTGATCCCTGGTTCGAGAAGATTCCCCGGAATAGGAAATGACAACCCACTCCAGGATTCTGGCCTGTAAAGCCCCATGGACAGAGGGGACTGGAGGGCTACCGTCCATGGGGTTGCAAATAGTCAGACATGACTGAGCGACTGAGCCCAAGCATATAAAGTACCAAATGGTGTGCCATGGTTTTTCCAGTAGTCATGTATGGATGTGAGAGTTGGACCATAAACAAGGCTGAGTGCTGAAGAGTTGATGCTTTTGAACTGTGGTGTTGAAGAAGACTCTTGAGAGTCACTTGGACTGCAAGGAGATCAAGCCAGTCAATCCTAAAGGAAATCAGTCCTGAATATTCATTGGAAAGACTGATGCTGAAGCTGAAGCTCCAGTACTTTGGCCACCTGATGTGAAGAGCTAACTCACTGGGAAAGACCCTGATGTAGGGAAAGATAGAAGGCAAGAGGAGAAGGGGACGACAGAGGATGAGATGGTTGGATTGCATCACTGACTCAATGGACGTGAGTTTGAGCAAGCTCTGGGAGATGGTGAAGGACAGGGAAGCCTGGCGTGCTGCAGTTCGTGGGGTCGCAAAGGGTCGAACACGACTGAGTGACTGAACAAATGTTCAAATAATGACAGTTTTATTTCTTCCCTTCCAATTTGGATGTCCTTTTCTGATCGCTATGACTAGGAAAATAGTAGTGGAGAGAGTGGATGTTCTTGTCTTGTTCCTGAATTTATAAGGAAGACTGTCAGCTTTTCACCATTGAGTATGATGTTAGCTGTGGGTTTACATATGTGACCTTTATTATGTTGAGCTATGTTCCATCTATACCCACGTTGATGGAAAATTTTATCATGAATGGATGTTGAATTTTCTCAAATGCTTTTTCTGTACTTATGAGATGATTATGTGGTTTTTCTCCTTCCTTTTGTTAAGGTGGTGTATCACTTGATAGATTTGAGAATATTGAACCAGCCTTGCATCTCTGGAATAAATCAACCTTTATCATGGTGTAATAGCAAGGAGAGATAAGAAAGCCTTCTTAATATTGTCCTGGAGGTCTCTTAGATTGTCCTCATTTCTTTTAATTCGTTTTTCTTTTATTCTCTCTGATTCATTTATTTCTACCATTCTATCTTCTAATTCTCTAATCCTATCTTCTGCCTCTGTTATTCTACTATTTGTTGCCTCCAGAGTGTTTTTAATTTCACTTATTGCATTATTCATTATATATTGACTCTTTTTTATTTCTTCTAGGTCCTTGTTAAACCTTTCTTGCATCTTCTCAATCCTTGTCTCCAGGCTATTTATCTGTGATTCCATTTTAGTTTCAAGATTTTGGATCAATTTCACTATCATTATTCGGAATTCTTTATCAGGTAGATTCCCTATCTCTTCCTCTTTTGTTTGGTTTGGTGGGCATTTATCCTGTTCCTTTATCTGCTGAGTATTCCTCTGTCTCTTCATCTTGTTTAAATTGCTGAGTTTGGGGTGTCCTTTCTGTATTCTGGCAGTTTGTGGAGTTCTCTTTATTGTGGCGTCTCCTCACTGTGTGTGGGTTTGTACAGGTGGCTTGTCAAGGTTTCCTGGTTAGGGAAGCTTGTGTCGGTGTTCTGGTGGGTGGAGCTGTATTTCTTCTCTCTGGAGTGCAATGAAATGTCCAGTAATGAGTTATGAGATGTCTATAGTTTGGGTGACTTTGGGCAGCCTGTATCTTGAAGCTCAGGGCTGTGTTCCTTTGTTGCTGGAGAATTTGCTTGGTATGTCTTGCCCTGGAACTTATTGGCCCTTGTGTGGTGCTTGGTTTCAGTGTCGGTATGGAGGCATTTGATGAGCTCCTGTCAATGAATGTTCCTTGGAGTCAGGAGTTTCCTGGAGTCAGGGTTTGGACTTAAGTCTCCTGCTTCCGATTATCGGTCTTATTTTTACAGTAGTTTCAAAACTTCTCCTTCTATACAGCACCATTGATAAAACATCTACATTAAAGATGATAAGTTTCTCTACAGTGAGGGTCACTCAGAGAGGTTCACCGGGTTACATGGAGAAGAGAAGAGGGAGGAGGGAGTTAGAGGTGACCCAAATGAGATGAGGTGAATCAATAGTGGAGAGAGTGGGCTAGCCAGTAGTCACTTCCTTATGTGCACTCCACAACTGGACCACTCAGAGATGTTCACGGGGTTATACAGAGAAGAGAAGAAGGAGGAAGGTAACAGAGGTGGCCAGAAGGATAAAAGGGGGAATGAAAAGGAGGGAGACAGATCCAGCCAGTAATCAGTTCCCTAAGTGTTCTCCACCGTCTGGAACACACAGAAATTCACAGAGTTGGGTAGAGTAGAGAGGGGTTAGGGAGGAGACACAGGCGACCTGGTGGAGAAAAAGGAGGGTCCAAAGGGAGAGAGCAGTCAAGCCAGTAATCTCGCTCCCTAGTGAAAAATGGGTCCTGAAGATTGGGTCCTTAAAGGTACAAAATTGGTAACAAATACATAAAAGCAAAAATTAAAAATCTAGAGTAGAGTTTGGAATTTCAAAAATACGATGTTAAAGAAAAGAAGAAGGAAAAGAAAGAGAGAAAGAACGAACAAACAAAAACAAACAAGGTCGCGAAAATTATAAAGAAAGTACAGGTACAAAATTGATAACTAATACCAGAAAGCAAAAATTAAAAATCTAGAGTAGAGTTTGGAATTTCAAAAATACGATGTTAAAGAAAAGAAGAAGGAAAAGAAAGAGAGAAAAAACAAACAAACAAAAACAAACAAGGTCGTGAAAATTATAAAGAAAGTACAGGTACAAAATTGATAACTAATACCAGAAAGCAAAAATTAAAAATCTAGAGTAGAGTTTGGAATTTCAAAAATACAATGTTAAAAAAAAAAGAAGAAGAAGAAGAAAAATAAAGAGAGAAAACAAACAAACAAATTTGGCCTTGGAGTACGGAATGAAACAGGGCAAAGGCTAAGAGAGTTTTGCCAAGAGAACGCACTGGTCACAGCAATCACCCTCTTCCAACAACACAAGAGAAGACTCTACACATGGACATCACCAGATGGTCAACACCGAAATCAGATTGATTATATTCTTTGCAGCCAAAGAAGGAGAAGCTCTATACAGTCAGCAAAAACAAGACCGGGAGCTGACTGTGGCTCAGATCATGAAGTCCTTATTGCCAAATTCAGACTTAAATGGAAGAAAAGTAGGGAAAACCACTAGACCATTCAGGTATACCTAAATCAAATTACTTTCGATTTTATACAGTGGAAATGAGAAATAGATTTAAGGGACTAGATCTGATAGACAGAGTGCCTGATGAACTATGGACGGAGGTTCGTGACATTGTACAGGAGACAGGGATCAAGACCATCCCCATGGAAAAGAAACTCAAAAAAGCAAAATGGCTGTCTGGGGAGGCCTTACAAATAGCCGTGAAAAGAAGAGAAGCGAAAAGCAAAGGAGAAAAGGAAAGATGTAAGAAGCTGAATGCAGAGTTCCAGAGAATAGCAAGGAGAGATAAGAAAGCCTTCCTCAGCGATCAAGGCAAAGAAATAGAGGAAAACAACAGAATGGGAAAGACTAGAGATCTCTTCAAGAAAATTAGAGATACCAAGGGAACATTTCATGCAAAGATGGGCTCGATAAAGGATGGAAATGGTATGGACCTAACAGAAGCAGAAGATATTAAGAAGAGGTGGCAAGAATACACAGAAGAACTGTACAAAAAAAGAT
This sequence comes from Bos javanicus, assembly GCF_032452875.1. Classification (NCBI taxonomy): domain Eukaryota; kingdom Metazoa; phylum Chordata; class Mammalia; order Artiodactyla; family Bovidae; genus Bos; species Bos javanicus. The sequence continues at coordinate 95,120,851 of NC_083897.1, forward strand.
CTTCACGACCAAGATAATCATGATGATGTGATCACTCACCTAGAGACATCCTGGAATGTGAAGTCAAGTGGGCCTTAGAAAGCATCACTACGAACAAAGCTAGTGGAGGTGATGGAATTCCAGTTGAGCTATTTCAAATCCTGAAAGATGATGCTGTGAAAGTGCTGCATTCAATATGTCAGCAAATTTGGAAAACTCAGCAGTGGCCACAGGACTGGAAAAGGTCAGTTTTCATTCCAATCCCAAAGAAAGGCAATGCCAAAGAATGCTCAAACTACCACACAATTGCACTCATCTCACACGCTAGTAAAGTAATGCTCAAAATTCTCCAGGCCAGGCTTCAGCAATACGTGAACCGTGAACTTCCAGATGTTCAAGCTGGTTTTAGAAAAGGCAGAGGAACGAGAGATCAAATTGCGAACATCCACTGGATCATGAAAAAAGCAAGAGAGTTCCAGAAAAAAACATCTATTTCTGCTTTATTGACTATGCCAAAGCCTTTGACTGTGTGGATCACAATAAACTGTGGAAAATTCTGAAAGAGGTGGGAATACCAGAGCACCTGATCTGCCTCTTGAGAAACCTATATGCAGGTCAGGAAGCAACAGTTAGAACTGGACATGGAACAACAGACTGGTTCCAAATAGGAAAAGGAGTACGTCAAGGCTGTATATTGTCACCCTGCTTATTTAACTTCTATGCAGAGTACATCATGAGAAGAAGCACAAGCTGGAATCAAGATTGCCAGGAGAAATATCAATAACCTCAGATATGCAGATGACACCACCCATATGGCAGAAAGTGAAGAGGAACTAAAAAGCCTCTTGATGAAAGTGAAAGTGGAGAGTGAAAAAGTTGGCTTAAAGCTCAACATTCAGAAAACAAAGATCATGGCATCTGGTCCCATCACTTCATGGAAAATAGATAGGGAAACAGTGGAAACAGTGTCAGACTTTATTTTTTGGGCTCCAAAATCACTGCAGATGGTGACTGCAGCCATGAAATTAAAAGACGCTTACTCCTTGGAAGAAAAGTTATGACCAACCTAGATAGCATATTGAAAAGCAGAGACATTACTTTGCCAACAAAGGTCCGTCTGGTCAAGGCTATGGTTTTTCCAGTGGTCATGAATGGATGTAAGAGTTGGACTGTGAAGAAAACTGAGTGCCGAAGAATTGATGCTTTTGAACTGTGGTGTTGGAGAAGACCCTTGAGAGTCCCCTGGGCTGCAAGGAGATCCAACCAGTCCATTCTGAAGGAGATCAGCCCTGGGATTTCTTTGGAAGGAATGATGCTAAAGCTGAAACTCTAGTACTTTGGCCACCTCATACGAAGAGTTGACTCGTTGGAAAAGACTCTGATGCTGGGAGGGATTGGGGGCAGGAGGAGAAGGGGACAACAGAGGATGAGATGGCTGGATGGCATCACTGACTCGATGGACATGAGTCTGAGTGAACTCCGGGGGTTGGTGATGGACAGGGAGGCCTGGCGTGCTGCGATTCATGGGGTCGCAAAGAGTCGGACACGACTGAGTGACTGAACTGAACTGACTGATACTCAACCATAAGAAAGACCCTATTGGGGTAACTGTAACACAGGACAAGAAACATTTGATGAGGTGAAGAGAGAGATGGCAGAGGAAAATTTATAGAAAGAAGTCTACTTGGGTGATACCTTGTGATATGCAGGGAATTGGGCTTCCAGAGAGCCCAAGCTTCCTAAGGATACCTTGGGAACAAGGAGAATATTTGGATACTGAAAAATGGGGCAAGATAGATAACCTTTTTAATTCCAACTATGTGCCTGCTCTGTACTAAATAAATTATTTGCAAATCATTGCATTTAGCCCTCCCAACAACCCTAGGAGACCTATCTATGCACAACACAAAGTTCTGTTACTGGCCCAGTACTACCTGTTAGTGAAACGTAGATTTGGGATGTGATTTCAATTTAAGCCTCCTACCTAGGCCTGCGTCAACACATCCTGCTCATCACAAAGAAGTAGAAATTGCAGGGCAATCAGCTTAATTCTCCATTAGAGGTGGAGCAAGAAAGAAGCTTGGAATGATGTTTGCAAATAGAATACAAATGTGTCTCTTTTTAAGCGGACCATTCCGTACACAGATCAATTATGGCATGATTAGGCTCTTCACAAGGCCTCGTTTATACACAAAAAGGATTTTTTTACACTTACCTTAGAAACACCAACTCCCCTGGTGCATGTATAATACAATATACATCTATGGCCAACTAATCTATGATGAAGGAACCAAGAGTATTATACAATGGAGAAAAGATAGTCTCCTCAATAAATGGTGGTGGGGAAACTAGACAGCCACATATAATAGAGTGAAATTAGAACACTCCTTTATACCATACACAAAAACAAACTCAAAATAGATTAAAGACCTAAATGTAAGGCTGGATATTATAAAACTCTTAGAGGAAAACATAGGAAATTCACTTGGCATAAATGGCATCAAGATCTTTTTGACCCACCTCCTAGAGTAGTGAAAATACAAAACAAAAATTAAAAAAAAAAAAAATGGACCTAATTAAACTTAAAAGCAGTTTCTGCATAGCAAAGGAAACAATAAATCAAAAAGAAAATCCACAAAATGAGAGGAGAATATTTGCAAATGAAGTGACTGAGAAGGGACTAACCTCCAAAATATACAAACAGCTCATGCAGCTCAATATCAACAACAACAAAAACAATCAAAAAATGGATGTAAGATCTAAATAGACATTTCTCTGAAGAAGGGTTGCAAACACATGAAGATGACCAAAAAGTACATGAAAAAAATGGTCAACTTTACTAATTACTTGTTGCAAAGTCCTAAGCGGTGTCTGACTCTTTGTGACCCCATGAACTGCAGCACAACAGGCTCCCCTGTCCATCACCAACTCCCAGAGCTTGCTCATGTTCATCGAGCCAGTGATGCCATCCAACCATCTCATCCTCTGTCGTCCCCTTCTCCTCCTGCCTTCTGTCTTTCCCAGCACCAGGGTCTTTTCCAGCGAGTCAGTTCTTTGCATCAGGTGGCCAAAGTATTGGAGTTTCAACTTCAGCATCAGTCCTTCCGATGAATAGTCAGGACTGATTTCCTCTAGGATGGACTGGTTGGATATCCTTGCAGTCCAAGGGACTCTCAAGAGTCTTCTCCAACACCACAGTTCAAAAGCATCAATTCTTCGGCTCTCAGCTTTCTTTATAGTCCAACTCTCACATCCATCCATGACTACTGGAAAAACCATAGCTTTGACTAGATGGACCTTTCTTGGCAAAGTAATGTCTCTGCTTTTTAATATGCTGTCTAGGTTGGTCGTAACTTTTCTTCCAAGGAGCAAGTGTCTTTTAATTTCATGGCTGCAGTCACCATCTGCAGTGATTTTGGAGCCCAAGAAAATGAAGTCTGTCACTGTTGCCATTGTTTCCCCATCTATTTGCCGTGAAGTGATGGGACCAGATGTCATGATCTTTATTTTGTTAATGTTGAGTTTTAATCCAGCTTTGTCACTCTTCTCTTTCACCTTCATCGAGAAGCCCTTTTAGTTCCTCTTTGCTTTCTGCCATTCAGTTCAGTTCAGTCGCTCAGTTGTGTCCGACTCTTTGTGACCCCATGGGTCTACCATTAGGGTGATATTACCTGCATATCTGAGGCTGTTGTTATTTCTCCCAGAAATCTTGATTCCAGCTTGTGAGTCATCCAGACCAGCATTTCGTATGATGTACACTGCATGCAAGTTAAATAAGCCGGGTGACAATGCACAGCCTTCACGTACTCCTTTCCCAATTTTGAACCAGTCCATTGTTCTATGTCCAATTCTAACTGTTGCTCTTGTCCTGCATACAGGTTTCTGAGGAGGCAGGTAAGGTGGTCTGGTATTCCCATCTCTTTAAGAATATTCCACAGTTTATTGTGATCCACACGGTCAAATGAAGCAGAAGTAGATTTATTATTATTATTCTCTTGCTTTTTTTTATGATCAAAAGGATGTTTGCAACTCGATCTCTGGTTCCTTTGCCTTTTCTAAATCCAGCTTATACATCTGGAAGTTCACAGTTTACATACTGCTAAAGTCTAGCTTGAAGGATTTTTTAAATTAATTTATTTTTTATTGAAAGATAAGTGCTTTACAGAATTTTGCTGTTTTCTGTCAAACCTCAACATGAATCGGCCATAGGTATACATATATCCCCTCCCTTTTGGAGCTCCCTCCCATCTCCCTCCCCATCCCACCCCTCTAGGTTGATACAGAACCCCTGTTTGAGTTTTCTGAGCCATACAGCAAATTCCCGTTGGCTATCTACTTTACATATGGTAATGTAAGTTTCCATGTTACTCTTTCCATGCATCTCACCCTCTCCTCCCCTCTCCCCGTGTCCATAAGTCTATTCTCTATGTCTGTTTCTCCACTGTTGCCCTCTAAATAAATTGTTCAGTACCACTTTTCTAGATTCTGTATATATGTGTTAGAATACGGTATTTATCTTTCTCTTTCTGACTCACTTCACTCTGTATAATAGGTTCTAGGTTCATCCACCTCATTAGAACTGACTCAAATGCATTCCTTTTATGGCTGAGTGATATTCCATTGTGTATATATACCACAACATCTTTATCCATTCATCTGTCGATGGATATCTAGGTTGCTTCCATGTTCTAGCTATTGTAAATAGTGCTGCAATGAACAATGGGACACATGTGTCTCTTTCAATTTTGGTTTCCTCAGGGTATATGCCTAGGAATGGGATTGCTGGGTCATATGGTGGTTTTATTCCTAGTTTTTTTAAGGAATCTCCATGCCGTCTTCCATAGTGGCTGTATCAGCCTCTTCAATAAATGGTGCTGGGAAAACTGGACAACTACATGTAAAGGAATGAAATTAGAACACTTCCTAACACCTCCAAAGTACACAAAGATAAGCTCAAACTGGATTAAGGACCTAAATGCAAGACCAGAAACTACAAAACTCTTAGAGGAAAACATAGCTTGAAGGATTTTAAGCATACTCTTGCTAGCATGTGAGAGGAGTACAATTGTACAGTAATTTGAATATTCTTTGGCATTGACTTTCTGTGAGATTGGACTGAAAACTGACCTTTTCCAGTCCGGTGGCCACTGCTGAGTTTTGCAAATTTGGTAGCATATTGAATGCAGCACTTTATCAGTATCATCTTTTAGAAGTTGAAATAGCTCAGCTGGAATTCCACTTCCTCCACTAGCTTTGCTCATAGTAATGCTTGCTATGCCCCCACTGTACTTCACACTTTTGGATGCCTGGCTTTAGGTGAGTGATCACACCATCTTGGTTGTCTGGGTCATTAAGAGCTTTTTTTTGGTATAGTTCTTCTGTGTATTCTTTCCACCTCTTCTTAATCTCTTCTGCTTTTGTTAGGTCCTTGCCGTCTTCATCCTCTATTGTGCCTATCTTTGATGAATTGCTCCCTTAGTATCTCCAATTTTCTAAAAGAGATCTCTAGTCTTTCCCATTCTATTGTTTTCTTCTATTTCTTGGCATTGTTCACTTAAGAAGGCTTTCTTATCTCTCCTTGCTATTACACCATGATAAAGGTTGATTTATTCCAGAGATGCAAGGCTGGTTCAATATTCTCAAATCTATCAAGTGATACACCACCTTAACAAAAGGAAGGAGAAAAACCACATAATCATCTCATAAGTACAGAAAAAGCATTTGAGAAAATTCAACATCCATTCATGATAAAATTTTCCATCAACGTGGGTATAGATGGAACATAGCTCAACATAATAAAGGTCACATATGTAAACCCACAGCTAACATCATACTCAATGGTGAAAAGCTGACAGTCTTCCTTATAAATTCAGGAACAAGACAAGAACATCCACTCTCTCCACTACTATTTTCCTAGTCATAGCGATCAGAAAAGGACATCCAAATTGGAAGGAAGAAATAAAACTGTCATTATTTGAACATTTGTTCAGTCACTCAGTCGTGTTCGACCCTTTGCGACCCCACGAACTGCAGCACGCCAGGCTTCCCTGTCCTTCACCATCTCCCAGAGCTTGCTCAAACTCACGTCCATTGAGTCAGTGATGCAATCCAACCATCTCATCCTCTGTCGTCCCCTTCTCCTCTTGCCTTCTATCTTTCCCTACATCAGGGTCTTTCCCAGTGAGTTAGCTCTTCACATCAGGTGGCCAAAGTACTGGAGCTTCAGCTTCAGCATCAGTCTTTCCAATGAATATTCAGGACTGATTTCCTTTAGGATTGACTGGCTTGATCTCCTTGCAGTCCAAGTGACTCTCAAGAGTCTTCTTCAACACCACAGTTCAAAAGCATCAACTCTTCAGCACTCAGCCTTGTTTATGGTCCAACTCTCACATCCATACATGACTACTGGAAAAACCATGGCACACCATTTGGTACTTTATATGCTTGGGCTCAGTCGCTCAGTCATGTCTGACTATTTGCAACCCCATGGACGGTAGCCCTCCAGTCCCCTCTGTCCATGGGGCTTTACAGGCCAGAATCCTGGAGTGGGTTGTCATTTCCTATTCCGGGGAATCTTCTCGAACCAGGGATCAAACCCAGGTCTCCGATGTCTCCTGCATCAGGTTCTTTACCACTAGCACCACCTGGGAAGCCTGGTACTTTATATGGAAAACCCTAAAGTCTCCACCCCAAACTATTAGGACTGATATGTGAATTTAGTAGCATTGAGGATGTAGGATTAATAATATGTAGGAATCAGTTGCATTTCTATACACAATAATAAAATATCAGAAAGAGAACATAAAATATTCCATTTAAAATCACATCAAAAAGAATAAAATGCCTAGGAATAAATTTATCCAAGAAAGTGGACGACCTGTCCTCTGTAAACTATTACACTGCAATGAAGGAAGTTGAAGATGTAATGAAATGGAAATAGACCCCATGCTCTTGGATTGGAATATTTTGTATTATTAAAATGGCCATACTGGAGGACTTTCCAAAATGGTGGAGAAGTAGGAGGATGGGGAGTTTATCTCTACCCACAAACACATCAAGAATAGATCTACGAATGGAGCAATTCTCATCAAACACCTGCTAAACAGTGGCAGAGGAACTTGGACACCTGAAAGGACGAGTGGGGTCCCCAGGTAACCAGATAGCACCAAAGGGAGAATAAAGGAAAAGGAAGAGAGAGGAAGCAGGACAGGACCTGTGTCTCTGGTGGGGTGCTGCGGGTAAGGAGAGGCTCTCACATCTGGGGAGACACCCCTCACTGGCGACGAGAGCAACTGGGACAGAGTGGGTGCTTCGGGAGGCTCGAAAGAGAGCCCAGTGGCTGGTTAGCTGCAGGCAAGCACAGTGAGACGTACACAGGTGGTCCGTGCTACGGCCCTACGCACCTCAGTCTGAGACGGGTGTCTGCTGGTGAGCATGGGGACAAGGTGCTGGAACTTGGGGTTGGGAGGATGGACCCAGAAAGGGGCCTGCTGTTGATTGTGAAGAGACAGCCTGAGGGGTTGGAAATGAGGAGCTGTGCAAACAGGAGTGTTCATGGAGGAAACTTAGACCACCACAGAGGGGAAACACGATTGTTGAGTGATGTGCAAGGGGCGGGGCCACTACTGCAGCCTCTCTCCTAATGTGCCAGCCCCTGCCTCCATGGGCACTATGGAGGGCTCCCCCAGAGCCAGAACATGTGTCCCTACTATCACCTCTCCTACACTCTCGCCTTCCGCCTGGGCAACATACTCACCCCAATCACTGACTGCCCTGGCTCCTTCCTGGTTGATGGGATCGTGTGCTATGCCAAACTCTGGAGCAGACTCTGGTGGAAGGAACACATACAGAGGTGGGGCTGAAGCCACAGCTGAAACCCAGGGGCCATGTGACTGAGAAGAAGAGCTGAAAACTCTCCTTGCAACTGCACAAACCACTGAATTACACCTCCACTGATGGCTTCCTAAATTCAGTGTCTGAAAAACATCCAAAAAGGGCAGTAAGTGTTCCTGCAACTGGAATGGATCTTGTTCTAGTTTCTGTGGGCTTTATGGGCACATATAAACAGGATTTTGGCCAGGCCAGAGCCTGAACTGCCCCCACAGCATGCAGAGAGGGTCCAGGTGTATGACTACTGAAGTCCTGGACCCTGACAGCAGTGGATCCGCACTAGTAAATGTGAAGACAATGCCTGAGAGTCACCAGGGCCGGTTGCTAGCATACCTATAGTTAAGGTGGGACCAAGAGCAGTGTGTTTTGTGAGTCCACACAGTGGGTGAAAGGGGACAAAACAAAGCACATTCACAGGTGAACAGCTCCAGTGGAAGAATGCTCAGTGGCTTCTTTCCCAGTGGGAGTGTTCCAATCCCACTTACCTTGCAGCACAGATCAGAAATACAGATAAGTAATAGATCTGGGGCTATCTATTCCAACAATTGGGGAGCTGACCCCACCCCTGACAGGGCAGTGACAACCACAGAGTAAAGGGGAAGAGCTGTTCAATATCCAGGTCAGGCTCTAGTCCCCAAAACACCAGTCAAACCCCTTATCAAGGGGATAACAGCACAAGCTTCTGGACCAACCTTGCCCACCAGGGGGCAGGCACTAGAAGCAAGAGGAACCATGATCTTTCAGTCTGTGGAAAGGAGGCCACAAACAAAGTAAGTTAGACAAAATAAGATGAAAAGAAGTAAATTGCAGACCAAGCAGAAAGATAAAAACCTACAAGAACAACTGAATGAAGAGAAGATAGGTGATCTACCTGAAAAATAATTCAGAACAATGATAGTAAAGATGATCCAAGATCTCAGAAAAAGAATGGAGGCACAGATTGAGAAGATGCAAGATGTATTTAACAAAGACCTAGAAGAACTAAAGAATAAGCAAACAGAGATAAATAATACAATAACTAAAATGAGAAATACACTAGAAGGAATCAATAACAGAATAACTGAGGCAGAAAAATGGATCAGCGAGCTGGAAGACAGAAAGGTGGTGTAAAGTTTAAAAATAAAATAAAATTTAAAAAAAAGAAAAAAAGAAAGGTGGAAATCACTGCCATGGAACAGAATAAAGAAAAAAGAATGAAAAGAAATGAGGACAGTCTCAGAGACATATGGAACAACTTTAATCACACAGACATTTGAATTACAGGAGCCCCAGAAGAAGAAGTGAAAGGGAAAGGGCCTGAGAAAATATTTGAAGAGATTATCGTTGAAAACTTCCCTAACGTGGGAAAAGGAACAGTCATCCATGTCCTGGAGGCACATGGAGTCCCATACAGGATAAGCCCAAGGAGGAACATGCTGAGAAATATATTAATCAAATTAATAAAAATTAAATACAAAGAAAAAAATATTTAAAAGCAACAATAGCAACAACAACAACAAAACATACAACAGAATCCCTATAAGGTTATCAGCTTATTTTTTCAGCAGAAACTCTGCAGGCCAGAAGGGAGTGGCAGGATATATTTGAAGTGATGAACGGGGAAAACCTACAGCCAAGAATACTCTACCCAGCAAGGCTCGCACACAGATTTGACAGAGAAATCAAAAGCTTTACAGACAAGCTAAAGCCAAATGAATTCAGCACCAAATTCAAACCAGCTTTACAACAAAATTCTAAAGGAACTTCTCTGGGCATGAGAAAAAATAAGGCCACAAATAGAAACAAGAAAATCACAAATGGGAAAGCTCACTGGTAAAGGCAAACATACACTAACAGCAGGAAATCATTCATACACAAATATGATATCAAAACCAACAACCATGAGAAGAGGAGAGTACAAATACAGGAAATGGGAATGCATTTGAAATTAAGAGACCAGCAACTTAAAACAACCTTGTATATATAAAGCCTACAATATCAAAACATCATGGGAAATGCAAGCCAAAAAATTACAATAAATACACTCACAAAAAGAGAAAAAGCAACCCAAGATCATTAGAGCACAACAGAACAGAAGAGAAAGGGAAGAAAAACAGACCTATATAAATAACCCCCAAATAAGAAAATGGCAATAAGAACATGCATATCAATAATTACCTGAAATGCAAATAGATTAAATGCTCCAACCAAAAGACATAGACTGGCCGAATTGATACAAAAACAAGACTCACACATATACTGTCTACAAGAGAACCACTTCAGACCTAGGGAAACATACAGATTTAAAGTGAGGGGATGGAAAAAGATTTTCTATGCAAATGGAAATCAGAAGGCAGCCAGAGTAGCAATATGCATATCAGACAAAATAGATTTTAAAATAAAGGCTGTTACAAGAGATAAGGAAGGACACCACATAATGTTCAAGGGCTCCATCCAAGAGGATATAACAATTGTAAATATATATGCACCCAACATAGAAGTACTTCAGTTCATAAGGCAAATACAACAACCATAAAACAGACACTGACACGATAAGAGTGGGGAACTTTAACACCTCACTAACACCAATGGACAGCTCACCCAGACAGAAAATTAGTAAGGAAACACAAGCCTTACTTGACACATTAGACTAGATAGGTTTAATTGATACTGATAGCACATTCCATCTGAAGCAGCAGAATACACCTTTTTCTCAAGTGCACACAAAACATTCTCCAGGATAGAGAATCTTGGGCCACAAATCAAGCCTTGGTAAATTTAAGAAAATTAAAATCATACCAAACATTTATTCTGACCACAGTGCTTTGAGATTATAAATCAAGTATAGGGGAAAAAAAAAAAAAACTGTAAAACACACAAACACATGAAGGCTAAACAATATGTTACTAAATAACCAATGGATCAGTGAAGAACTTGAAGAGGAAATCAAAAAGTACCTAGAGACAAATGACAATGAAAACATGATGATCCAAAACCTATGGGATATATCAAAAGCAGTGCTAAGAGGGAAGTAAGTAGCAATATAATCTCTACCTCAAGAAACAAAAAGTCTCAATAACACCTAACCTTACACTTAAAGCAACTAGAGAAAGAAGAACAAACAAAACCCAAAGTTAGTAGTAGGAAATAAATAATACAGATCAGAGCAGAAATAAATGAAATATAGAGGAGAATAGCCAAGATCAATGAAAGTAAAAGCAGATACCTTGAGAAGATAAACAAAATTGATAAATCTTTAGCCAGACTCATCAAGAAAAAAAAAAAAAGGAGAGAGAGAGAGGACTCAAATCAATAAAATTATAAATGAAAAAGGAGAAGTTAAAATGGACAGCACAGAAATAGAAAAGATCATAAGAGACCACCACAAGCAACTATACACCAATAAAATGGACCTCCTAGAAGAAATTGACAAATTCGTACAAAGGTACAAACTTCCAAGACTGAAACAGGAATAAATAGAAAATATGAACAGATTAATCACGAGTATGGAAATTGAAACTGCGATTAAGTCTTCCAACAAACCAAAGTCCAGGACCAGATGGCTTCACAGGTGAATTATATCAAACATTTAGAGAAGAGTTAACACCTACCCTTGTGAAACTCTTCCACAAAATTGCAGAGGGAGGAACACTGCTATGCTCATTCTATGAGGCCACTGTCACTCTAATACCAAAAACAGAAAAAGATGATCATACACAAAATAATCACTGGCCAATATCACTGATGAACATAAATGCAAAAATAGTCAATGAAAAACTAGGTTACTGAATCCAGCAGCACATTAAAGGGGTCATACACCATGATCCAGTGGTATTCATCCCAGAGATGCAACAATTATGTGCAAATCAATTAATGTGACACACCATATTAGCGAACTGAAGAATAAAAAACATATTATCATCTCAATACAGGCTAAAAAAGCTTTTGACAAAATTCAACACTGATTTATGATAAAGACTCTCCAGAAATGGGGCATAGAAGAAACCTATCTCAACATAATAAATACCATATATGACAAACCCACAGCAAATATTATTCTCAGTGGTGAAAAAACTGAAAGCGTTTCCCCTAGGATCAGGAGCAAGACGCGGATGTCCACTCTGGCTGCTATTATTCAGCATAGTTTTGGAAGCCCTGGCCACGACAATCAGACAAGAAAAAGAAATAAAAGGTATCTAAATTCGAAAAGAAGAAGTAAAACAGTCATTGTTTCCAGATGACGTGTTATATAATACATAGAAAATCCTAAAGAGGCCACTAGAAAACTATTAGAAAACTAATCAATGAATTTAGTAAAGTTGCAGAATACAAAGTTAATACACAGAAATTGCTTGCATTCCCGCACACTCACAACAAAACATCAGAAAGAGAAATTAAGGGGGAAATCTCAAATACCATTGCAACAAAAAGAATAAAATGCATAATATAAACCTACCTAAAGAAGTAAAAGATCTATATACCAAAAACTATAACACACTGATGAAAGAAATAAAAAACAACACAAACAGATGGAGACATATACCATGTTCTTGGATTGGAAAAATCAATATTGTAAAAATGACCCAAAGCAACCTAGAGATTCAATGCAATCCCTATCAAATAAGAAATTTTTATAAAATCTTGGTAGGATTCAAGAGGATTGTTTGAAACTACATTGTTCAAATCAAAGTTGCTGAGACTTGATGTATTTCTTGACATACTGTAAAAAGTACAATTGTTGGTAAGATCTGACAGAATCAGCTCTACACCATAAGGAATCAACACATCTGTGATCAGACTTTCACTTGTACTCGTCTACCTTTTGGTCACAGTCTCTGAATCTGGATATGTAACTTTTCTCAGCTTCATAGAGAGGTTAAGGTAAGGAAATTATAATATCTATTGGTTCGGTGTGATACACCCATGGTATTTCAGCAGCCTCAGTTTTCAAATGGACACTAGTGGCTTTTTTATAAGTCTTTGGATTCCTTTCACATCCCCATTTTCCACCATGCCTGACACAAAATTCTATTCTACATTTTGTGTACTATGTTCAATTTGAGTCATTTATTTCTGTAATCCATCTTCCACATGTAATTAAAAAAGAAACACATTAAGCCTTCATTGGGGTCATGAAGGCATTAGTATTGTAATTAACGTCATTTTTTATTATTTGACTCTTAGAAAATGTGATTCCAGTATATACAATACTAAAAATTCAACTAGCACTATCTTACTCCTTGAAGGAAAGTTATGACCAACCTAGATAGCATATTCAAAAACAGAGACATGACATTTCCAACAAAGGTTCGTCTAGTCAAGGCCATGGTTTTTCCTGTGGTCATGTATGGATGTGAGAGTTGGACTGTGAAGAAGGCTGAGCGCCGAAGAATTGATGCTTTTGAACTGTGGTGTTGGAGAAGACTCTTGAGAGTCCCTTGGACTGCAAGGAGATCCAACCAGTCCATTCTGAAGGAGATCAGCCCTGGGATTTCTTTGGAAGGAATGATGCTAAATCTGAAACTCCAGTACTTTGGCCACCTCATGCAAAGAGTTGACTCATTGGAAAAGACTCTGATGCTGGGAGGGATTGGGGGCGAGAGGAGAAGGGGACGACGGAGGATGAGATGGCTGGGTGGCATCACTGACTCAATGGACGTGAGTCTGAGTGAACTCCGGGAGTTGGTGATGGACAGGGAGGCCTGGCGTGCTGCGATTCATGGGGTCGCAAAGAGTCGGACACGACTGAGCGACTGATCTGATCTCAATTCAAATAACAGTTGATGTACATTCAAAGTATAAACAGACTGTTAATACTCAGGATTACAACATGGACCACTTGCACAATTCCTTCATATAAGATATTTTAGTTATTTTCTTCTGTTTGTCATCACTATCAACAATGCAAAGAATATACGTGTACAAGATCACTTCCACCTCGGTGTGCCTAAAACTGGAACAAATACCTGGAAGTTTATTTGAAAGCTGCTTCCCGGGTGTCTACTGAATTCCAGGCTGGGGCCTCACGCACACTCAAGTTGTCTCACACAGTGATGCAACAACCCATGACCCATTAATTGTGAACCCCAAATCATGGTTGGCAATATCAATAGTCAGAGGGTAAAAGAGCCACAGCAACTAGTTCAGTTCAGTTCAGTCATTCAGTCATGTTCAGCTCTTTGTGACCTCATGGAATGCAGCACGCCAGGCTTCCCTGTCCATCACCAAATCCCAGAGCTTGTTCAATTTTTCTATGGAAATACAAATTTAAATGTGTATGGTCTAGTTCATTTTATGGCAGCAGTAAAATAAAAATTGAGCCTCCTAGAGTTTTTAAAACTAACAATGTATCTTAGAAAGCAATCCACAACACAACGTAAAGAACTACAAAGTTGCAGTTGTGCAGTTGTGTAGGATGAATAAGTGTCGAGACCTAATGTACAGGATGACTATAGTTAATGATGTACTGCATGGAATACTGAACATTTTTAAGACAGTAGATTTCATGTGCGCTCTTCATACAAACAAAAATGGTAAATACGTGAGGGGATGATATGTTAATTAGTTTCAGTGTCGTAATCATTTCAATACGTATATACGCATTCAATATGTATCGCATATCTTTTTGCCTTTTCATACTGTTATTGGGTTCTCAAAGCAAGAATGCTGAAGTGGTTTCCCGTTCCATGCTTTGTTAGAGCTGTCCACCATGACACGTGCATCTTGGGTGGCCCTTCATGGCATGGCTCACAGTTTCTTTGAGTTACACAAGGCGGTGATCCATGTGATCATTTTGGTTAGTTTTCTGTGAATGTGTTTTTCATTCTGCAGGCCATGGGATTGAAGTTGCTGATTCTTCTGTCTGCCCTCTGATGGATGAGGATAAGAGTTTGTGCAAGCTTCCTGATGGGAGGGACTGACTGTGGGGAAAACTGGGTCTTAACTCTGGTGGGCAGGGCCATGCTCAGTAAATCTTTAGTTCACTTTTCTGCTGATGAGTGGGGCTGTGCTCCTCCCTGTAGTTAGGCCTGAGGTGGCCTGGTCCTAGAGTCTGCACTCTCTATGGTAAGGCTATAGGCTCTGTGGTTGGGCTATGGCAACCTCCTTCAAGAGGACTTATCCCAACACTCCGTGCCTCGCAGGACTGCTGCTGCCAGTGCCCCTGACCCCACAGCAGGCCACTGTCGACCCACGACTCCACTGGAGACTCCAAAACACTCACAGGCAAGTCTGGCTCAGTCTCCTGTGGGGCCACTGATCCTTTCCCCTGAGTCCTGGTATGCACAAGGTTTTGTTTGTACCCTCCAAGAGTCTGTTTCCCAGTCCTCTGGAAGTTCTATAATCAAATCCCTCTGACCTTCAAAGTCAGATTTCCTGGGGATTCTCAGTCCCATTGCCAGATCCCCAGGTAGGGAAGTCGATTGTGGAACCTAGAATCTTCGCAATGGTATGAGAACTTCTTTGGTATAATTGTTCTCCAGTTTGAGGATCACCCACCTGGTAGGGCTCATGGTGACCTCCTCCAAGAGGATGTATGCCACATGTTGTGCCTCCCAGGACTGCTGCTGCCAGTACCCCAGTCCCCGTGGCAGGCCACTGCTGACCTACACCTCCACAGGAGAAGCTCAGACACTCACAGGCAGGTCTGGTTCAGTCTCTTGTGTAGATCAGTGCTCCTTTCTCTGGGTCCTGGTGTACATAAGGTTTTGTTTGTGCCCTCTAAGAGTCTCTGGCAGGTATGGGGTTTGATAATAACATGATTGTGCCCCTCCTACCATCTTGATGCAGCTTCTCCTTTGTTCTTGGATGTGGGGCATCTTTTTCGGTGGGTACCAACATACTCCTGTCAATGGTTGTTCAGCAGCTGGTTGCAATTTTGGTGTTCTCCCAGGAGAAGATAAGTGCACATCCTATTGCACCACCTTGGACATCTTAGACCATGAACAGTATAAAAAGAGAAAAAGATATGACACTGAAAGATGAGCCCCTCAGATCTGTAGGTGTCCAATATGCTACTGGGAAGAGTGCAGAAATAGCTCCAGAAAGAATGAAGATGCTGAGCCAAGGCAGAAATGACACCCAGTAGTAGATGTATATGGTCGTGAAGGTAAAGTCTGATGCTGTAAAGAGCAATATTGCATAGGAACCTCGAATGATAGGTCCATAAATCAAGGTAAATTGGAAGTGGTCAAACAGGAGATGGCAAGAGTGAACATCAACATCTTAGGAATCAGTGAGCTAAAATGGACAGAAATAGGCGAATTTACTTCAGATGACCATTATATCTACTGCTGTGTGCAAGAATCCCATAGAAGAAATGGAGTAGCCCTCATAGTCACCAAAAGAGTCCAAAATACAGTACTTTGGTGCAATCTCAAAAACAACAGAATGATCTCGGTTCATTTCCAAAGCAAACCACTCAAAATCACAGTAATCCAAGTGTATGCCCCATCCACTAATGCAAAAAAAGCTGAAGTCGAATGGTCCTATGAAGACGTACAAGACCTCCTAGAACTAACACCAAAAACATATGTCCTTTTCATCATAGGGGACTGGAATGCAAAAGTAGGAAGACAAGAGATACCAGTAATAACAGGCAAGTTTGGCCTTGGAGTACAAATTGAAAGTGGGCAAAGGCTAACAGAGTTTTGCTAAGAGAATGTGCTGATCATAGCAGACTGTCTCCCAACAACACAAGAGATGACTCTACACGTGGACATCACAAGATGGTCGATACCGAAATCAGAATGATTATATTCTTTGCAGTCGAAGATGGAGAGGATCTATACAGTCAGCAAAAACAAGACCTGGAGCTGACTGTGGCTCAGATTATGAACTCTTTATTGCAAAATTCAGGCTCAAATTGCAGAAAGTAGGGAAAAAACCACTAGACCATTCAAGTACAGCCTAAATCAAATCCCTAAGGATTATACAGTGGAGGTGACAAATGCATTCAACAGATTAGATCTGGTCGAGAGAGTTCCTGAAGAACTATGGACAGAAGTTTGTAACACTGTACAGGAGGCAGTGACCAAAACCATCCCCACGAAAAAGAAATGCAGGAACAGTTGTCTGAACAGACCTTACAAATAGCTGAGAAAGGAAGATGAGTGAAAGGCAAAGAGAAAGGGAAAGATATACTGAAGTGAATGCAGAGTTCCAAAGAAGAGCAAGAAGAGGTAAGAAAGCCTTCTTAAGTGAACAATGCAAAGAAATAGAAGAAAACGATAGAATGAAAAAGACTAGGGATCTTTTCAATAAAATTGGAGATACCAAGGGAACATTTCACACAAATTGGGCGCAATAAAGGACAGAAATGGAATGGACCTAACAGAAGCAGAAGATATTAACAAGAGATGGCAAGAATACACAGAACAACTGTACAAAAAAAGGTCTTAGTGACCCGAATAACCACAATGGTGTGGTCACTCACCTAGAGCCAGACATCCTGGAGTGTGACCTTAGGAAGTGGACCTTAGGAAGCATTCAGTTTGGTTCAGATCAGTTCAGTTGCTAAGTTGTGTCCAACCCGTTGCAATCTCATGGACTGCAGCATGCCAGGCTTCCCTGTCCATCACAAAAGCCCCGAGGTTACTCAAACTCATGTCCGTCGAGTCGGTGAAGCCATCCAACCATCTCACCCTCTGTTGTCCCCTCCTTCTCCTGCCTTCAATCTTTCCCAGCATCAGGATCCTTTCAAATGAGTCACTTCTTCGCATCAGATGGCCAAAGTATTGGAGTTTCAGCTTCAACATCAGTCCTTCCAATGGATATTCGGGACTGATTTCCTTTACAATTGACTAGTTGGATCTCCTTGCACTCCAAGGGACTCTCAAGAGTCTTCTCCAACACCACAATTCAAAAGCATCAATTCTTAGGCGCTCAGCTTTCTTTATGGTCCAACTCTCACATCCACACATGACTACTGGAAAAACCATAGGTTTGACTAGATGGACCTTTGTTGGCAAAGCAATGTCTCTGCCTTTTAATATGCCGTCTAGGTTGGCCATAACTTTTCTTCCAAGGAGCAAGCGTCTTTTAATGTCATGGCTGTAGTCACCATCTGCAGTGATTTTGGAGCCCAAGAAAATAAAGTCTGTCACTGTTGCCATTGTTTCCCCATCTATTTGCCATGAAGTGATGGGACCAGATGCCATGATCTTACTTCTCTGAATGTTGAGTTTTAAGCCAACATCATAGCTCTCCTCTTTCACTTTCATCAAGAGGCTCTTTAGTTCTTCTTTGCTTCTGCCATAAGGGTGGTGTCATCTGCATATCTGAGGTGATTGATATTTCTCCCGGCAATCTTGATTCCAGCTTGTGCTTCATCCAGCCCAGAATTTTGCATGACATATTCTGCCTACAAGTTAAATAAGCAGGGTGACAATATACAGCCTTGACATACTCCTTTCCCAATTTGCAACCAGTCTATTGTTCCATCTCCAGTTCTAACTGTTGCTTCCTGACTTGTATACAGATTTCTCAGGAGGCAGGTCAGGTGGTCTGGTATTCCCATCTCTTGAGGAATTTTCCAGGGTTGTGATCCACACAGTCAAAGGCTTTGGCATAGTCAGTAAAGCAGAAGTAGATGTTTTTTATGGAACTCTCTTGCTTTTTTGATGATCCAACAGATTTTGGCAATTTGATCTCTTGTTCCTCTGTCTTATCTAAATCCAGCTTGAACATCTGGAATTTCACAGTTCACATACTGTTGAAGCCTAGCTTGGAGAATGTTGAGCATTTCTCTGCTAGCACGTGAGATGAGTGCAATTATGAAGTAGTTTGAACATTCTTTGGCATTGCCTTTCTTCGGGATTGGAATGAAAACTGACCTTTTCCAGTCCTGTGGCCACTGCTGAGTTTTCCAAATTTGCTGGCATATTGAGTGCAGCACTTTCACAGCATCCTCTTGTAGTATTTGAAATAGCTCAACTGCAATTCCATCACCTCCACTAACTTTGTTCATAGTGATGATTCCTAAGGCCACTTTACCTCACATTCCAGGATATGTGCCTCTAGGTGAGTGATCACACCATTGTGGTTATCTCGGTCATTAAGATCTTTTTTGTATAGTTCTTCTGTGTGTTCTTCCCACCTCTTTTAAATATCTTCTGCCTCTGTTAGCTCCATAGCATTTCTGTCCTTAATTGTGCCCATCAATACATGAAATGTTCCCTTGGTATCTCTAATTTCCTTGAAAAGATCTCTAGTCTTTCCCATTCTATTGTTTTCCCCTGTTTCTTTGCATTGATCACTGAGGAAGGCTTTCTTATATCTCCTTGCTATTCTTTGGAACTCTGCATTCCAATCGGTGTATCTTTCCTTTTCTCCTTTGCCTTTCACTTCTCTTCTTTTCTCAGCTATTTGTAAGGCCTCCTCAGACAACCATTTTGCCTTTTTGCATTTCTTTTTCTTGGGGAGGGTCTTGATCACTGCTTCCTGTACAATGTCTTGAACCTCCGTCCATAGCTCTTCAGGAACTCTGTCTATCAGATCTAATCCCTTGAATTTATATGTCACTTCCACTGTACAACCGTAAAGGATTTGATTTAGGTCATACCTGAATGGTCTAGTGGTTTTCCCTACTTTCTTCAGATTAAGTCTGAATTTGGAAAAAGGAGTTCACGATTGAGCCACAGTCAGCTCCCGGTCTTGTTTTTGCTGCTTGTATAGAGCTTCTCCATTTTTGCCTGCAGAGGATATAATCAATCTGACTTCGGTATTGGCCATCTGGTGATGTCCATGTATACAATCTTCTCTTGTGTTGTTGGGAGAGGTGTTTGCTATGACCAGTGCGTTCTCTTGGCAGAACTCTGTTAGCCTTCGACATGCTTCATTTTGTACTCCAAGGCCAAATTTTCCTGTTACTTCAGGTATCTCTTGACTTCCTACTTTTGCATTCCAGTCCCCTATAATGAAAAGGACGTCTTTCGGGGGTATTAGTTCTAGAAGGTCTTGTATGTCTTCATAGAACCGCTCAACTTCAGCTTCTTCAGCTGGTTGGGGCATTGACTTGGTTTGCTGTGATACAGAATGGTTTGCGTTGGAAACGAACGGAGATCATTCTGTTGTTTTTGAGATTGCATCCAAGTACTGCATTTCGGACTCTTTTGTTGACTATGATGGTTACTCCAATTCTTCTAAGGGATTCTTGCCCACAGTAGTAGATATAATGGTCATCTGAGTTAAATTCACCCATTCCAGTTCATTTTAGCTCACTGATCCCTAAAATGTCGACCTTCACTCTTGCCATCTCCTGTTTGACCACTTCCCACTTGCCTTGATTCATGGACCCAACATTCCAGGTTCCTATGCACTGTTGCTCTTTACAGCATCGGACTTTACTTCCATCACCAGTCACATCCACAACTGGGTGTTGTTTTTGCTTTGGCCCCATCTCTTCATTCTTTCTGGAGTTATTTCTCCACTGATCTCCAGTACCATATTGGGCACCTATCGACCTGGGGAGTTCATCTTTCAGTGTCCTATCTTTTTGCCTTTGCATACTGTTCATGGGGTTCTCAAGGCAAGAATACTGAAGTGGTTTGCCATTCCCTTCTCCAGTGGACCACGTTTTGTCAGAACTCTCCACCATGACCCGTCCATCTTGGGTGGCCCTACATGACATGGCTCATACTTTCATTGAGTTAGACAAGGCTACGGTCCATGTGATCAGTTTGGTTAGTTTCCTGTGATTGTGGTTTTCATTCTGTCTGCTCTCAGATGGATAAGGATAAGCGGCTTATGGAAGCTTCCTGATGGAAGAGACTGACTGAGGGGGAAACTGGGTCTTGTTCTGATGGGCGGGCCCATGCTCAGTAAATCTTTAATCCAGTTTTCTGTTGATGGGCGGGGCTGTGTCCCTCCCTGTTGTTTGACCTGAGGCCAAACTATGGTGGAGGTAATGAAGACAATGGTGGCCTCCTTCAAAAGGTCCCGTGATGGCACTGCCACACTCAGTCCCCCCGACCCTGCAGCAGGCCACTGCAGACCCACACCTCCGCCAGCGACTCCTGGACACTCACGGGCAAGTCTGGGTCAGTCTCTTGTGGGGTCACTGCTCCTTTCTCCTGGGTCCTGGTGTGAAGAAGGTTTTGTTTGTGTCCTCCAAGAGTCTGTTTCGCCAGTCCTGTGTAAGTTCTGGCGACTCTATGGTGGGTTTATTGGCGACCCCTTCCAATTTAGACCTCAGCCACACCCAGTTCTGCTGCACCCAGAGCCCCTGCCCCTGCAGCAGGCCACTGCTAACCCGTACCTCCACAGAAGACACTCAAACACAGTTCTGGCTCAGTCTCTGTGGGTTCTCTGGGTCGTGGCGTGCACAAGGTTTGCTTGAGCCCTCTGAGCATCTCTGGCAGGAATGGGGTTTGATTCTAAATGCAATTTTGCCCCTTCTACCATCTTGCTGGGGCTTCTCCTTTGCCCTTGGATGTGGGGTGTCTTTTTGGTGGGATCCAACATTCTCCTGTCGACAGTTGTTCAGCAGCAATTTGTAATTTTGGAGTTCTCACAGGAGAAGATGAGCACATATCCTTCTACTCCACCATCTTGTAGCCAAACATTCATAGGAAGCATTACTATGAACAAACCTAGTGGAGGTGATGGAATTCCAGCTGAGCTATTTCAAATCCAGCAAGATGATACTGATACAGTGCTGCCCTCAGTATGCCAGCAAGTTGAGTTGTCAGCAAGTTGGAAAAATTTGCAGTGGCCACAGGACTTGATAATGTCAGTTATCATTCCAATCCCAATGAAGGGCAATGCCGAAGAATGTTCTTACTGACTGGTAATGGTGCTCATTTTACGTGTTAGCAAGGTAATAGTCAAAAGCCTTCAAGCTAGGCTTCAGTGGTATGTGAACCCAAAACTTCCAGATGTACAAGCTGGATTCAGAAAAGACAGAGGAACCAGAGATCGAGTTGCCAAAATCCGCTGGATCATCAAAAAAGCAAGAGAGTTCCAGAAAAGCATCTACTTC